>NC_063222.1:14050562-14359937 GCF_020740725.1 Corvus hawaiiensis
CTTTAATGCACCATGGGAGAAGCGAGTGGATCTGGCCTGGCAATTAATGGAAATAGCTGAGCAGCTGACAAATAATGACTTTGAATTTGCACTCTACCTCCTTGATGTCAGCTTTGACAACTTTGCAGTGGGACCAAGAGATGGAAAAGTTATCATTGTAGATGCAGAAAACGTTCTGGTAGCAGACAAAAGGTTGATCAGACAGAGTAAGTTTCTTCTTTCACTCCCCTCACCCCATGTGTCTCACTTCTTTCTCTGCAATATTTAAAGTATGTGTGGTTGCTAAATACGTATTTTGTTGGCTTTACAACTAGACTACTAATTAACAAACGAATTAGCTTTCTTCTGCAGTTAGACTACTAATTAGCTTGACCAGTTTGTCAATTTCATGAAGAGCGTACCTGGACACTTTTAAGTACTGTAAAGCTGCATAAAGGAAGAGATGGGGATGGGAAGAGAGTGTTGATGCTGGGTGTGTTTGGACAAATGGACAGATAAGCAGCCTGGCTGTCTTGTCTACCTTAGCTAAGAGAGAGAGGTCCCTTTTGTCTTTTCCCGGAAGCACTTTTAGAGGTCTTGGAATTCTACTTTCCGTGAGTGACTAACAGTGTTAGTGCCTGCTTTGCCTTAGTCCCATAGCCTGACTTTGCTTCAGTGGTTCTGGTTGGTTCTCTAATAATGGAACTGAAGGAATGGGTGATTATAGTGCTGTTTCCAAATTAATTTTCTTTCTGTCAACTGTAAAAGCTCAAAGCAGTGGCAGCAGAAGAGGTGTTTGACAAAGTGGCATCACATAGGCTTATATTCTTTTTGAGCTTATAAGGAAGATTTAACAGACCTAAGGGCTGGAGACATTGAACATGAGACCCTGGATTCTGCAGAAGTTCATGGCAACAGGCCAAGTGATTCCAGTTTTCTTTGGCTGAATGGATTTATTAAGCTTTGCATATAGGCTTCATATGTTGTGCTGCAGAATTAAGTTTTGGACTGTGTTTTTCTATCCCCACACTTTTCTACAAGGAAATGCGTTTCGGAGTTGTTTGTTTGGTTGTTTTTTATTAGATTTATTATACGTTCTAAAGCTTAGATTAAAACTTTATGAGCCTACCAAGGAAACCTTTTAATGTGTTGGATATCCAGTACATTTACTTTAGAACTCTGTCCATTCCATTCTTTTCTGTTCTGTTCCTTTCCTTCCCTCTTAAAATAATATTACTGAAGGCTTTCATTTTTGGAGCATGTCTGAATTGCTCAGGCAGAAAGACATCCAGATGAACTCTGAAAATGTTGATATGTATGTGGAATAGGAGCGAGTAGCTCCTTGCAGAAGCTGAATGCTGGAGGTGTCACATCTGTTGTTCCAGCCAGGATTTTGGTGTGTGATCTATGATCTAAATCAAGAACACAATAACTTGTGTTGTGGTTGACATTTAATACTGATTTCATGAATCTTCTGGAAAGTTCCATTAGACAATCTCTGTCCAGAATGATTAATATGCCTGTTTAGCTATTTCAGTGTGTACGTTCTATCCAATTGCACTCTACAGTAGTACCTGATTGTACTCTGTGTGGGATATCATGTTTGAATTTGCTGAAGCCCTTTTTTCCCATTCTCCTTCGCTGGATTTTTTTCCACATTGAATTTGCTGTTAATTCTACACATCTTACACCATGTTTTTATAGTTTTAACTGTCATCCTTCAGTACTCTTTTTTTTTCTAAACTGTCAGTGTGCCATGAATGAGAAGACCAATAGTCAGCTCAGAGACTAGCCAAGCACAGATTAATTTTTTTTTGTACCTCACACTGCTAAGAGAGATCTGCAAAGCTATGGGACTCCATGACAAGGACCTCTTCTCAAAGCTGGCAGTAGTCTGGAAACTTAAGATGAAAGTTTTCTAGCAATAAGTAGTAAGAACTCACGAGAGCTCCCACTTAGTAACCTTTTAAGTATTATTACTGCATAAGGTATGTTATGTAGATCAGGTTTTAAGTTAAAGAAAACTACCAAGGAGAGAGGTTTGTACTTGTACATAAATGCCATTTGCTTTGCTGAATTTTACTTTCTTCAAAGATTATAAGTAATGCATCTGCTTTTTTATATTCTTAATGGTTACTGCCATGTCAAAAGTAAGATAGAAGATAAAGTTTCAGAAGTTTATAGTAATTACTTTGGAATGTTGTTTTAGGCTTTGGTAGACCACTTGCCAGCAGTAGTTTCCAGGGCAACTGGAGAAACCAAATCTATGTTGCTAGAATAAATCATGTTGCTTGTTTTTCTCTCAGCTTTGGCTGTGGATTGTTCTCTGGTACTTGCTCATGCTACATTTTTTCCTCTGGGTATGTGTGAATGTAGATTTCATGTGTTTACTCAGCAAAGAGAAGGAAGCAAAACCAGCAGCAATCTATTTTGCCCTCTTTCTTTCTTTCCCTTATTTTTTGTTTTGTCAGGACCATTTCAGCAGAAGGATGTACCAAACTATCAGATGCAGTTTTAGGCCAATACATTTCAGAGTTTATCTAAACAAAATTGGTTTGTAGTTTAAATGTTAGCAGTTTGCTGTGTATTGAGCTTCTGATGGTATTCAGACACGCTTCTTCCTCCCCCCTCTCACTTCTTTTTCCTGTCTCCTTATATTTCACAGATAAACCTGAGAACTGGGACGTGTGGTACGAAAGCAAGTTTGATGACTGTGATAAAGAAGCTTGTCTGTCCTTCTCTAAAGAGATTCTTTGTGCTCGTGTCACTGTGGACCACAACTATTACGCCGTTTGTCAGAACCTTTTATCCAGACATGCCACATGGCGAGGCACTTCAGGGGGGCTCCTCCACGACCCCCCAGCTGAGATTGCCAAAGACGGGCGCCTGGAAGCCCTGCTGGACGAGTGTGCCAACCCAAAGAAAAGATACGGTCGATTCCAAGCCGCCAAGGAACTCCGGGAATACCTTGCACAACTGAGCAACAACGTGAGGTAGTCCACAGTGAAATTCTTTTGCAACACTGGCTAAAACACTATTGCAAAGACACATAGAAAAAAGAAGCTTTGGACTCATGTGTTAAAAAGAGAGAATAAAAAACCCTAGTTTATCAGTTTTCTAAATACTGTAAAAATAGCATTTTATGGTGTTATAATGTTCCTTTGCAAACAAACAAGGTACTTACTGAATTAAAACTTGAGCTACTATTGACTTTCGTCCCTAACTGTTTGAAAGGGAGTAGGTCACAAAAGACTGTGATAGCTTAATTGACAGCTTGTATGTCAAAAGGTACTTTACATAAAACTGCATTAGTGTCACAGTTTTGTGAAACTGATGTTTTTACTTGGAAAGTCAAGTTAGACTGGCGGCCTGTTTTAAAGGCCTTTTTCCTGACATCATTGTCTCATTTTTGTGTTTGTTTAAACACCTTGAAGTGGCATTTACATCCAGGTAAATCTAGCTGTCTGCATTGTTTCAAACTGAACAGGCTTTCACATCAATGCTGTGCAGAACATTCCTACTGTGAGTGCAGGATTCTGAAGTTTACTGTCTAATTTTAGGGGGTTTTACACTGTATTTTACCATGCTTAGACATCGTGGTTTGTTTTTTTGAGATCATCATAAACTCAAATTTCACTTGAACTAACATTTGTTTAATGTCTTCTGTGGTTCTGCTGTTGGAAATATCACTTAATGTAACTATTGTACAAAACTTCCCTTCGTGCCAGTATATACTGATGGCTGTTTAACAGGAAATCATGGTATGAGCAAACTCTTATTTTTAACAGAGATAATTTGAAAATTGGAAAGACACTACAATAAAAAGTTCAGTATTAATTTGAATTGGGGATAGAAGATTAACTAAAAATAAAAAATTACTAGTCTGGTGTAGTTAAGCATAAACCAAAGAAAATGGTTTTGTTTATTAGTTTTTGCTATACTTTAGTGAAGCTAATAATTTTCAAAATTCAGATTTTGATTGTCCTAGGTTACTTTCTGAAGAACTTCTAAAACTGTGTACTTATGCTAGAGAAAACCCTAATTTGAATAATAATGTCAAGCAAGTTAGCAGTTTGTTTTACATCCTTCGAGGTGTGTTGAATGGAATTTCCTGAATATTCATCTTTTGGTTTACCAGTAAGCTGTACTCACTCTAGGTACCTTTTCATGAGCTAAGTTTGATTATTCCCAGTGCAGTTGAAATGGACTTGTTGAGGTTTGTGTAAATACAGAGTTGTTCTCATAAATCACAGTTTTTGTAAAAGCCTCAGTTACTGCTACAAGAACTCACTTGAAAGCTTGCTCCTCAGTTTTTGGTTTTGTTTAATTTTTACAACTACTATGCTTCATTTTCCTGAAATCTTGTTCATACAAATATACTCTTAGGAAATGTGTGCATATTACTTCTTGTAACAGTAATGAAGGAAACTAATATTTCTTAAATGCGTGTATAAAACACTATTTTGTACAAGCTAAACATAGTTCTGAGCAAGGTAATGTGTGCTACTTCCAAGAGCAGGCTGATCTGCCTCCTGTACTGCATCAAAGCCTGATGGAAATTGTTCTGCAAGTGCAAGTGAGGGAAATGGCAAACTCACTGACTTCTTTCTCAAAGCTCAGAGTGGAGCTATGCAGAGATGCAGGGTGCTCTTTGATTTCTTAAGTCGCTGTGTTTTGAGGACATGGTTTAATGGTGAAGATGGTGGTGGTGCTGGGTTGCTGGTTGGACTTGATGATCTTAAAGATCTTTTCCAACTTTAAAGATTCTATGATTAAGTATATTTTAGAATTGGAAATTCTCACTCTTACGCGATCATTGCCGCTGTAGTCTTAATTTGTTCCCAGTCCCTTGTCTTGTTTTCTGAAGTTAGAATGTTCAGTGCAGCTTTTAATTTTAATTTCTCTCCTCATTTGAACAGTTTTATGTGCTTGTTCTGGCACAAGCTATTGGAAAAGGTTCATGTTATATTTCTTCATAAAATCCACTTATTTGAAGAAAATAGACTAATCCTCAGACTAGGTACTACCACCCTACCATAAAAGCCTTGACTTACCACTACAGTTGATTTTTAAACATCTACCACATTTCCCAAAGAGAGAGTGGAGTATGATTGTTGAAGTTGTGAAGGAATCGAACACTGCCAGTTTTGGTTACTACTTGAGACAGTTCTGTAACTGTCAGAATGTTCTGTTAGATTTTGTTTGGGGTTTAGTCCCTCCAGAAACAAGTTACTAAAGCTGCTTGTAAAAGGAACTTTGAAGTGAAAAGAAAACAAGCCCCAAAAACCCCCACTACAACAAAAACACTACAGGGAAAACATTGTGGAGAGCAATAAATCTTGTTCCATTTGCACCTGTGAGATATTTATTGTACAATAACAATTTATATTTTTAGTCATTGCCCATTATTATTGATGAACATGGTGAAATATTTTTGAATGAGATGTTTGGGGTTTGTATGTGCATTAAAATTGTCCTTTTGTACTGTAAGTTACTGTTTGTTTGGAATATTTTATCAAAATTGTCTCCCTGTGCCTTTATATTATAAGAAAGTTGTTTCTGCAACTTCTAATGATATTAATAAAGAATACTTTAAGAACCTTGTCTCAGCTATTCATTTTCAGGTCAGTAAGTCTTTTAGGATTAACTGAGTCTTTTGGGATTGTCGTAGTCTAGCATGCATTAAAATATACATAGAACTAGTTTTTGTAGTGTTCCAGAATGCACCATCATCAGAAGTGGGGATATTTGGTAGTTTCACATATTAAAAAATTTGTTTACTGTTACAAATTAATTTTGATTTTCTCAGTTAGAAGAAGGGTCTACCTCCTCCATCAGGAGAGGGCATGGAAAAATATGACCAGAATTCTGAGCAAAGAAATTGGGGGAATATTGCTGGGGAATTGAATGAAGGGAAACTTGCTGACTTCAGTGCCTCACAGTAGAAAATTAGTATACCAATAATGGGCCTAATTATTCCCCTTCTTATAGAATATCAGGAGCAATTTTAATTGTTTATTTAGATACACTCATTTGAGAAATTATATGTGGAGATGGTTGAGCTTAGCACACTCACACTCGCTTTCCTAAGGATAAATTTAGAGCTCTGGCAAAAAGCAGATTTAGTCATAAACAACTTTTAAGAGTTGCTCTCTTCTATATCGACAGCCAGCACACTTTGTGAGGAGTGGAGTTTGTACAGCGAGCGCACACAGTTACAGGATTATGGCAAAGCACACTCTGGGTTTTAGTCTTGAATTTCACATCCTACTTTTTTTGCAGTTCTAATATGAATCAGTATTCTGTAAAAAAAGTCTCATTTCATTTGCTTACTGTTTTATATAATCAAAATATGTAAACACCTGTCAGCTCTCAATTTGTTTTAGAGGAGGGTGAGACTTGACAAAGGTTAGGAAAATGCATTCTTTTCTCAGACCACCTTCCTGCATTCTTTGACCGAGATGTTCTTGGTTGTGTTTATTTTTGTTGTTGGTGATGTTTTGTTTTAAAAACTTCCTAGTTTACAAAGGAGGAGAACTTGCCAGGGAAGATAGTTTAATAACTATTCCTTCAGCTGTTTGCCTTCCTGTCCGTCTCAGCTGTACATACTTTTGCAGTTCTCCCCAGTCTCTCTTGTGGATATTGTCAACAGTCCATTACAATATTTTCCCAATTATTTTTCTAATTACTTTTTTTCCCCAAAGGTATTATAGAAAACATATTAGGGTTATTGTTAACATCTTCCTAGAAGAGGTGGTATTTTGCCTCTGCCAAACAGTAAAATTATGTATACATATGTTAATTAAATTGTGTTTGTCTTTGATCTTTATATATCCTGTTTATTTTCAGCATAATTCAGGACTATTATAGTATAAATAGACTGGATTTGCTTTCTGCTAACATTGTCTTTTTTCCTAAATAGTTAATTGGCACTTGAAATAGAAGTATTAGGGTCACCTCATTCCTTTCAGGAAGGTGGGGTTTGGGTAAAAAGCTGGCTGGTGGAAGTGTGGTGGTGGTGTTCAGTGTTTGAAACGTGAAAACACTGTGGAAGTACAGACCAGCCCTGAGTGTTATGTGGCACATACTTGCTGTGATATGCACCTGCTCCAGGACCAAATATGTTATCAGAAATGCTTTTTGTCATTTTTGTAGAAATTGCTTGTGGACACAGCTGTCTGAATTTATAAATGACTGCATTATCCAGGTGCTTGACCAGCAAGTGCAGCAGGAAGGAGACAAAAGCTGAGGAGGTCTCTGTGCCCTGAGCAGGGCCTCTCTCCCCTGGCACTGCCCTCTGCTCCTTCGGGGTTGGGTTGCCCTACGGATCCCTTCAGTGCTGACAAAAGCCTCTGCATCCTCAGTGTGTGCATGTCTGAGATCTGCCTCAGCCTAAACTGGGACTTGTCTCCTCCACTGAACGTCTTCAGTGTGTTTTTGCCCAATTAGCAGTTCCAATTTATATTTGTTTGGGCTTGGAAGACATTTGGTGTGCATGTGGGTAAGAGCTGCTGGCAAGGAGCCTGGTTCATGTGCATCAACACTGCTCTGCAACCAAACCAGCACCTGGAAGCAGGAATAGGATTGAGAGATTCATTTCAGATCTGCCTTACTCCTTCTGAACAGGGTTAATATAAACCCAGACTGAGAGCTAAATGTGTTCTTCACTAGGCAGAATGAGAATCCTGCATTTTGACTGAGCTTCCTCAGAGTTAAGTTTATATATTATTTATCTATTAGTTTTTGCTAATGTCATATTCAAATTTTATCTGTATATACAAATGTATATACATGTATATACCATATATGTGTATTTAGCCTAAGCTGCTATTGCAGAATTCAGATTGGAATTCAGGTTCTCAACTAATGATGTTTTACTCAGTTGAAGTGCTTTACTTGTGGAAAGTCTAATAACATAATTTCCCCACCTTGTCTTCATCTATGCGACTGCTCATCAGATCTGATGTCTTAAGGACCTAAAAACTGATCTGTAACCAGATATTATTTGGAACAAACTAATGATCTTCCTGGTCTTATTTTAAGTCGTTTCAAGTTTAAATTTTTGATTTGCAATGTGATAACTGAGCTTACATGCTACTGTTGTATTTATATTTTGGTGCCTTACTGTAAAGGAACTGTGGCTTCTGATTGTTTTGGTAGTTATAAAAGTGTTTTGATTTGGACTACTGCTCTTCTAGACTTTCAGATGTTTTGTTAGCACTGTGAGAGAAAGATTGCAGCTCTGGCTTTTAGACATCCAACATTCCTCAGCAGAGTCCAGTGTAGGAATTCTGAAATGCTCTTACAAGTACCACATCTCTTGTAATTCACTAGATGCAGAATTGAGGCAGACTGTATCTTTTGATGCCTGGATTTTTGAGACATGAGAAATTGTAACCCATCTCCCTTAAGGCAAAAGCATTCTGAAAAGGAGAAAATATATTCTTATAGGTGATTTTGTGGTTTGGTTTTTTTTTTTTTTTTGCATTATTCTGTACTTGTCTGGAGTTCAACTGATTACATTTTGTGAGATGAATCTATGCTGCCTTTATAATGTTAAAATCTTGCAAAAGTCACTTTTTAGCAATTTGTATTAGTGCCTTTTAAATAGAATATTTTAATTTTAATGTGATGTATTTCCATAAATAAGCAGTTAATTACAAACATTTTTGCCAAGTGTAACCACATTTTTTTTCTGTATTTGGGCTAGCAATTTATTCCATACACTGACCTTTGTCTGCCCACCAAAACCATCACTAGTATCACACTTGGATTTACCCAGGAGGCACTCTTTTTTTCATGTCTGCTATTGCTAGAATTGATGTGTAACAAGGACACAATTGCAGTTAAAAATGGAGTAGGGGTCTGTTCCTCGTCTCTAGCACAGCTCTTTAGTGGTAGATTATCAGAACTTCTCTGTTCTACAGACAACTAAGCAAAGTGCTGCACTGTTTGGGTTCCAGTACATGAGCCACAGGCTGAGGTATGTTGGTGTGAATTGAAAGTAGCTGGTACGGTTAGGTAGAGTGGGTTAATGAACAATATACAAAAGCAATGGGTTTGAAGTTAAATCCTCACTTCATGTGCATTGCAGGCAGAGTGAACCATGTTTAAAATAACCCACACATTGGAAAGTCATCCAGAGAGAAGAGCTTTTGTTCCCATGAGCTACACATGGCGATTTGCATGTGGTATACAATGACATCAGCATATGAATTGCAGGAAGAACAGGTATTGGGGGGTCAGGATCTGTTTTGAAGATTTATTTGTGCTTAATATTTAGCAAAAAGAAAAGAAGTATAATTAGAAGACCATGAACCAGGGTAAGAGTTTTTTCTTCCAGAGCAGAAACAATGAAGGGAGGATGTTTGCTGAAATAGCACCTCGGTCCAGGCAGCAGACAGATGTCTGCAGGAGGAAATCTGTTCAGTAGCCCATGACCATCCTGTGTTCCACGTAGATGTTGATTTTTTGTTCTACTGATTTCATTTTGGTAGCTGTTTTCTGCTTTGCATTCAAGAGCCAGAATAAATTTGACTTATGTTTTCCTTACCTAGTGGCAAAGGAGCCTCAGGCCAAGCGTTGGTGGGTGCTGGTGGCTCTTGTGCCACATCCTGCAGGAAGGGGCACAGGGCTTCACTTCCATAGCCCTCCAGACTGCAAAGAACTTGGGGGAAATTATTTCCTGGTTCAGGCTGATGTGGAGTAGTAGCTTGCCAAAGGAAGCTTTGGGGCAGCTTATCAGGTACCAGTGCACCTTGTTGGGTACCAGTTAAAAAGAAAACAGTGTTTAACTGTGGGATACCCATGTGCCTTGAAAATTCTTTTGCAATTCTTGTGGCTGGATTGAGCCCAGTTTTCAGGAAACTTTTCTCCACCAGTATCTGACTGTCAGGGGATGTAATTCACAGTGGCTGAAAGGTATGGTCAGATGATTTGCAAACCACTTAAAAGTATTCAGATCATGTTTGTAATTCAAATATCTGTGTTATTTAATGTTATATTTATTGAAGTCTGTTCTTCTCTAGGCTTTTGTTAAGGCCTCTAGGTTCTTGCCAGTTGTACTACTTATAGACAGCTAAGTAGCCCTTGATGTTTGTAGCAAACCACAGGGGAAAACAAGAACAACATGCAGTTTCATGCATTCAGCAGCTTCAAAACCAAGCAGTGCTAAAATTTATTTATTTTATATATTGATTACAGTTTTGGGGTCAAAATGTTCGTAGATACCCTTTGTATTCATCCTGGTTGTACATCTGCAGATGTTTTTCCCAGTGTTTGGGAATGTTTTAATACTTACAGAGCGCATTTCAAAGCTGAATGGAATCTGGTAACATTTACCTTACTTGCTGAATGTACTAAAAGCCAGTAATATTTAACTGCTTTGATAGTGTAAATTCTAGACTATAGCCTCTTAACTGCCAACTTGTTTTCCTAGTGAAAAAAGATAGAATAAAAGAACATGTGCATTAACTGCTGGTTAAATTGTACAAAAGGCTGTGGTAAACCTCTCATTTCTATTTGCTGTGCATAAGGTCTCTATACTATATATTCAGTACAATACTGTGTGATGATCTTTTCATTACAGTTAGCCCATGTACAACAGTAAGATTTCTGTAAAAAAAAAAAGATTTTGATACCACCTTGGTTTTTGGTGGAACAAAACAGTGCCTGGAGAAATTAAAAAGGAAAAAAGATAAAGAAAAAAGAATCTGCTCAAGTTGAGTATTGGTGGGGCCGTGGATGGACCAGCAAATGATGTGGGAGGAGGTAACAATAAAACAAACCTGGAGAGCACTGGAAGCTGCTGCTGTAGTTCACCAGCTGAGCTGCTGCCATATTGTCCTGTCCATAGGCATCCTGGCTGTAGGGAACGAGGGAATCTCTTACCACTTCACAATTCAGCAAGGAAAGGGTGAGCTTCCAGCAGTGACTGACACAAAAGAAATCACTGCAGTTGTTGTACAACGTGGGGATTTTAAGTAGATTGTTCTAGGCCAAGTCTTTCCCCGAAGAGAACTCTTGGGAGTTGCTGAAGCTGTGTAAGGCTGCTAAGCAATCCTTTTGGGTAAGTAAAGTGCCACACTCCTGGCTTTAAAGTGCGGCTCAGCTGTGAAAATCCCTCACAGAGGACTGAATGTTCAAGGTTTGTGCTACAATATCTATATACTTCTTTACTTTTGAAGAATGAAGCAGGAAGTTTCTCCAAGCCCTGTAGGAAAGGTGTAATAATCTCCCATCTGATTTCCCTTGCATGTTCTGGGTTTCACGGAAGGAAAATACAGGTGTGTGGACTCAGAGGAGTCCAGGAGTCCTCTGAGAAGAGGGCTTGAAAATACCTTGTGGTTTATTGTAACAAGTAAGTCAAAGTGTAGGAGGGAGGCTGAGAAGTGGCAAAGAATGGTTAATCCTGAAATGTAAAGCACATGGAAAATCCGGGCTACGATTCTGATTTTCAGAAAATGTTTTGTTTCTTCCCCCCCATTCTCCCATCTTAGATGTACACGTTTCTTCCTAGTTTTTCTTCAGCTTTTAAATCCAGATTACGATGCTGTGAAGTGAATGCATTTATATGCTGTGCTGTAATAAGATAATATTTGCCTGTACAGAGTTTCATAATGCAAACCTCTGTGGGAAAAGACACCTCAAGAGTTCCAGCAGGAACTTTGCCTTGTTCTGTTTTGGGAAAAAGAAAAACATTTGTGATCTTGATTCCATTTACTCCAGTGCTTTCCTGTCAGCTTGAAAGGATCAGAGGAGTTCAGTCCTATTGGAACTGGTTTTGAAAAATTAAGATATGAACACTGTAATCTTCCCTATACCACAGTGCTGAATGGATTCAGCAAAGCACTTAAACACACACTTTAAATTGAAGTTTAAATGAAGTTGCACATAATGCAGTTTACATTTTTTTTGTTTAAAGTGTTTGAGGACAATTAGGACATCCATCCTTTCAGGAAACATCCTTTCAGGAAATATTAGACACCGGAGGAAATTGATTACATCTAGTTTTTATATAACCTTAACATGCACTGGGATCGCTGTCCATTGGTTTTTTGGGTTTAATGATCAGAATAGAAAATTAAGAAGAAGCAAAATATTTAAGAAACCATTATTATGACTGCATCAAGCTTATCATGCAAGTAAAAGGCTTTAGTAATAGTGAAAAGAATATGCTCTGTAAATTTTAGAGTCTGTATGTTACATTTTCAGCTGTTAAATATCCAGAAGCTGGTAGTACCATTCGGTTTTGCTTCTCTGCTAACTTAAGTCTATAATCAGACAAACATTTAAAGAAAGATTGATCTCCAACTTCCTCTTCCAGTTGGAGTAATATTTGACTGAAGGGAGGCAGCAAATTGAGTAGACTGGTTTACAGAATGCATCATCCTTTTCACATATTTGTAGCACCTTCTCAGTTAGGGAAGAGCTCCTGTATCTATGAAAAAAACTTGCAGAGGAGGACAACGTCTCCTTACCAGGCAGTGTAGGGCTGTTCTTCCTTGGTTTACAAAGGAGACATAGTTTTATTGATTTAATTTTTTGAAAATGTCTTTTGAGTACTTATTGTAAGATTTTAGCCTTAGTGAAACTAAAACTTGTTTTAGCTTGGCATGATAGCAGTCATTTTTTAAAATATTGGCTTCATTGAGGGTGCGTCTCAATATCATCTCTTAACTAAGTTCTTGTACTCTGGTCCTTCCATACATAATGGAGAGGCTCTTTCAGACAGTGGTTTAAAACCTACTTCTAGAAATAGATATTATTCAATATTACCTAAAAAAAGAAAATAAATTAAAAAATGAAACAATAATATTCAGGAAATTCTGCTAAAGGAATAGACAAAGCAAAAATGCTGGTGCATGGTTATCAAATTTAATGCCATGGATTGTCTGACCTAAGAGATATATATGAATGTGGGACTGTTATTTAATATTTCCCAAATGAAATTGAATAGGTAAAAGTTAAAAGTGATTGTTCTAGTATTGTGTGCATAGGAGAGCTGGCTAAAATTGAAAAAGGTGCTTCAGTATTTTGAACTTCGAAGATGAATGTTTCTTGAAATGTCACAGTTCCATTACATACGGCTCATAACCTTTAAATGTGGTTACAGTAAACCAAAATGTATTTCAGATTCAACACACTAATCCTTGATGAGAAATGTGCAGAGCTGTCATTTTCTCTGAGCATTCATATGTGGTCACTGGGGTTTCCACAGGTCTGTTCCACAGAGACACTGTCTTTTAGCAGGTAAACATTTTTTTTTTTCCCCCTAAGGAAACTGAGAAAAATCTGTCCTCAAAAAAAAGCGGCTCCATACAATCTGCAGTGCTACCCTCTTGTTTCTCTTAAGGTTTCAAGAGCTAAGAAATCGTTTTTACAATGCTGCTGTAAAACTTTGCCTTTATTTGTTTGTGGTTTTTTTTAACATCTTTGGTAAACATTGTCAGTGAAGCTGCATGTTTTCACCCAAGTGCCATCTGGAACTGTCCATCTTTCAACCTGACTGTTTAAAAATGAGGAGATTCGGCCAAGAAATCTGTTTTCTCTGTTGGTTTGAAAATTCCTGCATAATATGTGCTAGCCTGCATACCTCCAACCTTTCTCAGTATTTTGGAAGAGTGGCTTTTCTAATGAGTTTATTATTTGCCAAGTGTTCTCTGTGCATATATAGGTCATTGCATAACATGGCACTGAAGATGTATTGCTCTGGGGGGACAGAAGCATTTCCAGAAATATTTTTAAAAGAACAAAGACAAATTGTTCAGAGGCGGAAATTTAACAGCAGTTGGATTCCTTTGCCCCTATGACTCTTATTCTATAAACTGTGATAACCACTTCTGAGGGAGGAAGGAAGTTGAATGCAGAAACCTCTGTGCTAAATGTCCAGTGGCTTTGGCACCTGAGCAGTGAAGTCTGGTAATATGAATAGACCTAGGCTGGTGGAGAGAACAGGGAGAGCAAAAGCCAGAAATCTCCTGGGTTGACATTTTAATAGATGGAGGAAAAGCCTCAGTGCCACAAAGGGAGTCACGCACCAGGTCCCACCAGCCAGTCCCAGAGCAGCAGCCGCCTTGGCAAGGCAACCCCAGTTCCTCCCTGTGCCACAATGGTGCCAGGGCTGTGGGTGGGGTGGGGTGTGCCCGACTGTCCCCTCCTACCCTCCTGCTCACCCTCACCCTGCTTCCTGGGGGGCACAGTGGGGACTGGAGAAAGCCTTGCCAGGATGCCAGCAGTGCTCAGCACCAGCTGGAACACTGGTGCATTATCCAGCCTGGTCTAGTCACAACCCCAAACCTCAGCACGGTATGGGCTGCCATGAAACATTAACCCAGGCCTGGCCAAAGCCAGTACTGAATTAATCCAGGTGGAACTGTGGAAGAGAGACTCACAAAGGTAGCTGTTAGAAGGGAGAATATGTTTATTTCAACAATTTATGCTTAGTTTAAGTCTCTTGGATTTTGGGGGTGATATTGTCCTATTAGGAGGGCTGATGAGTGAGCTTGGATGATAAGTGGTTTATTGAACATGACCTAATTATAATGAGGGGAATGGGAAATATTTTCGGACAGGCTCAGAAAAGCTCTGTGGGAAAGAGGTACCCAAAGTTGTCTTGATGTGGCACGAGGGGATGAATGGAAGTCAACTCTTGAAAGACTTCTTCAGGCACTTGGGCATTTGGATGATGGGTGCTATATAGGAACTCAGATAGAACAGTTCAGCTGTGTTTGAACTCATTGAAGGATTAAATCCCCTTCAGAGCAGCAGCACAATTCTGAGTTTTTTTGGAGTACCCTGCAGTGAGTGAGTTTATATCTCTCAAAGACAGACAGATAAATTAGTGCCCACAGTAGCTGTCTCAGCTAGATTTGAGTTTGTAGCAGTTCAGATTCTCTCCACAGAAATGAACAATTTCCCATTATCTCAGCAACCCCAAAGGACTGTGCTCTGTTTTTGAATACGAGGTTCCATGGGCTGCACAGTTCAGTACTTATTTCAAATACCCTGAAATATGCCAGTAATCAGTGGTGGAGGATGTGATCTTCCACTGAGTCCTACACATGATACACATTTCCTACTGGTTGCATGATAATAAAACTGATGGCAAATGGCCCCAAAGCCCTGGGAGCTGGACTGAGGGAGGAGTGAAAAGCAGTGGCTGCTTTGGGGTTCTTTTGCTGCCAGCTCTGAGGGTGTAACACGGCTGAGGAGCTGCAGGAAAGCAGCATGAGGGATTTTCAGTAAAAGTTGTTTGGTTTTTCTGGCCCCTACTGTTTATCAGCTACAGCTGAACAACCTGTTATCGCCCAAAGGAATTACAGTCTTAGTCTTAAACTCTCAAGATCTCTCAGTTTAGAAGGTTTTCAACTGATTTCAAGAATGTGACTGGGAGAAATAATATAATACATAAGACACTATAATTCTGGAGTAATTTGGGGGAGAGAATACAGCGAAATTGATTTCAAATGTCCCCCTCCTTTATTTTTTTAAGAATACAGTGTTCATAATACCTTGACTTTTAACCTGTAGAATTGCTATTACTGTAAACAGCACTAGCATGGCAAACAAATACATTTTTTCTTTTTGTCCTGATGTTATAATAATGATATAGCTATAACAAAACCACTTGCACAGAATAACTGCAGATTCTGAAAAGAATTTTGATCATTTTTAATATTTTGAAAAGCAAAAGCTGGAATTTCTGGAGGGCTGCACTGTAAATTCTCACAAAAGGATGTTTAATTTATCAATTATGGACATTTTAAAGCTCCTATAGACCTGTATTTGAATGCATTTCTAGAAGCTACTGTATTACCATTATGATTACTATAATGTTATTGTGATGGCTTGATTTCTGTGTCACAAAATTTGGTTTCAATTGTTGCTCATGTAAGATCATATGGAATTAAATGGCAATTTAAAAATTGATTCTGATCATTTTAAATATGGATTCAGGAAAAGTAAGTCTGGAAGAAGTGATAAATACAGAATTCCAAAAGCATTCTTATTGTGGTGCACAACATTTTATCTTTCTCTTTTTTTTTTTTTAATATTTGTGGACGGGAAAAAATATATATTTTTTTTTTTTTGCTAAGAGAAACAAGTCATTTCTTAAGGTCTTAAGTGAATCAAACATGTTTGCTCTGGACTGTGTTGTACCCTCAGCCCCCTGAAGCTGGTTTCCCTTGTTTTCCATCCCCCCACAGGGCAAGAACAGAGTGCTGGGGTTTGGAGAGAAGACTGCTGACCCTCCAGTGGTTGCTGACGAGCAAATATCTTTAGTTTTTGATTCTGCTTATCTTCCCTTTTGGGTTTACTAATTTGGGTCTCTGTTCTCTACAAACCCAAGTTGACAAGAAACCTTGGGAAGTACAGTTAAGTTTGAAGCCACAGCTCCTTTACAAAATAAAAATCGCTGTTCTCCCACCAAGTGTGGATAGGATGGCTCAGTGCTGTATTCGGTTGACAGTTTGCATTTTGCCTGAGCTTTAGGTGTCTTATGGAATCTAGGGAACCAAATGTTATCCTCTGTTATTTTAGTAAACTGACTTAAACTATCTCTTTTTAGTCTCATAGGGAGATTAAAGCTCAGTGTGCTTTATAAACAGAACATTATTTCTATTCAAACACTAGGGAAGCTCAAATATTTTAGTTAGCATTCGGAGCAATATTTTTGTCTTTTCTTGTGGTACTTTGATTTTTTTCTTGCCATAGATCTGTAAATATTTTTTTTCTCTGAACAGGTAAGTAGTTTTGGGTAAAATGTTAGAATAGAGTTGCCTCTCCTAGGGTATAAAATGAGTTCTTCATGATCCTGCATTATGTGTTACAGCCTCTCCTCTGCAAAAAGCACATTCTGTAAGAAGTTATTAACAGTAGGAAATTCAGCTAAGGTGCCAAATAACCCAACTGTACTTTTCACAGTAATGAGTAATCTGTGCTTCTTTTCCTAATGCCTTGACTAAAAAGGCTTGTTTAGCGTGTGTGTTTTACACTGTAATATAGTGCTTCATTTCCCTCATAATTTCTGGAGCTGGGAGCTGAAGTAATGGTTTTCTGGGCCTTAGCACACTGCTTGAACTTGCAAAGTCTATTTCATGGTCTGCTAGATCCTAATGGAGATTGTTGGTAATGAGATAACACTTATATTTATATAAAAGGAAATTTACTGCCAACTGCCTAAAACTTGCAAGCAATTGAAGTAATGAGTTAAGTTTTTAGTTTATTTTATCGGTACGTAAGGAAATATACAGAGGTCAGTTTCAACTCCCTAAAATGCCCAAAATAGCATAGGTCAGGGTACCAAAACACAGTGTCTTTGAAAACTTTTAAATGAGGAGGTATATTAATGGTTCTCTTGGAGATACATTTGTATCTGGAGCTTCTGCTTCCCAAGCAATTAAATAATTTGGCAACAAATGTTACACCTCATTCAGTAAAAATCAGATATTATGTTCTTCTGTTAATGTAGTCAATATTAGAGCTGAAGCATATGCAAAAAGGTGGGGAAGCTGTGCAGCTGCTCTTGAGAGGCTTTGAGGGTGACCTTGGTATCAGCTGTGCTAATGGCATTTCTAGCAGAGCCTCTGCAGGAGGCTTTTGCCTAGAGCCACACCATGAGTTATCCCTGCATTGGAGATTGCATAATTGTTCAAGAGAAGAGAGGAAAAATTGCCTTTCTAAATTCCCAAGTGAGATCTACAGCACACCAGTGAAGGCCAAATGGGTAAGTCTAGCATGGCAATACAGATGCTGTGCAAACCAAAGAGAATCAAAAGATTGTTCCCCCCGAAGAGCTTGTGTGCAGTGCTCACCATCTCAGCTTTAACTTATGGGATGTGTCCTTCTAGTATGCACACAGAGCTTTATTTTCAAATGGTGGTGATGTGGATGCCCCATTTCAGATGTTTAGAGGAGGACTTGTTTAGATATCACTCATTTTTGGGTGGTGAATGTTTACTAGTCAGAGAGATTTCTGATTTGAGAATCATCAAAATTGCATTCTTTTTGCAATCGTGAAACAAATTATAAACAATGAAGCATTCAAAAATCTGTCAGCCCTTGTATGCATTTACAGTAGGGGGGAAAGAATATTGAGAAAGATCTCTCTGTTGCTCACAAGGTTAGTAATTGGGTTATATATTGATTTGAAGTTCAGTTCTGTATCTGTAGAACAGAGTAATAATATAATGAGTTCAGAGGTTTCCAGAGTTCAAGTTGGAAGTAGTGGAGCCATGGCTTAATTTTGTAGGTCATATCAAATCTGTGCCAATAATTCTTTAGGGGATGGCACATTATGTGTGCACCTACCACTTTTAAAGGCTAGACACTCTTAAAAATGTCTATTAACTCTGTTTTAATAAAACCTTCATATCCCAAGTGTTGGAGACACTGATGATTAAGATTTCAAGTGTAATGGCCTCAGGCATTGTATCTAACTTTCAGAAACCTTTCCCAGTTATCTAAAATAATAACAACTTCTTCACTTTTTACTTTCTTTTTAAAAAATTCAGGATCTCAGGGCTTTCTAAGGCTATGAGTTTGGCAGACTTTACTGCACAAGAAAGTTTGTTGAGCAGTTTAAGTGTTACAATCAAAGCTTATTAGATGGCTTAAGATATGTGTGTTACCTTTTCATTTGAATTTCTAAAAGGCACAAACAACGTGAAAATATTTTTTAAGAGGTTGCGAGAGAAAGTTTTTAACAGTAAGAGGGTGGGGCAAAAACTGGCAAGCTTTACCAGTGTTGTGGGAGGTGAGATTTTAGGTTTTGCAGTTTTCAGATTTCACTTTGTCTTGTTCTTTGTAAATGGTGTTAGGTTGAAGCTACAGAGTTTTGTTTTATTTTGTTTTTCTTGGAGAGAGTATTTTTTTGGGTTGGGTTTTTTTGTTCCCGCTTGGTTAGTTAAGAGAGAGAAATTATGCTTTCAATTATACTGTTATGAATCTAGAATAACTTATTATTCATGTGCTGTTAGTCTAGACTAGATGAGACAGAAAACCAGAACCTAGCTACAGTATTTGTTGATGAGTAGGATGGAGATGAGACTTTAGAGAGCAAGATCTTAATTTATGTCCCAATACTTCTGATACTACTGATATTAAATTCAGGTTTATGTTTTAGAAAAGATTTAAAATACTGGTTCAGGAAATAAGTGTAAGGAAAAGAATCCTCTTTGATCTGCACATATGCTACTGGGAGAGATATCTTTTGCTCCTTCCCTGCCTTTGTAGGCGAGAAAAGCCGACCAAACACAGAAGAAAGATTCCAGAAAGCAGCTGAGCCTGCAGGTTCAACTCTCCCCTGCGGCACCCCAGCTCTGTAGTCCTGCCATTGTCCTCACTCAGGCACTGGCAAACCTGCAGCTTGAGCAGCCACTCCATGCAGCTGAAATGAAAACTCATGAGGAAAAACAAGCTTTCCAACTCCAGGATGTCTGAATCAGCTCCATGAAGCAGGTCACTTGGCAGTTACATTCTAGTTTTTTTCCATGGCTGGGAAAAACTCTGGGAGAGGTTGGGTGGGGCTGGAGTAGAACACAGGACACTCCTGGAGGTGGCCTGAGTGAGCATGGATGGTCAGCTGGGAGCTTAATGTTATCGGTGATGGAGGGTACGTTAATGATTCCTAAAACCAGCAGCAGTGTGTGCTGCTGAACTGGGACAGCAGGGTGGCTCTGGAAACAACATGTGGTTGGCACTCGTCCCTGTCCCCAGAATGGCTTCTTCCACTGAGGGTAGGATTTTACACTGAGGATAGGATTTTACCCTGCATCAGGAAAAGCACGATTAAAACTGTACATCAGCTAGGTAGTTCACTTTTTTTGAATGTAGGTTAATGCCAGAGCCAATTTATTTTGTGTTAGTTTTTCTTCTGAATTTATAAAAGGACCAGAACTCTCTGTTCTCTGGGCATGTCAATCAACCAAATTAAAGCACAGAAAACTGTTGAATAAACACTACAATCAGTGTAGAAAGAAAACAAGTAGGAATCACCCAATATCTCACTGAGTAACTGTGCAGAACCAATGATTAACACTAATGACCTGTCCCTGTGGCACAGTTGCCCTTCAGCACTTTTAAATCACAATACCCAAATCCCTCACAGCACATCCTTGGGTCAGACTGGGCTATTTCAAGTCAGTAAGGCAAAGGCATAGTAAGAGTGCTGAAGTAGCTTATTTTTACAGAGCAGGTCTGGCCTTGGGGCATTAGCTGCTTTCAGCTGCCTCAGTGCTTTTGGGGGCCAGAGGCAGCCTCTCAGCAAGGCAGGTGGCAGATCTGACAGGGCTTAGGTCAGAAAGCACACCTTGGAAACTGCAGGTCTCTCCTGCCTACTATGAAACACCCACTGAATGTGTTCATGTCACCCGCTCGCTTGCACTCTACAGAAATTCCCTCTGAGTTGCTGTCTTGTCCTGTTTCATTCTGAAGATGGATATGTACCCTGTCTTGAGGCTTTTAAAAGCTGACCAGACACTGCAGAAGGTAATGTGAATAGCAGTTAATAAGTCATATGAAGAAGAAGTGTCATTTTGCTCACCAAAACATGTGTGGCATTCTAAGCACATGGGGTCACCAACAGAGGAAATGCCATGTGTCCTGCCTAAGAGGTACAGAGGTGCCACTGGCATCACAGAATCACTCAGGCTGTAGCTGAAACCCGTTCTAGCATTTTAACAGCCAAGGCTCTCATCCATGCTTGTGGCTTTTGGAACAACAAATGACATTTGAGATTACGAGTTTGTTTTTCAGCATCACTGTGACAGAGCCATCATCACCATGACAGCCAGCCCCAGACAGCAGCACAAACCTGTCACAGCAGCAGAGACTGCACAGGCTCAATTTTGGATGCCTAAAGGGGAGGGCTTCCCAAGGGTTACTTGTAGGGCATTCTCCACTCCAATATCAGCCACTGTCCCAGTGTGGATCTAGGGTACTACACTGACATTAAATTATTGCATTTCCAGCTTCAGCTGGATAAATAACTTTTCACTTTCTGTGAGAGGTTGCTCTCATTAAATGGTCCCTGTATTCAGCACTGCTTTGCAAAAACTGCTTCACAGTAACAGATAACTAACTGTAAATCCATAAAACTATTCTTAATTTTCCCTCATGAAACGTATTATAAACTGTAAATGATTAATCATTTCTCATGTATGTGGATTGTTTTATTTTATTTTAAGAAAGTGGCTTAAATAGAGTATAAAATCAGTAGGTCAGATCATACTGAAATGGTAGACTAACAGATGTAGCAACTATGAAGGTGTTGCTTTGCTTAAAATGTTATGTATTTTGTATCAGAAATAGGGGCTTTTCAAAGTAACAAAAGTTCCTATTTTAATTGGATAGGAAAAAAAGAACTTCATGTGAAAATAGCGTGTTCTAGGAACTATAGTACTTTGATCAGTACACCTTTTACTAAAATACTGCATGATAGAAGTTTCTTTAATAAAAATTACATAATTTTAAAAATAATTAGTTTCAGTTGATTTTGAGCTCAGAAAAACACACCAGTGCTGAGAAAGAGATGAAATTACAAAGCTGTATTGGAAAAGAACCAGTATGGTAAAATATTATTAACAATTATTTTAATCTGCTATGCATTGCCAAGAGCTGAGAGCTTGAGAGAAAGTTGTACGAAGATGTGATGTAGCACAAGTGGCAGCTGAAATTGAGACTGTTAAACAAAAATCTATGCAAACCAGAACTAAAATGACAATTCTACAACGGTATCTATGTGTGTGAAACCCAAATTGAAGGTTATGGATGAGCTTCAAACCAACAGATCTGGGACTGGTGTAATTATTTTGCTGAGCTGTTATTGCAAACTCTTCATTCAGCTGAGCCTTCCAGGGTACCACACATAATGAAGTTTAGAGGCTCTTACTTAATTTAAAGCTGCTCATAGAGGTCGACGCCTCTTGGCAATGCTGCCAAGTCTTGTTGAGTCTTAAAAGGGAGCAACAGGCTTTAGGCTCGAGGTGTTAGATGTGGGTAACTTCAGTGGATTCTGATGGATTCAGAGGTGTCGTTGATGTGTAGAGGGAAGGTAGAATGATGGTGTCTCACGATGCCTGGGGATGTGAGCAGGTGAGGTACGTACAGCCCTCAGATGAGCAGCGTAACCTGCATGTTTGTGCATCTGAGGACAGTGCCTGACCAAGGTGCAGCTGTGCAATGTCCCTCTGTTGTTACTTGGATTCAGTGCTCTGCTGCAATTCCCTATGGTGCCTAGCATGGACTTTGGAGCATTTGATACATTGGGGATATTTGGGCCTTTTATAATTCTTGTACTATTAAACCTTGACAGACACTGCATTAAACTTCACTCCGTTCCATTCCAGTGTCTCCGTTATCACCTTATACATTCGCTTTATGATAATTCCTAAATTTGTCAATGGATTTTAAGGCCTTCCCACCCAGGAGACTGTACTTCTCTCCAGATACTCAGCTTGCAGAGTTGGGCTGTGTTTTAATGGTATAATAAATCCCAATTTAGCACTCCCTCTTTGTACTGAAAAAATTGCTGTGGGCAAATGGCAAAAATGCTGACTTTGTGTAAAACCTGTGCATGTTCTGATAAGTTTTTAAATTATTGACAAGTTAACATTGTACCAGTTCATTTATGCTGAAGAAGTATTATTTGTCTTTTGGAGCCAGAGTAATGTTCCATAAAAGCATAAGGCAGCCTGAATTTCAGAATTGCTGCTTTGGCTAACTTGGAAAATGCACCTGTATGATCCAGGTTCAGGTCCACAGGCTTTGGCATAATGACAGTGACTGTGAGAGAACCCTTCCAGCACCTTGTATGGCAAGGACTGTAAACAATGCTGTGAACAGTGGATACACTGGAAGCTGAAATGACTCTCATAATTTTATGACAACAATTATTGACATATTTTTATGTACAAATTATTGAAATTAAATGTTGACATAATTTTAGAAGCCCGTGTTGTTTGGCCCTCAAGTAGTATGGGAAATGACAAACTAATTTTAAAGTGTTTTGAAGCAGAAACACAAAAATGGTATTTCTATTGAGAGGGGAAAAAAAAGATGTTTAGGAATGGTTGAAAAAGCAAAGATCACCAGTGCAGTTTGGTTTGAAAGTAAGTTGCTCTTTCTGAGCATAAGAAGTGAATTTGGGACTAGTGTTTACATAAGGTCTCAGTTTACCTTTGAAAATTGTATTGCTGCAGCTGTCTGGAGATTGGCTTGCTTTGTGTATCCATGTGTTTTTAAATGATAGATATGAAAACAAATTTTTAGGCTACTGTGAAATACTGATGCTTATGGCAGACAGTAATTTCAAGAGATGTATTTTCCTCACTATTAATGAACTTGTATAAACCTTACACGTTGAAGAGCTGGTCCTGCTCTAGTTGCCCTTGTCACATTTTCTTCCCTGGTATAATTTAGCTATGTAGCCTAGCTGCAGTACTGGGCCTCTTTTTTTAATTTTTTTATTTCATGTAGAAGTGTGAATGTCCTCCAAAAATGTGACCATACGTGACTCCCTTGAAGAAAAGAGAAGAAGCTGGGTTACATCCATTTTGTTTGGAGGAAGAAGCAGTCTGGGAAAACAAAGTAAGTCTTTCTAAAGTAAGATCTTGGAGAACAAGACACAGCAAGTTGTTAGAGTTCGTGTTTGGCTACAGTGATGTAAGAGACCTCTGCAGGGCAGGGGAAGTTCAGACATTCCTGCCTTCAGCTCTTCCTAATTGCTAAACTCCCTTATGTTCATCAGAATTTGCTGGTGGTGAGAGGCTGCCAGATTTGATAGAAATAACCAGAAACCTGAAGTGAAGGGTGAGAAGTCTGTAACATGGAATTGTTGTAATGACTAATGAAGTCAGAATGAAGGCTGAATAACATTGACACCTTTATGATAAACACCAGTGGGTCAAAATCTGAACACTACTGCACCCTAGGAAAATGCAGTTATATTTAGGAGACAGGAGAACAAAAAAAGCCTGAAACATTCCTGTCAAGTCACATTTCTCTTACTGATATTTACTCTTTCCTTGTTGTCTCTTCAGCTTTTCCTTTTTTATACCTTTCCTTCTAAGCCTTGACAAGAGAGGCAATATTGTTACATTGACACATTAGGATAGAATAAAAAATGTAAGAAAGCATTGTGTGAAAATGGTTGTCAGCACAATGTTCCTTGTGTTCTTCTAGGCTTTTAGTTAAAATATTAGGTACTGGAAGCTTTTTTCTATCTCTTACCTCATAATTTACCATTTTACCCTCTGGGGCCACTGCAACAGTTTTCTGTAGCTGTTCCTTTTCTCATTTCCTGACTTCTGTTTCACACTTGGACACTTGCATGAAAGAAAAATCAGCAGAGCTGCCTGCAAGGGTTGTCCCGAATTGTCCTGCACTTGTCTGCCTTTGATGGCATGTGCTAATGCAACAGGGGACACACAGGGATGCATAGGGGATACACTGTGGGGCTGCTGAATGAATAAGTGGATTTCTTACAAGTTACTTCATACTATTGCCTGTTCATGTACTCAGCTTAGTTGTAGGAAAGGCAGTCTATTCATAGTGGCATTCAAGCACATATTCAGTACTTTACTGAGTCAGTGTTCCAGTGCTATGTTTTTTTTTCTAAATTATACCAAATTATATAAATTACTTACACATGGCTTTGGAACATAAGTCACCTTTTTGAGAAGTTAGCCTTGTAAAATAAACAAGACAAAATCCCAGAGGGAAGAAAACCCACAATCTTTTTCTACATTTTAAGCACAGGATTCTACTGCAGCCAAACCATCTTCTTCCAATAAAAAGCTCTGCGCTGAGTTCAAGTATATATAGGTTTCATTTTTCCCTAACTTCATCTTGGTCATTTGGAGAACTTGGAATTCACACTCCTCATCGGAAAACTTTTAAATCTTTTGGTGGAATGGCACTGGGCTGCAGGCCAGGAGACCTGAACACAGCTCTTTCATCTCTTGTAGGCTGAGGAAATGTACTTTCACATCAGGCTTTTTTTCTGGGATGGAGGTGGATTTGAAGTCAATATGACATTCTTGGAAGTTTCTCTCCTTGCAGCAGGCTCTGGAGGCTCTGTGCTTGTCTGGATGATGAACTCTGAGTGGCACTGAAGTTGTGAGCACAGCCCGGGTGTTTCACTGGAGAGGTTTGGGGTTGAGCACACACTTATTGAACAGCGTTTACTCACTTGGCAGTGTTGCCAGTCAAGGATCATCCCATCCCAATACTTGCCTTTTATGCTAAAAAATTACTACTAAACAGTTCTAATTCTAACTCTGATTTTTCCCCAGTAACCAAAAAGAATACTTTAAAATCCTTATCAATATAATGAATCTCATTCTCAAATAAAGCGGGCTTTTATTAGAAAACTGTAGTCATATGTCTTTTCTTACTCAAGGCTGATGGTTCTGCAAGTACAGACAAGATGAATGTGCTTCATTTTGCCTGGGATTCTGTGTGTTCTTTATTTCTCACAGCTCCTTCACTTTTAGGATGGACATTGGTTTAGTCAGAGCAGTGCTGCCAGTCATACTTAGTTATTTTTGGAGACATAACCTTGGCTAGTAATTAATTATGCCCTGAAATTGTTACTGAATTCTGGTTCAGGGCATATAGTAATATATAATCTTGTCTTATTTCACATACTGTTCCTATACCCTAGTCAAACATACATGATTGTCTCTAGTAGTCTGATATTCGTGGCAGAATTCTTTGAGGATTTAAGGTTAGGATCGTTGTCATCTCCTGGACTAATGGCATATTATCTGAGAGAACTGCTCAGCAGCTTATAATATCAATGCTTCCTGTGCTTTTTATCCTCAAATCCCTACATATTGCATAAGGTAAATATTATTCTCATCTTTTGGGAGAACAAACAGAAGAACAGCAGCAATGCCATTTGCAAAAAAGTAGCACCTTTCTGGCTGTCTCAAGCCAGGAAGTCACACTTAGTCCTTGTTCCCCCTTTATTTGTTGGAGGAATTCCCTGTGCTTATTGGTGCAGTGCTGCAAAAGAAGCAGCACTAATACTGTCCTTGTTTTCTGCCCTCCATTTAGCCAGAGATTTACCCATCTGGCAGGAGCTGCTTTCCTTCTAACTGCAAGCAGACTGCAGCCTTCACAGGAGAGTAAATGCCTTTTTATTCTTCTGTGGGAGTTTATCTCTGTCTCCAACCTATGAATAAAAACATTAGTTGGGAAAATGAAAGATTTTCTTATTGATAAGCCATGAAATTAAGCTCTTTGATCTTTGCTGGAAACCACCATATACACAGGTTTCTCTGTTCAGAGAAATTAGAAGATTAATTGAATTAAACATCTAAAAAATAAAACAAAAGCCATGACCATTTTTGCTGGGAAATAATGGTGCCATGTTATGCTTTATCAGTATAATTTAGCTATGCATTATATAGAAAATAAAACTTTTTAAGGGATCTTGTGAGGAATAATTAAATAAATGAACAGTGGCATTGTTGAAAATATTCAGCAGAGATTTTTGTCAGTCGTGGGCAGATCCAAAAGCTGTTGAAGTCAATGAAAACCCTTATAGGTATTCAAGCTGGCTTTCCTGTCCCCCAAAGAACCACAAGTGTGCTGCATGGAGGCTGCTGTGTTGGTTTTCTCTACCATGTCAAATAGTAGGTGAATATTTGTCAGTCAGAGCAAGAATCAAATAAGTTTGTAAACCAAGTCTCACTTTCAGTTATGACTTAATGCCAAATTTTGGGTGGATTTGGATGTCTAAAGACCAGCTAAAGAACACACTGGGCTTTCCCAAATCATGCAAATGCCTTCCTGCATGGTCCAATGGGCTGCAGATCTGTGTATTGAATGCTGTCAGTACATTCAAAATTGGGCTCCAACATAAATACCAATTTGATTGTAAAAAGGATGTTTAGGCCTTAAAATCACTGAGGTGTCATTGCAAATGCTACCAAGGAAAGCAACTTCTCATACTAGAATATTTTTAGATTATCAGTAAGTGCAATATGCAAATTTCAGTCAGACCAGGGCCCTGTCTCAGTTATAAGTGGTCAGCAATGATTCTGGAATACATGAATATAAAATAATATGACTTATAAATCATGCCAAGCAGAAATTGTTTCTTCTACTTTGTAAAATATAATTATTATCCTGAATGAATTATGCCTTAAGAAAAAGATTAAATATTTTAAAAGGTCTTGGAAAAGGACTGCAAAAAATATTAACAAGAAAGATGCTAGTGCCATGAGAAAATAGAAAACTTGCTACTTGATACTTGAACCAGAATAAATTGTTTTTCCTCACAATAGTTTTGGCTCATGATACTGATGGCAATGGAAACATATCTACACAGTGCAACACAGAACTTATGTAAATTCAAATTTTAACTTGTCTTGAAAAATGTCCTGGGAAAAGTCTAAATCATTAAATTCTTAATTAAGAAGCAAGCAAAAAAGATAATATTTCTGGGGTGGTATTTGAAGGTTTTCAGAAGTGCTTCGTTAGCCAAGAGCTGAAAATTTGGAATCTGTGAAGCCAGAGAGTGTTATACAATGCCACCCTCTGTGGGAACTTGCTTTGTGTGTTATTAGATATTCCCAAAAGGCTCCTGGCTATAAAGTCAGAAGTTAAATAGATAGTCAGTGTAAAAGCAATTTTATGTTTAAAACTGTGGAATAAGAAACGAAAGCAGTCAAATGCCAAGAAAAACGTAGGTCCCTTTTCATAGTCATTTTCAGGCATATTCAAAGACTTTTGGATGCTGTCTCAAAACCCATAATTTGAGATGCAGTCTTTATCTTTCATTGTGGACCTATGCAACTAGAAGATCTTTGCTTTCAGGCAGTGTGTGGAATTTACTAGTCAAATTAATGACTCAGGGAACATTAAAGACTCTGTAGAATTAAAATGTTCTGTATATCAAGAACACTATCATTAGTAAGCAAAGGTATGTATTTAAGCTTTCTGAAATGTCTTTATTCTCGAGAGAAACATTTTACAATGGAAGCCTCATTTTCCAGTATCTGGATTTAGCAGTGTGTATTTAGTAAAGTTAGCATAATTAATGAAATGTAGCTGACAAAGTTGATGCACTAATACAGTGTCAGGCCTATGGTAAAGGTGTGAAGTTATACACTCATTTTATTGTTCTCAGATGTCCCTGGAAGCACAGTAGTTCACTGAAAAAGCTGATCAATGAAGCAGAGGCTCTCTTGCCCCTATCTCAAATATATAATCTGAAAAGAAGCAAGCACTAGGGAAGCACTGCAACCCCCAGCTGCCCATAAAGTGGCAGCTTGTCTGCTTGAAAGGGTAGTTAAAAGGTCGAGTTCTGTACAGAGTCCTGATGTTACCTGTTAGCATTCCTCAGCAATAACTGTGTTTAAACACAGCAGAGTGACTGGGAAAGTGAGTACAAATCACCTCTGCTAGAGAACACTTGTCTTTGGAGCTCAGAGGTAAGGAAAGGAACTAATTTATGCTCATTTCTCCTTTATCTCTTTTCTTTCCTTTAAGGAAAGGAAAATGAAAGAAGACCACTTTCAGTAAATGTGGAACTAAATAGCCAGTGACTGTTTGGCTGTAAAATGCAATCTACTCTGGTCTTATACTGACTGTGTGTACAAGATATTTTATTGTTGGCAGTAGAAACAACTATCTGGTCAAGTTAATTAAAAATAGGTTTAAAGCCTCACATAAACCTTCTGTTTCTCCCATGCAGAATCTTAAATTGATCTTAAAGGATCCTGCTGAAATCTTGATCATTTATTTCTTAGCAGCTGAATAGCCATTGACTGGTGGCTGGAAGCTCTGTGATGAAAAGAAAATGGCTTGGGTTAAGAACTGGCTAAAAAATTACAAGTATGGGGAAACATAGACATCCAAGTCTTTATTAACATCAGCGGAAGCAGTGCAGAGTGCCCAGAGATAGCTGTGGAGGTTGTCAGAGCCTCATGTAGGTACCAGTAACCTCTGTAGGCTTTTCTGCTTGAGGAATGCCAAAGTGGTGGAAAGTTACCCATAATTTGAGAACATTTTGCCTGGGAAAATGGAAAGGTTTTACTCACACAGAATCTAAACGCCAAATCTGTAATTTAATCTGACGTGTATCTGATTTTCATCCATAATCAAGCAGTAGAAATGCACGTGTCTTTTGCCTTTCTGTATCCATTATCCATGAGGAAACTGAGGAGAGCCAATCTGACCATGGACTTGTAATTAAAGCATGGTGTTCTCCACTGTCACTTATTCAACGCAGGCTGGAGGATACAGCTCCTCTAACGCACCACTTTCCTATCTAGGGCACAAGAACAAACACAATATTTATCTTTAGCAGTGGCTGGCAGCATTGCAGCTTGTGCCTGCACTGCAGTTATCTTTAGACTTTGTCACAGAAATGACCTACCTAATATCCCAGACATCCTTTCCTTAAGGGTAGGGTAGAACTGGATGTCTCTGAAATAAAATAATCACATGTATTATCTAATTCTGCAGGCAGCTGAAGGAGTAAATTTGTACCTTCTAAAATGTTCTTCTCTATGTAAATTGAACTATGTTGACAGAACCACTAAAAGCTAAAATGTGATGCAGTTGTTGCTTAGCTGTGTGAAGTAACATCACAAAAATGCTTTAGAACAGCAAGTGAAATGCTTAGTTAAGATTTTAGAAGAAATGCTTACTTCAAATATAATGTACTTAGAGACTTAGCTAAACTTTGCTTTTTCATTGTGAAAAATGCTCTAAAATCTTTAATAACTTCAAAGGTTGAGGGCTTCAGTTTTACAGTAGCAAAGTGCTGACTGAGCCTTTCCTCAGAATGAGCTCAAAAGCAAGAGCACAACGTACTTTGATCAGAGACATTTCCTTAACTATATTATGGTTCTAGTGAAGTCTGCATTGCCTTGATAACTGCAACTGGTAAGTTTTGCCCTTCTGTTCCTCCATACTATACAAATTAATCACTCTCCATTTATGAGTTGATAAATTATCTCCTGCATTGCATATCCTCTGATTTCTGATTAGAAGATCAAGGATTTCAGTACATTGTTGGAAAGCCTTCAGTCCTACACCTTTTAGCAGAAAACAGGAAAGGAAAACAGCCCTTCTGAGGTGGTGTGCACCTGGGTTAACCACTTCAAATTTCTGAAACCTGCAAACTAGAGAATGTATTGTTGTTTTATTTAATAACTAACAACTGTGCTCAAGTCTAGCAGGTCATGGCCATATTCACCAACAAAGGGTTACATTGGCGTGAGAAGGGAGAAAATGAACCCTGCTGAGAAAAAGAGAACTGAAGAGTGCTATTATGCAATTTAATACCCTTGCTGGGACTAAATACCTGCCAAGGGGTTGCTTGCTTCTATAATCCTTAAAAATCCCACAAAATACTCCACCTTTTATGATTGTGAGTTAGGTAAAAGGAGGTGCTGATGAGCTATTGATCTCTTCAGCAGATCATGTCCTTTCAGGTGAGACTGAGCACAGTGGAAGGCTTTAGACAAACCAGACTGGACCCAAATCCTGCCAGATGTGCCAGAGGAGAAAGGATGTGAAGCATCACAGATCTTCACATAAATAATGGAGGTTCAATAGTTTGCAATTGTTAGCACGTGTCTGTCTGGGATGTCACCTGTTCTGAGACAACTGCTTGAGCTGTCCACAGGGACCTTAGCAGCACATTCCCTGCCCTATCCTGGCACCATGTTTGTACCTATCCTGTCTCTACACCATTTCCCACTTCTTTTCATGCCTTCCCTTCTAAACTGTATCCTTTTTATTTTCTTCAGTCTTTCTCACTAAACTTTTTTCTTCTTCCTCCTGTCACTGTCAAATCTTTGTAACTTCTTGTCTTTCCAAAATGCCGCAGCTCTTTTCTTCTGAATTACACAGCTCACTCTTGTCTTCAGAGTCAAAGCTACAAAAACATAGGAGGAGTTTATTTTTTTTTGTTTCTCAAGTATGGTGTTAAATTAACCATGGCAATTGTGCAGTTACAGAAAAAACCCTTTTCTTAATTCAGGCCAGAAATTGCATATTCAAAGCATTTTACTGTCAGGCTGTACCAAAAGTCTCAGCTGTTCACGTGGGAACTGGAATTCTGGAAGCTTATATTTTAAACAAATTTGGGAGAATTTTCACACCATGACACTGCAGTGATATTTTCCTTCTGCCAAATTTCCATTTCTTACTCTCTAGCTTGAAGGTATCAAAATTTTTAAATGAAATGTTATTTTTTCTTTCTTTCTTTTTTTTGAATGGTAGATCATTATTCACTTGCATCTTTCTTGAAATTGGCTCATTTGTTTAAGCTGACGCTTTCCAAAATCTTTCAGCTTGAGGCAAGCACCCAGTAGCACAGGAAATTCCTCAGAATGGTCAACACTGGCAAAGTTATAAACAACTAAAAATAGGTCTTATCATGGAAGGCTTTGAATGTGCTGACTGTAAGAGGTACTGTCAGCTCTGCATGTAAGAGACAGAACAGACATCTTGGCTTTCTCTAGAGGTACTTTGGCAAAGACTTGCTCATCTCCTGAGGCAGTTCACATACACTGTTTCTGGGCATGTTTCCAAACAGAAAGTGGAGTAAATGCTACTCCACAAGCCAGGACAGGATTGAAAAACTGGCTCTGTAGCCCCTTTCTCTCAGAGCAATAAGCAAAAATGTTAGTGTGAGACTGTGGTTTGTATCCTCCTTACTGATCCCAGAGATTACTGTCTCCAGCTGGTCATCACCACCTCCTTTGGAGTTCATAGTCTCTGTTGATCTGCCAATTGCAGTAAAAGTGCTTGGTTAGATCAGAGGGTTCAATCTTATATCATATACGAAGGCAAAAAAAAAATCCATCAAAAAACTGGCGAAAGTTTGTTTATTTCTGGAAGGACAATGGCGTAGTTACTGTATTGTGGTGCAGAGGCCAGTTTACTACTAGTTTGCTTAAAAGAATTTATTCATATGGAAATGTTAATGTTACTCAGTTCATCTTCAAGTGCCGATAGATCAAGCACTGGGGTGTTCTTAACCTCAGCTCTGCTGCACGAGATCAATATGAGCCAATGGTTTTCTGATTAGCTCTATATTGATTGACCTTAATCCAAGAGTCATGTTCCTCCCTAGTAAGAGTAATCCCTCAGGAATGTCATGGCTTCCTCGATTATAGATGACATAATAATCTTCATTACCTTCTTTTCATTGTTCATTTTGAACTCTTTCTCCATGCAAGTCATGCCTTATCCTTATTGCTTCACTTTGGATTTGGTAGCATCATTATTAAGATTAGTTAATTAATTTGTAAAACTTTTTATGTAAATAGCTATAATTATTACTTCAGTGGCATGAAAAAATTTCAGTTTTTTAATATTCATGATCTCAGTAAATGTAGTTTCTATAAAGAGAATGTGGTGTGCCATTGTGGACAGGGGATGACAGGATAAGAGTATACTTTTTCCTTCTAGAAGTAGGTCTCTTGAGAAAAAAATTATCTCGAGTCAAAATCAAAACTGGTTATGCTAGATCTGTAAAAGTGCCAATGACTCCAGAAGACTTTTTCTTTTGTAATGGAATTTTATCCACTGTGCTCTGCTTATGCATAAAAGATTTTCTCTGATCCCTCTTAGCTCTGTAAACCTCACCTAAATCTGAAAGCCAGGGTAGATACTTTCCTTTCCAGCCCCACTGCTGTTTGCAAGAGCACCACAGGCTAAATGAGGCCATTATTAAAAATTTTTGCCCCCCTTTATTTCTTTCTTAAGAGACAACTTTGAATAAACTTGTCCAAACCTATCAGCTTTCAGCAGGATTTGCAGAGGTGTAACCGAGGACAGTCTAGCCTGCAGCAGTTTATGCTTTGCAGGTGACAGTCCATGACAACACACATAACCAACACATGACCTGAAGATCTCTGTCTTTTACCGTGCCTTTTAAGTCTCACAAAATGAAACATTTATTACTGCTTCAGTACAATTGCATTGTTTTCATACCAGTGGAATAAATACCAATTCACTGTAACCAAAAAGATTCTCTTCCTCTTCTAGATCAATTTCCTGCCAGCAGAAAATTGCTATGTACCAACTTTGGTGTTTTGGCTAGTGCAGTTTTAAATTCTCCAAGCAACGGGAGATCCACTGTTGCTATTTAAAGACTATTTCATTTTAGTAGCTTCTACTAAGGGAAATTTGCAGCTTCCCTATTTTTTAACTTTACATTAGCAAAACCTGTTCTTGTCAGAGGGAGTAATGAACTAAAGAAACTTCATTCTCTGTTCTCAGCTCCAATTACTGTTAAAGCACAGCAGTTTGGTGTTTCTTGGTGCTCACAGGAATCAAACATATTTAAGAGGTCTGGAACACCTACAAAATGTGTTTGTCTGTGTTTTATTCTCTGTAATCCATTTAGTGTATTCATTTAGAGCACACCTGGCTGAGAAAATGGCTTTTGATCCAAGAATGGCTTTTTGGGACTGCCTAATCAGACATCTTGGGATGTGTTTGGAGTTACCCCAAGTGATGCAATTATGCTGTAGGTGACTGAATTCATACCTGGGAAATAAAAACTGTTTCAAATACAGATACTATTTGAGAGCTGCAGGTTTTGATGGGAGAGGAAGATGGTGGTAATTTGTGCTTGCAGAATCAGCTGTGCTAGAGGAGGGGTTAACACCTTTGTGACTGTGGCAGCTGTGTAGCTGATTCCTGTGAATTGGTTTTTTTTTTGTGATCAAGTAGGTTTAAATTTTGCCCGCTAATTAAGAAGCTCTTCTGGTGGCTGCCTAAAAGGAGTCCATTTCTGCCTTGTCCTAGCTCTAGCTCTCTTTTCTTGTTTAAGAATAATACATTTGATAACTCAGAATACAGAGCTGTAGGTAAAACCAAGAATGATTTTTGTCTTTTGCTGTTGTGAGAGGTGGCTCATATGTGTGCACATTTAACGTTTTGGGGTGAAATCCCTGGAGCTATGACCAACTGGCAGAAAACACTGGAAGCATGTTGATCTGGAACTCCCCAGCTCCCAGCTGATGTCTGCCTGGGCCTCTCTCCCACTCATTTGAAGTTCAGCCCAGGGATAGGAAAGTATGTTGGACACTGGCTCCTTCTGAGTTTTGCTCTCTGGTAGCAACTCAGAGATGTTGCCTAAACCCTGGCAGAGATAGCTGCTGGGGTCACCCAAGGGACTAACTGGTTTTGTCTGGGCTGTGTGTGGCTTTTGGCATTTGCTGGCCTTGGCGTGGGGAAGTGGTGTCAGTCTGCTCTGCTGCTGTGGCTTTCTTGGTCTGTCTGCAGGGAGGCTGAACTAGAGCTTAACCCTAGTGCTGAGGTGAATCTTATTACTGAGGTCTACATTAATCTCTCTGACAAGCGTGCTGTACACCTCAGTGCATTTCTACTGGATCCAAATGAATTATTTTTCCTATGGACAGTAATCTGCTTTAAATATAGCAAGTACCTACGCAGCACATGAAAACACAAGCAAGAGCTTATGCCAACGTGCTTCAGCTATATATTAGTGGGATAGGTCCTCCCAAAAAGCTGGCTCAGCAAATGGGAAAGAAATGATCTTTTGTCAGTCCTGTACTGGATCTGTCTAACCCTTATTATACGTGTAAGGTTCTGTAAATAATAAATCAGGAGCAAGTAAATTGTATGATGGCAGAAACCCAGTCAATAATTTCTAATAATCTCATTATGCTTGACAATATCTTTAGGAACTGCTTCTGCTATGATGGGGATGAAGGGAAACTTCCTAGCACAGTAGTTACTAGCTGCTGTGCTTTTAGAGGTCCAATAAGATGGTACTAGGTTTGAAAGATAAACAGCTAATTTTTAAAATTAAAAAAAAGAAAATAAGGGAATGAGTAAATCTGACAAACATGGTAGTGGTTTGAGAGTGATTTGGGAACAAAGAATGTGGTAGCATTTGTTAGGCTTCACAGAAGAAGAAAATCAATTTGCCTCCTGCAAGGGTGGTTATTATCTCTGGTGTGCACACTTACTGCCCATGTCAGCCCATCGCTTCTGGGGCCTCTTGGTTAAAGATACTATCATCTTTAATGAAACTTAGTTCATTTCTTCAAATGATCTCAGAGTCAATTACTATTTAAAATACACAATAGATGCAGTTCTGTTTTACATTAAAGAAGATTGATCTCATTCCACCAGTTTAAAAGGTCTACCAGGGAGCATGTTTTATGGGCTGTGTAGAAAAACATGGATCAGTAAATTCAGAAGGCATATGTTCCTTTTGCTTTTCCTGTCTAATTTTCCTTCCCGAGATCTAATCTGGGCTGGTTACTGTCCTGCCTGCACTGCCTGTGTGTTGGTTGTTCAACTGGATGGACATATTATGGAACAAGTTATAAGTTAAATTATGAAATGGAAGGAAAAATTGGTCTGTGAAAAGATCTTTTCTTCCTTGTTATTGCAGGGATTGTGTACTTTGGTATGAGACTGAGGTCAAATCAGGTGCCATAAGAGTATAGAATTTTTAATATTAAAAGAAAAAAAAATTCACAATGACAATTTAACTGAAATATTTTTCATTATTAACTTGGAAAAAGAGATAACTATGTTTTGCCTTGCCTATTGATCTTACAGAATATTTCATATTTTCCTATTAATCCACCTTCTCTTCAAAACTATGCCTACTGAAGCTTACAGGAATCCCATGAGACACGTTACTGGAGAATGCAATAGTCTTTTTTTTTTCAGTCTTCAGTTTGTTTTGTATCAGGGACCAAGTTTCTGGTTTATTTTAGGTAACACAGATTGAAGGAGGAAATAAGGCAATGGCTCTCCTGCATATCAAACTAACTTAAAATATGACAGAGTAAATCTGTATTTAACTACTTTGATGACTGACCCTCTTTATAACCTGTGACTGCTTAATCTCACAAGCTATTTGTGCAATGACTTTACTAGTTTCTAGTTTGGCAAAATACCCTGAAGACACAGCACTTAAAATTTGCAGTATGAGCTGAGTCAGCAGCTGCCTAGCTTGAAAGGCAAAGTGAACAGTTCAGCATATTTTCATCAGCATAAACAACTTTGAAGAAACATCATGATCTTCTCAGAATTATTTATTTTTCCAACTCAATTAGCCCTTTTTGCCCTGCTCTTTCCTCTGTCACACCTCTTAGCATAGATGTGTTGTGGAGGCAGGCACTGTGTGCTAGCTCCATGTCTGTGCAGCACTGGTATAGCTCTGTGCCAGCAAGGGATGCTCCTTGACATCATTCCAATAAAAAAGTTACTGACAGTGAGATTCTGGAGATGGCTGATGAGTTTTCCAGGACTAATTTTGACTTGTCTAACTATGATAACTCACTGGCTGAGTAGGCAAAATGAATATTGCAGTAAATCCTTGGTTAAGCATAGGTTTGTGTAAAACCTTGTGGTTCATGCATCCGTTTGATCGTCACCTCTAGGAACAGTTAGTTTTAAAGCAATGTGACTGTTTACAGAGCTTGGTCTATCTGCAGCTTTTGGGCCTGTCCCTAAAGGGTACCACTTGTTTTCGCTATACCATCGCTTGGGCTGTGTTCTGGTCAACATTTACTGACTGTTCTGGCTGTTAAAGCCTTGCTTTTCACACCCTTCTCCTCTTTTAATCTGTGTTTCTGGTTTTGTTTATACTGTGTGTTCTTCCTTGGAATCGTGCTGTGCCACCTCACCTGCTGGGCCAAGCAGCAGGCTGTGGTGGTGCCGTGTTTTGCCTGCTCCAGAAGAGTCTAGTTCTGGGCACACAGGGACATTGTGGTGAGTGTCATATGAGAGCACAGAGAACCAAACCCAGCAGTCCAAGGGGCAACATGGCTGGAAGAAGGTGGGAATGGGGAAGGAAAAGGAGCGTGAGCGTCCTGCTGGCACTTGGCAGCCCTTTCACACTTGTCTCATCTGGAGAGTCATGCGCCCCAGGGAGGGCCACGGTCTGCCCTCCCCTGTGGGCTGTGTAAGATGCTGTTGCTTTGGAAACTGTCTGTGTATTCCATGTGCCTGTGACATTTGTGAGGGTGAGCAGAGTGTGATCTGGCAGCACAGCTCCTGGGGGACAAGTGCTGGGAGCTTTGATGGAGGGCACGTCCCCTGTGCGGGGTCCTGCTTGTCACTGCTATGACAGCCAGGGCCGAGGAGGGCAACGCATTGACTCCTCTGAGAGCGCTGGTGCAAAGATTTATCCTGGCTCTCCTTTGGAGCTGCTTTGCGTTGTGCTTTGGGTTTGTTTCTAAGTTTGCAGAACAGACACACTGTGTAGGTGACAGCATCACTGAAACCCAAACCTCTCTGCCCTGGCCTCAAGCCCAGCCATGAGAGTTCTGGAGTGAGTCACAAACCACCCGGGTACCTCACTGGGGTGTGGCTGTCCTTTTCAATTAAAAACTTTCCAATTTTTAAAGTTTTTGTCTACAAACTTTCTAAGAAAAGTCATCCCAAAAGCACACACTGAAAGTGATGCATAAGTATATGGTGAAGCAGTGCTTCAGTTTAAGCTTATGAATGCTTCATCATCAGTGTATTCAGTGCACAGCTTGGCTGCCTAAGCAGCTGTCAGAAAACAAAAGTACTCTAGAGACTAATACACTCTTCAGGCATCATTTCAGATTATGTAGATAATTTAAGATTAACCCTTCAATGCTTTAATAAGATTCAGTTTTTTACATACTATTACAACATGAATGAACCTTTCTGAATGATGCCAAAGGCTAGATGACTTTTATTATTAGTTTCAAGAAACAGCAATAGTTCGTTTTGATATTGTGTCAATATGTTAGTATATATGTTTTATTCCCTGGTCATGTATGCCTATAATGTTTCTAGTCTGAGTTTTGTTTGCAACCTTTTCTGTCTGATTTTTTTTTTTTTAATATCAGAACATATAGTACGTTGAATGAGGTTATATGAAATTACTATTTGTACCAGGTAAAACTTCAAGACATTTTATTTTTTTGGATGTAACTGTACGACCTAAAATGTTAGGACTACTATCAAGTACAACCCGGTAAAAGAAGAGATAATTACTTTCTGCCTGAATGATACTGCTGGGATCACTAAAGAGACAACAACTTCTATTACTTTGTTTTAACTCCTGGCACCGTATTCTCTTTTGATTGTGGTTGCTGGTTTGCAAACAAGGTGCCTTTTGTACTTCATATCCTCTGAGTGTCTTGTTAGTAATCTATCTAAACTCGAGTCTTAGATTTTTGATGCCTTTTCCTGAAGTAGTTGTGGACAGAATTTGTCTAAAGAATATTGATGAAGCAACAAAACTCTGTCCTTTTATTGAAAAAGATAATAGAGCTCTCTTTGTTATTACAGGCTGATATTCTTGCCTGTACATTTAAGAGGAATCTTACTGTCTGGCCTTATATAATATGTGGGAATATTTCACAGGTAACTCCAGTATCATGCCCACTAGCTAAAATGATTGCTGATCTTTAATCTTCAGTTTTTGATTTGAGACATGGTGAGTGTTGGAAGCCACATACCCTGATAAGCTGTTATAAAGGTTAATTACACTTTATTTTACTTTCTTGAAAATATGTTTTATTTTCTGGTTTGAAATTTCCAGCTGCTGTCACAATGGGGCATGGTCCTGTACAAAATGTGTTCCAGTGGGAACATTTTTGGGACTAGAGTTCAGTATATTAATGCCTTTCCTCTAAGGTGAAGTCAGGAAGGAAATATGAGAGACTTGCAATAGGTAATGTGAATCTGACAAGGAAGGCCACAAGAAGCTGAGTCCAAGATTGGAGGTGAGGAGGGGACAGTAAGAGCCTAGGTTTAGGATGAGCCCTTTTCAGGCTATTTCTCCATTTTAATTTGATTTGAATTTGTGCACATCTGCAGGTGCCTCACTGGGTGGCTACAGAGGTTCACGACACTTTGAAATTTGAGTTTGAGCTAAGTACAAGCATTGACTGCAAAGTGCCCTGGTAATGGAAAGGTGCCACTTGTGCCATTGCATTTTTTGATGTGGAAGTTTTCTGAATCTTAAGGTTATGTACTAAAATTTTCCCACGTTCCAATGGAAAACCCATTTCTTCTGCATATCATTTTACAATTTGAGTTGGAAGGGAACTCAAAGGCCATCTAGTTCATCCCGTGTGTGACTGTTTTGTGGAAGCTAGTATGGAGGTGGGTGCAATTCACCTATGAGGTTGTACAGAGTGTATACTACTTTTGAAACACCTGTTAAGAAGCCAGTGCTGGTTTCCTTCATTTCAGAGAGTAACAGAGGGTAATTGTTCTAAAGAGCACGATAGTGCAGCGTACTTCAACCTGTGATCTCTAATCTGACTGGACTGCAAGTGAGCACAGAGGCGTCAAAACACTATCTGTGAAATGTTTGCCAAAAACTGAAGTGCTGACAGGTTTAGCTGGAATCTGGCTCCTGGTGATTGTTAGCACTTCCTGGCAACAACAGCTACAGATGGCTAGAAAATTGCCAGCAAGCATTTTTAATGCTGAAATTACAATGCTGTGAACCAAACATTTTCTGTTTAGCCCGGTGAAAAGTACTGTGGGGTTCATGTTTCCAACAAAGAATGAGGACTACAACCACTCTAGGGCAAGTCAAAGCAATGAGATCTGACTCTGCCTCCCTTCCACTCTCCCTTTCCCCTGTCCAGTTTTGAGGTTTCGTAAAGGTTTTCAGCATGTGTATCCAGAATAGAAAATTATTTACTTGCTGATGCTAATTGTGAATGCCTTTAGTTTCCTGTTTATTTTGGAATTGTGTTGGTACAGGAATGGGCAATGGCAATTTTAAATATGCTCAGGTGTTTAAATGAGAGTTCAGGCTCTTACTCTACCACCTTTTCAAACTAATAGAAAACTAGCAGTGAGTGAGGGGGAAAGAAAAGGAATATGTATTATGAGAATTGCCTTAGACACTTGCATATACTTCATACATTACTTTTCATCTTGAGAAATAAATATGGTGTCTCTCTGGTCAGAATCTGTTTTACAAAGAGTTCTACCTCTAGTGATTTCTAGTTGGTTAAGGAAAATGTAATTCATTATTTGTTCAGCACAACTGTAACACACAGGATACGTTTTTGTCTGTGCACAGCTGCTTGGTACCTTAGCTGCATCATGCCTGACATTCAAGAACGTTGTGAAAATACAGAGCAGCTAGCTATTTTTATGAAGTAGATTTGTATACATCCACGAAGTTCTTTCTCTTTGGCCTGCTGGTTTCTCATCCCCTGTCATGATCCTCTTTCCCAACAACTTCTGTTTCTTTCATTTCCCCCTTCTCACAAATTCTTATTGTAGTAGCAGTGCCTCTGGCAATACTTCTCCAGTTGTCTTGCTTTGATAACATCACAACTTCCCCGGGGTGTGGTTTTTTGATGCTGAATTGCGACCTGCTCCGTGTATCAAGGTCACTCAGCTGCCCTGCCCACGCCCTGTCCTCCTCGGGGAGGGGCAGCATTGCCAGGGACTGGAAATCTGCCACTCACTCTGGTGGTGATTCCTGACCCAAACAGGTATGCTTTCAGATCAGTACGTCTCCCACGCAGATACATCTTGCAGACGTTTAAGGCTGGCTCCCAAAATCCTATTGTTCTCTAAGGAGGAAAGCAGATCCTATTAGAGTGCTGAATGGTTTAGTAATTGGAATTGTCCTTCTCTCCAGAAGTTCTTCACAGGTCATGAGAACCATCAATAATATAAATTTGCTTCACTTAAGCACTGTTTTATCAGTGATTTCAGGCCCACATGGACTGCGTTTTTAACACGATTACGAGTTCTAATTTATATACGAAGGAATTTGATTTCTATAAGGGAGACTGAAATTCTGTTACGTTATGCCACCTATTTTTTTTTTTTTTTGGAGGAGTGTTAAATAGACAAAGATGTATAATGTTGAGTTTTAAGTGCATTTGCATGTGTAAAACATTTCTGTACTGTACTTCTAGCTTTACATCCAGGAACTAGTGCTGCAGCTTGATCCAGCAAGCATTGAAACAATGCCTAATATTAAAAATGCTCATGGCCAGTTGAGATCAGCAAGGAAGATCTCCAGTTGAAATGGTTTCCTGGATTTGGTCCAGGGGGGCAGACAGGGGTGAGTGTTTAACTCCTAAGAAATAAAAACGCCTCAGTTGCCCTGATGTAATTCCATCCCCCCTCCCCACCTTTGTCAAGCCTTGCCATCTGCAAGGGTGGGATGTGACACTGTAACGATAGCAGCACGATCCTTGCAGCCCTTAGCTCTCATGGACAGACGGAGATTTTAAAAATTGCTAAGGGGTTTTCGTTGCAGATCTTCCACTGGAATCCAGTTATTCAGAACTGCAGATACTGTTAGGAAGTTGACAAAATCATTTGGCCGCACTGATGATTAATTTATAAAGGGCTTAAAGGCATTAAACCAGTGACCTGGTAAAAATCATTGGTGTCAGATAAAGGGATGCCTGCATTAACAGAGCTGAGGCCTTTTAACAGCTTTTAGAGGAAAAGTATGTGTTAAAAGCATGCTAAAAATGTGTTCAGGGAACAGGTCAGCCAAAGTAATTTGCAAAGAGAAATAGTGTAATATTTTTGCATACAGGTTTTGATTGTTGCAAATACTAATCTAGGCTTACAGGAGCAATGAGAGATGAAAGCTAGAGAAAAATAAATTCCCAATCTTTGTTTTTATAGAAAGACTGTGCATTTTTCTTTATTATTAAATGTTTCGTAATAGGAAACTTATCTCTTGCAGTTTTGGATCCTTGCATCCACCTGGAGTCTCACTTAAGCTATTCCCAGAAGAAGTGGTCTGTCTGAGAATTGTGCCTTTTAGTAAAGGGGCCTTATTCTGCAATTTATACATACTCCCTGAAACTATTTGGTGTTCTGATGTTGGTGGTTGTCTTATGGCTCACATCTGTTAGTGACATTTAGGTAAAGAATCTATGTAAACTCTTCACCACTCAGTCTAGACAGTAATGTAAAAACTTAAATAATTTTGATTTTTAAGTAGGATTTTGTATGTTAAATTCTGCAATTCCAAAGACATTTTGGAAGGGAAACCTTTTTTTTGAAAGCGTAACCTAATCTCTTTTGCAAAACAGTTGAAGAAACTAATATTCTTTGAAATATTTGCCTCAATACATCAGCATGACTTCTCAAATACTTTGGCAAGCAGTAGTCCAAACTGGCTTTTTTAGGCAGGAAGGTAGTCAGCTTGCATTCGTTTACAGATTGACTGTGTCATGGACAGTGTTGGATAGGGTCTGTCAGGGTTATTTGCTTGCAGGCAGCACTGTATCATCGTGACAGTACTGCCTCACATGTTGAGGTTGATATTATCAAGCTTTGGAGACCTGTGCATCACAGAAAGAACCATCCCCAGTTCCTCAGCGCTGCCTATTCAGAAGGTATTGCATGGGAATCCTGCTCCTCTCCAATGGTCATATTTTGTAACTTTGTCTTTTAAGGTTGTGACTGTCATAACAGTACTTCTTCCTTTGCATTTAAAATAGACTGGGATAATGTACGTTTTAAGCAGTAATTACTACTATATTGGATATCTTGTCTGCTCCAAGGAAAGATCACACCAATTAGATTTTAATGATTATATGTAAAATTAAAGCCATATAGAAAATGCCTACTGAGATAATCAGTTATTGCAAGCAGGGAAGAAACAGCAATTCATATTTGTGGTGGTTGAATGACCACATTGTTTGCCTGAACCTGTGCCCAGTTTCTACTATTCAACAATGCTGCAACAGAATATCAAGTCTTGGGCAACCCCTGCAATAAAAAGAGGCAATTATCACAGTGCTGCAGTTAATGAATGACCTTGCTGATAGAAACAATCATTACAATTAAACATAGCGAGGTTGTTCTTTTGTTTGTTTTTTTAAACCCTTCCTCCTTCAAAAGAAAAAGTGCCTTTGGTTTTAGGAAGGAAATAATAATCAGATTGTAACTGAATTGTAAACGAAATAGTGGATTTCCTTTACTTTTAAATACTACTGCTGGTTTGTGTTTATTAGCAGACAATATGCATTTGCTGCTGTTCTCTAAAGGATTTTCAGCCAGTACTTAGCCAGCAAATCTAGAGTTCATTTTCTAACACAATCTGTCTTGGGGCACTGACACTGAAGATACGTACCCAGGAGTTATTTTTCCATCGTGTTATAGGCTTAGTCGGTTCTCTTCTCTGCCCTGCCTTCTCAGTTCCCATTTTTTGAGCAGTCAGCTTGGTGACAAGGGTGAAGAACACTTTTGAGCTAAAAACAGCTATTTACTTCCTTGCTAGGAGAAAGCTTGTGTCAGTCCAAAAGGTTCTACAATGAAAGGATACTTTTGCTTAAATATGCCTGTATTGCAGTAGATAATTTTGCATTATCTTCCTACAGATGGGAAATGGAGTCATTATGTCCAGTGACATTGCCTAGATTGAAACACAAGATGGATGTAGCTCCTTTTTTATTTGTTCTCCTAATTGAACCATCCAATCCCCAAAACACTGTGGAAGTGAGAAACAGCACTCCAAGGAAATATTAATTGTGTGGATTATAGAAAAATAATTACAGAATTATTTCAAATGTAAGTATTGCAGTGTTATATTTAGTTCACTGGATCCAAGTTAAATAGAAGAGTAGCAGAATTAGGAGTTTTTGAGGAAAACATCTGTTTTTCATTGTGCTCGAATGAAGCTGCCTTTTCTAAACTTTTCATTATGTACTCTGTGCATAATGTGAGGGATTTTTTTTTGAAATGTAAATGGATAAAATGTAAAGGTTTATATTGAATGGGGATACTGTAGTTGGCACAGATAAGAGGGTTTCTGAGACAGTTTTTGCCCATGAAACATTGAAACTGACTTTCTATCCTCATTTAAAATTAGTTTTGTTGTTGAGGCTGAGCAAAGTAAAAGTGTGAGCAGATGCATTAATTTATGAAAAGGAGAAAAATATTTTACAATTTTACTTTTATTATGAAGGTAAAGTGGTGATTTTTAAATACGTGAACCCATAAAATCCTCACTGGATAAGTTCTCTCCTATACTATCCTGGTAAAAATTGTCCTGCTTAGTATGTGTCAGGCACCCTGATGAGACAATAACCTGACCTCTGTGTGTTGTCTCTTGACGAGATTTTGTATATGTTCTTTCAGGGAACATTGCAGTCAGGGTTTGGGTTATAGCTTCCCATGGTAATCCTTCAGAGGAACCTACTGTCAAGAGGATATGTGGTTTAAGGTTTTTTTTTTTTAAAATGGAATATTTTGAAATATTTGTTTGTGCTGAGCAAGTACTATTCTAGGCTAAGTTTTAGAGGGCAAAAATTGTCATGCTATGCACCATTGTCTAAATTTAGCAATTACTGAAATAGCACTTGGTTGCAATCTCCTCCTCTTTTTTTTTTTTCTTTCTTTTTTTTTCTCTCTCTCTGTCTTTTTTAAAAAGCATATTCAGGCTTTGGAGAGCTGAATGATTTTTGAAAAATTCTTTCAGTTTGTGACAGCCACCTGCTCTCTTGGTCATAGATTAATAACACCTGACCAAGCATGAAAACATGCTGAGTCCATCTGCCTCTCCCCATGTAGGGGGCATTGCAGTGTTGTTTTATTATGTCCTTAGCACAGCATCCCGTTCAGAACCGTGTTATTAGTCCTGTTCAACCAGCTCATTTGAGAGAACGTGGGATCTGTTCACACAGCACCTTGGAAACAACCTTTTTATCTGAGCTTCTTTTGCCACAGTGCTGCCAAGTCCTCCACGTGTCCATTATTTGAGAAGAGTTTTATTGTTAATATTCCCTAGAGATTCTTACTGAGCCTCTTTCAATGAGCTGCAGGGATGCTGGCTGTGTTTGTTGGACCATGTCTCATAGGACAGCCTATGGGCTATATGTTCTTGCTTAGTTCTGAAAAGTGCTAAAATATGTTTTCAATTTCAAGCACAAAAAATGGTCCTAGTGAAATAAGTACTAGGATGGAAAAAAAGCGATCACTAAATTAAACTTTTATTATTATTTAAAAATAAATTTAAAAAAAGAAAAAAAATCCACTGAGATACCTGTAACTGGCAAAGTGTATGAACAAGTGATGGCTTACATCTGCACAGAAGATCTTTCTTGAAATAGTAATGATAATTAATACCTTCAGGTGCCATCAGCCTGTACTGTACTTATATAATACCCAGCTGTATAATTAAGAGATCTTATTTTCAGCTTGATCCTTTCTTTTTCCATAATTATCTGTTAAAATCTTACGCTTGTGAAGCCTGACACTTGTGTTAGCAGTGCAGTTAACCCTGGCTTAAGCCATGCAGAACTGCTCTCAGTTCAAAAGTTTAAGCTCCTTGGACCAAAGGCCCCTTCCAAAGTGCCCTGTTGTTCCAGAGCAGATCTTGACTGGGCTCTTGTGTGCTCCAACAATGCTGATGACTAACTGGAGCTCTGTGTTCCATAAAAATTTTCCAAATCTGGGTAGAAAGCAAGGAAACAGATGAATTCATTTGTAGGAGCTCTTACAAATAATGAAAGCTATAAGTCAGTCATATTCTAAGGCCGTTAAATCTGAGCCACAATGTTGAAAGAAGACACCAATTGGAAAGGAAGTAAATACCTGCCCATTTTTGGAAGACTGTAACCCCTGTCATGCCCTATTTTTTAAACTCATGTCTGTACCAAAATTCCTTTTTGATGAAGAGAAAAATATAATTTCTTTTAAATGAAACCAGAAATTACAATAATTTGGGGGGGGTGGGGGGGTGGGTATAAGGACATATGCTGATGTTTCCTTATCAATCCAATGTAGTTTGTAGGTAATAGAGGGACTCTGAAGGGATTTATCTTTCTCACTGTGCACTTCTGCTTTTCACATTGCTGCTCTTTGGAACTTTTAATGCTCAAGCTTGTGAACAAATGAACATCTGGACACAAGCACTGTATGTGGTTGTATCTCATGCTGATTACCTATGTCCAAAGATTTTGCTGCTGTTCTTTAAATGCTAGGAGAGGAGGAAAAATTATTTTTGGGAGAAAATAAAATATTTTGCTTGACCAAAACCAATCACTTGATTTTTAAAAAAGTTAATTCATTTGTGGAAGCAACATTTGAAAGCATGCATATTCTTTTGTGTTGAACCTTCTGTATTTTGTCACCTCTGATCAGAAAACTTATTGTACTGGCTTTGTTTGGGATAGAGTTCAAATTACTAATATTATGATAGTAGCCTAACTGAAGTGCCTAAAACCAGGAGAAGTTAGTAAAGAAATGTTGGTGGCATATTCCTGTGTCTACCCTCACTTAGATTTGCTGCATAGCTGCTTTTATAGACAGTGGAGAAAAGAGACCATTCACTTATACAGAACTTCACTGGGGAAAAAGAAGGTGATTGAAAGAAAAATGCAATTACAAGGAGTATGAGTAAGCCCGTTTTTAGACAAGTGCTATTGTTCAATATAGAATGGAATATAAAAAATAATTTTCTCCTCACTTTCACCACCTCTTTAGCAAGCCTTTTGTACTGAGAATTTGCAGAATTAAATTCTTTTGACAATGGATTTCATTTAACTATAAAAAATTAAACCAGTTTCTTTTAAGGTTTGTATTATGCAGTGTCACCTCTGCTAGACACAACTGTTCCTTTTCTCTCCTAACTCTCACTTCTCCTACTCTCTTTTTCCTTCCTCTTTATGGACTACTCCTTCTTCATCTTAAACAAGTGACAGCTGTATCTGACAGCAAAACACCTTCTTAGCAGTCCATGAGTTCATGTAGTTTTCAGGTTTGCTTTCAAACTCTTTGTTTGAATCATTGGGTTTAGTAAAACTGTAAGTGGAAATTAGATATAGTTTTGAGTAACCTTTAGCTGCCTTGCAACACTCAAAGACTATTTTATCCCCTGCACAACCTAAAATATTCTCACTTGAAATAATTGTCACTATTTGGCAGATCACAAGGAAAGCTGCTTGTTCAGTCTTGAACTGCTCTAATTCTCTGCCTGTGAGGAGCTATTTGCCACACCTTCTTCAAGGTGGTAATGAGGTTTACAGCCTCCATCTTCTTTGTTATCTCTACAAACATACACTGAATGGCCACTGAATTGTTGTCATGATCAAATACCACAAATATTTTTTTTTTATATGCTTGAAGGATGCAGAGACTCATATAATTCAGTTCAGGGGGTCTTTGGATTGGGGTTTGATTTTGGAGTATATTCTGTAAATTTGGTTTGCTAGCTATATAAATCATCTATTATGCCCCTTTCAAAATTATTGTTTACTAAAATCAAGGCTTTTAAATTAGAAGACTATACTTGACAAAGCAGTTATGCCAAGTAACCTATGAAAATGTCAAGTCTTCTCTGCTTGGGGGCTTGTATTTCATGATCGGGCTCTAGAGTGTTGACATTTCAGTCTAGGATCTCATTGGCTGCCCTTGGGTGAGGCTGCAGGCTCTTGGCACATCCCCCAAACACATCGTCTGTCAGATCCATCAGACTTCAGTTGCTGGTCGATCTTCTTGGCCCACGTTTTTATCCGTGCAAACTCACCACAGATCTTTATCCTCTGGTCTACTGCTGCTCTGCAGTCTTTTTGCTATGCATGGGAGCCTGTTTTGCAACTAGGTGAAGAGCTGGTATTGTTTTACTTTAAATGAATGCTTTCCTGGTTTCATTCTTTATGCTTTCTTGTTGCTGAACTGCAGTCGCTGTGGTTGTAGTACAGCTCCCTGTAGTTTCTGATGGCAAGGTTTTTCTACACAGAAAGAAGCTCTCTGCTTTGCTTTGCAGAGAGCAAAATATTTTTTTGTGGAAAAATATCTCACTGTTATGAAACATATAGTCTGGGATTTTTTTCCCTGTCACTACCTGTGGCCTTTCCAAGAATGTTCTTATTTGTGTAAGCAGAACTTAACCATCAATTTTGGCACTATTTATCTGTTGTGCTCCTACATGCAATGTTCTAAGAGACACAAAAACAGATGTGCATAATAATAAGGGGATTTATCACCTAGAGTTTCATGTAAAGAATGCTTTAATTATTCTAGTTGGTGTAGAATTACTGTAAGAATTAATTTTTTGAAAGAATGAAAGACATATGCTTACTTTAGAAAGTATAAGGTAGTGAATTAACCCTTGAATCGAGTATTATTTAATCTCTGCCTCAGGGTCAGAATCTGGTATTCCTAATAACACTGATTATGAGCTGCCTTGAGGTAAGCTGTAGAATGAAGTACAATTCACTCTAAGGAAGAACTGTAAAACATTGCCCTGAGATAGTAAATGTAAGCAAGAATTGCACAGGTATTAATCTGACATGCAGTTACATTGTTTTAGGGAAATCTGTCTATCTTGCAGTTTCTAGATGGAGGAAAAGTCCAGCAAAGCACTCAGACTGTCTGCCATTTTTCTGAATGATTGCCAAGGATTATGTCCGTCTTTTGAAATGATCTACAAGTAATTCAAACTGATGAGAATGCGAGATGTGCCAAATGATTTGGCAAAATATCAGGTACCTCTGAACATGGTGGCTCCTGCTGACCTGCTATATAGAATGACACAATGTGGTGTGACTGACACTGCATAACATTAAGCAGCATGTAGGAAATTGGAAAATGCAGTGTTTTCAAGGCCAAGGTACCAAGGAAAAATGCGTTTTTGATGGATGCCTACTTAAAAAAATCTTGCTGTTTGTGAAATGTCATTTTGGACTTTTGCTGTATTGGAGGACAGAGAATGGATTTTATGTCTGGATATTAGCCTTGGCTCTGATCAGCTAAAAGATGCTGTTGAAAATATTGGGAAAGATGATAAATTATTGGGTAAACAGTTGGATCTATGTAAGGTCTATTTTCTTAATAGGGGGGGAGAAGGAAGTGAAATTTCTCTTAACAGACTGAATCAAAAGCTTAAAGAAAAACATCATAGCTATTATCCAAGACTGGGATTCTCTCTTGGATTCAAAGTTTTGTGCTGAAATTTAAAGAATAAACTCCAAGCAGTGAGATTTAAATATCCTCTGTTGTTTGTTAGTACTTTCCCCATGCACTGATCTCCCTGCCGTGAACCCAACTGTTCTCAGAGGAAGGGTACACAGGGTGTCAGTCTGGGCTACAGAGAGATGGATATGCTGGCTCAGAAGGGAAGAGCATTTACCAGTTATTCACCTGTAAATAGAGGCTGATGGAGATGACTTACCAGCTTGCCAAAATGTCCTAAGAAATGCTTAATTGTCTCTGTAAAATATTTCTGAAAATTTTTCATGGTTTTGTTCTTGTTATGGTTAGAGTGAAAAAAAGGGGCAAGTAGAAGCTGCATAGCTTATAGGGTCTTACAGACTTGGGTTCAGATTAAGAGCTTGTAGAGGTGGATGGAAATTTTGGACCTAAAGCTTGTGAAGGCAGCTTAAAATTTTAAGATTAACAGCCTTGTCATAGAAGGAACTAAAATGATTGAGTGTAGTATTCATATGCTACAGCTAATTTAATTTGTGTTTCTAATAGCTTTGATTTTTCAGTAGTGCAAAGAAATAAATTTTTTGGTGTGGTGGAGATTTTTCATAATTTTTGGTTTTGTTGGAGCAAAACACTGAACAAGTGTTTCAGGAGAAATTCAGGAAGCATTAGTTCGGAAACAGTCACAAGTGTATTTTCTATGCTTGTTTAGGGCTTTAGTGATTTACATGCCAGTTGTATTTCACTTCTGTGCTGTTTCAGCTGCTCTTCTTGAGAAGCAAGACTGGAGCCATGCCTCTCTCCAGTTCTCACCTGCCTCTTTCAGTACTTTCCTGCTGAATTTTGTGTGTTACCACTTGAGGTCTAAGTATGGCACCAAATGAAAGGGAAATTGTACCTTGTTCTTATTCCCCAGGAAGGGAGAATAGTCTACATTTCAGTTTAGCTCAGTGAGATTAGACTATTGCACAAGAGATTCCTGAGGGGAATGGGAGCAGTTGAAAGAGTATAAGTGAGATGGGAAGGGATACTGTCATCTACATCAAAAAAATGCCCTACATTGGCAGTGAGAACAGAAGTGAACTACATGATAGCAGTTCACTGGTATCATCCACCTCTGATTTCTCTGATTGGATACCTGAGCTAGAAGCTCTGCAATGACTATAGAGCTGCCTGAACCATGTCATACACGTCAGAACACTCTGGAGATTAGATAAAGGCAGTTCAATGGGTAAAGCAAAAGCTGAATGCATGTGCAAAGCAAAATAAGGAATTCATTCTCTGCTTCCTGTGAAAAGGCAGATATTTAGCCCTTTTCAGTGAAGCTGAGCTTTACCATATGTAATGGTTGCTTGGGAATCCTAAGACTGTAGTTCCAAACATCTCCATCTTCTTTCTTTTCACGACCGTCATATGCTGAGCATGATGCCGTATGGTATGGTACATCCCTGTGGTCAGCTGAGGTCAGCTGTCCTGGCTGTGCCCCTCCCAGCTTTTCCTGCACCCCCAGGCTCCTTGCTTGCAGGGCAGCATGACAAATGGAAAAGGCCTTGATGCTGTGCAAGCACAGACCAGCAACAGCTAAAACATTCCTGTTATCTTCAACACTCTTTTGGTCACCTATCCAAACCATAGCCACACATGGTATGATGACATCATTATGATTTGCTGTACCTTTTATATAAGAGCAAGCATTTCCAGTGGCCTTGCCACTGTCTTCCATGACTACCATGATCTCATAGGACAACAGCTCTGGTAGTAACACTTTTGTTTATATAAACTTAAAACTTTTAAACTGCTTTAAAAAAATCTGGTGCTGTCAAAGATGGTAAGATCAAAGTGGTACTGAACCTTCTTTTTGAATATTTTGTGAGTTGTTTTGATGCACAGTAGCATATGTGTAGAGGAGAATGAGAGGCCAAATAAACAGGGAAAAGAAGTCATATATCTTATGGGCAGACTTCAGAAACAGAATTCTAGTATTTGATGAAAGCTAATCAGTATTACTGTGAGGTTTTACGTGTTTGTTCTCCACTGTGACTTCCCCATTATTCAAAACTGGTTTTATCTGCAATTTTGTTTTAAACTTGCAGGTTTCCACAACCTTTCCCATCCTTCATCATTGGCCCAAATTTAGCCAAGAAGTTGCTCATAATTCTGCAGCTTTACTAGCAGGTAATTTTTAATGAATTATGATTCCCCATTTCCCACTTACTAGTTCCAGGACTATGTTTCAGTGTAGACATTATAACTTTCAGAACTGTAAATTTAGATAGTATTTTTTTCCCCCTGTGTCTGTTTTTGTGCAATTTTTATCCCTCTAAACCAGTGTTTGTTACTCTGTGTTTGTAGACTCTCCTCAGGTGTATGTAAATTACATACAGGTGAAATATGATATTAAAGCTGACTCTGCATATATTGAAGTCAATGGAGATAACTTAGATACAGAATTATTCATCCACTTAATTTTTTGCAAGATTGAAACCTAAGATTGCAACAATTATTTTAAGCTTTTGTTTTTGTGTCAGTTAATGTTGAATGGGCTGAATTTATTTATTTTTAGGGTGAATAAGTAGCTAGCTTATACTGGCTGGAATAGGGATAGTAAGGGATAATTTTGTAATGAAGTAAATGGACTCAGATTTTTAGAGTTCTTTTAAGAGAAATTGAGAACTTCATTGATAATTTTTTATTTTTCTTCCAGCTTATGTTTTTTTTAATGTGGCTACAGTGTAGTTTTCTGTTTGGTTGTAAAGAGATAACCATGCTTGGAAGTTGCTTGCCAGACTTCAGCAGGGAACTTGTTCATCAGGTTTTTTGTCCAGTTAGCATGGTTTCAAGTGTCATGAGTGCCAGTAAACCTGTCAGCTCAGTCTCATTTCTAAGAAGTACAAAGTACTACAAAGCCTTTTATTTTCTGACATGAGCAAACGGAAAAGATCAGTTTAGTCTGTAACCCACAGCTTTATGAAGTCATTAAGTGGGAAGGCAACAGCTCTGAGCTGCACAGTTCTAGAAGAGGCATGAAGGTAGTGCTAAGTTACCTCTGACACCCTGCTTTGAGTACTTGCCTGCAGGGGCTGTGGGTGAGAGCTGCCAGCACTATCATGGTGCCTCTGTTCATGCTGGTCTTCACTGTTGTGAAGGTAGAGCTGGAATAATAATTGCCTCACATCAGTATTGCTGTGGGGGAATGCCATTAACATGGAAACTCTTGGTTTAGCTTTACCATGGACCCTTCCTACTGATTCATTCAGCAACCCAGCAATGATACATACAGGCTCTGTGCACCCCAGCAGGGCACTTGCAGGAGCTGGAAATACAAGTGCAGATGAAGTACAAAATGCCCAAAGCATGATCATGTTAGCTTACAAAATTAAGCCATAATCTATGGAAATCATAGGTGTAAACACAATTAACTTATTTTTCAGTTTGGGCAAAAAAGAATTTACTAGTTTTATTGTCCAGGTTGGAACAACACTCAGGTTAATTTTCTCTCTTTTCAGTTCTCATTAGCCCATAGTAATGATGGATTCCTGCCAAGCAATAAACAGTGCCATTCCCAATTACTTTTGGGCTTGTTTTTTTTTTTTTTCTTACACTGATATAAACAGTGAAGGTAATTTTAGTTTTAATTTTTGTTCATGCTTAGTGATCTTGGCCAGCTGAAGCCTTATGTCCCATTTAGTTCTGAGTCAAGACTGGGCTCAGTCATGCCTGTGAAAACTTGTCAGTTTTCCAGCCGTTCATGTTCAGAGCCAAGGAATAGGAAAAATGTCTGCAGTTGAATGCTGCTCCTCCCCCGGATTGCTTTTGTCTTGTTTTGAGAACTCTCCTTATGCAACGTGCTTTGGCTGTGACGTAGTGCTAACTCCAGAGAGGCTTTCTCCCTTCGAAGTCATTACTGCCTATTGTATTCTCTCTGCCTCTAGAGCTGTTCTAATTATGTAAAGAGAACTGGCTTTTCATATAAATAGACATACAAATCACAGCCTGCATAAACTTTCATAAGAAAAAACTAAGCATCTGTCACTTGGTGTTAATTTCCACTGTATGCTTTCTGTATAAAAGGGATTGTGGTTTTGTTTTCATACAGTGAGATTCTTTTAGTAGTTATAGTTTTGTTTTTCCCAGTCGCAGGAATGGGTATGATATAGTCATGCTGAAATGCCAAAATAGTCATTGCTGGCTTATAGTTGTTGCAGAATTTGTTCTTTGAATGATATATTTTAGCTTCCTTAAGAGTTCAAGGAATACTTTCTTTATTAAAATACTACCACATATAAGGAATAAATGGAAAATTTGAGTTGCCACTGAATGTCTGTGGAAGAACAGGCATCTCTGAACAAGATATTATTTTAGCTGCAATGAAGAAGGGCATTCTTTCCAGCTGGGAAGAATGTTAATGATGCCAATTACCCACTTTATGACAATGAATGAGGAAGGCTGGAATGCAGGGCTCTTTTTCTGAAGATGATGTGACTGCATGAGTGATGTTCTAGTAACTTTCAGTAAGATCCATATTATAGGGCTGATTTTTAAACAATGCAACTCATTCCCCTTTATTCTGTCTTTGAAATGAAAGTGTTAGAAGGTCAGATAGTGTATCCACTGTTGGGGGAGGGAATCCATAAATGATTATTCACGGAAGTGGTGTGACAAGTGGCATGACACTACTGGCAGTAAGGATGTTCTGAGCAATAAGCATTGGTTTGTGGTGTTTGCAATGACACTTGTTCTTTGCAGCCGGACTGTGCCAGAAGTTCCCAGCAGTGGGGAGGTGCTTGTGCTCCCCCAGGTGACCAAGAGGGTCTAGACTGGATGAGTTGTTGTGGCATGAGCTCTTCAAAGGCTGCACTGTTGGTATTGCTGGTATAGCCTCTAAAGTGAATAACTTATCTCCCTGCAAGTGTCCTTTGATAAAGCAGATAAGTCAAACACTAAATAGGAGACTGCAATGTCTTTCCAAGAATAAATTACCAGACCTTGAGACTCCTTACATCTAGAAAAGCTCTGCCGAATGGCACAAAAGTTTTGCATTTGGAAACTGGTGAAGGTCTATTGCATTAAAATATACTGACTTTAAACTTAAAATATAACCTGCGTTGCACATGAGATTATAAACTTTTTTTTGTAGTCTTCTGCTTGCTGAGAGGTAAGTACAAACCCCCTGACTGTAGAAAGTGGCAGAGGATTGGGAAAAGACATCAGAGTAGAAATTGGTTTTCCATGTGGGATCAGCAGTTTGAGAGAAGCTTGAACGCAAAATGTAGAGGAAGGAAGTAGTGGATGTCTCACTGCTCTCATGGTGGTTATGCACACAACACTGCATTTCAATTTAGAAAAAGTATGTTAGCGTGGGCTGCACTGATCAAATTAAAAACAGAAACCATAGAAATGTACTGTAAAACTTCTGCTTGATTAAACATTGTCTCTTATTCCCCAGCCTGCTCACTGCCAGGACAGCATGTTACAAATTGAGGGCTTGAGAACTCCCATCCATTGTTCCTCTGCTTAAAACCTCTCTGACAAATTCTTCCCCTCAGTGAGAGTTCACCAGCAAATTCCAGTAATGCTCTGGGTAGCTGGTGTGTCGTGTAAACTTCTCTCTTAACCCCTGAACTCTGCTGTTTCTAATTTCAGCTGACCATGTGTGACAGGCCAGGGCTGTGGCTTATGAAACCAGCTGTTCTGTGCTAGCACTGCAGCTGTGCTAGGCCACCAGTCACTGGCTTTCATTCCTTTTGTAAAGAAAATGTTTATTCATGTACTCTAGTCTTGAAATGACAGGAATCGTGATGGAGACACAGCATGATTTGTATAAGCTTTCCTTTCTTTTGTTTCTGTGTTTGTTACAAATGTATGTATGGCACAATTTAGAGAAATGGTTCAGTAATAATACAATGATTTCACTTTAAAGCCAGTCTTCTTCTGGCTGCTGTTTATGTCTAGCTGCAGCAGAAATATAGCCATTAAAAAGAAAAAAATGGAGAAGGGCAGAAGTTCTGCTTTTCCATCCAGATCTGGTCAAACTACTCCAGTTTTGCAATATTTTTTTACAAATCTGTGGTTTCTATCATTGGCATAGATTTGCTGTTGGGGATATTTGTCTGACATTTCTGTTTAAAGTCCATCAGAATTCCATGCTTACTATTTAGATTTGATAGCTAGAGGTATTAAGTTATATTTGGACATCATAACACAGTTAAGTTCTACAATTATTTACATTTCCTTTTATTCTTGGTAAGTTATCTGTAGCTTTGCTGCTTTCTATGCAAATAAAAGAGAAAAGGGTTGATTTTTTTTCTGCATTTTTTTTTTCTTTATTTCTCCTGGCTTTTGGTTGAATTGAGTTTAATAAGTAGCTGTATTCTTTTGGAGAGAGATTTTTTTTTTTTTCTTATTCTAGCTCATGACTCAGCTGTATTTCCAAAGACTGCATTTGGTGCTCATACTCCCCCCACCTCCTGGAAGTGAAGAATATTTAGAAGGAGAGATTTCAAAATACATTTTTAGTTCAGTTGCTTCTAATGCTGAGCTTTAATTGGCATGGCCAAATTCAAGTTCATAGCACCCAACCACACAGAAGTGACTTCACTCTTAGCTAAAATTGTATGTCTAGAAGCTATTTAAAATGCTACTCATTAATCTGCTCTATGCTAATTATTGCTAGTTTAACAGTCCTACTGCCCTCCCTGTTTAAATAAGCTGCTTATTTATTTTCATTAGTGAGAAATGCTCATGTGTTTTCTACCCTGGACACAAGTGTATTTTTTTACATTGAGGTGGGCCTGTCCACCCAGTGGGGGATCTAGAAATACTTGAAGAACACTTTGTTTTTGATTTTTGTTTGTTTTATTTTGTTTATTTGGGGTCTGTTTGCTTGTTTTGTTTTCTGGGGGTTTACATTTGTTTGTTTTGTTTTTAATTTATTTTTTTACGAAGTCAGGTGTTTTTGTCTTTTATTTTATAATTTAAACTCTTACAGGCTTAGAAAGAAGGCTGTTAATGGTTTCTATCTCTAATTTCTCTATGGCCTTTTTTTTTTTTATGGTATACACTCTCTGCAGAAGAAAAATTGAAAAAAAGCAACTCCAAAAACCAAACAAAAAGCAGACAACAAAAAAACCCTATAGAAATGAAGTACTTGCTGGTGCATATGTTGTTCGTAGTCTGATTTGAGTGCTGCAAGTTTTTCTGAGTCTTCAGATGCCTGTTAAGGTCATATGTAATAGAAAGGAAAAGGCTGTACTGAAGCTGTTTTAGTTTTCCTTCATGTAAGTGGAAAATGGACAGCAGGGCACAATGCTAAAATTAGGAAATAATGGAAAAAGGATTTCAGTGTTAATATAAAAGAAGGAAGTACCAAAATGAAGCAGTTTTGTTGCTGTGTAACGGGAGTTAATGCTGACCTGCAAGAAAGGTGTGAGGATCTAAGGACTTCAGAATCCTGACTTGCCTTTGTAGTAAAGAGAAATTGAGTGATAATGTGGTTTGTGTCCCCACTGCTCGCAAATTTGTTATCTTCCACTCCTTACACATGGGGTTTTTGTTTTTTGGTTTTTTTTTACTGCAAGCAACTTCTCTGTTCTGCTTGCCTTGTGTTCAGGCTCTGCCCCAGGTGGCTGATATTTCTTTGTAGAAAAGCTTAAGCTGCGCTTCTTATTTAATCTTTGCAAATGTGTAACACAATCTATGAAGTTTTCTGTTTTAAAATACCAGCATCTCTTGAAAGTTTTCGTAAGTATAGCTGGAGTACATTTGAAATCTTGTACCAGGATCAATTATCTCTTTCTTTGTCTATTTAATAGTAACTTTCTTTAAATAATATGCTGTGACATCTTTATTATCCTTTAGTGATGAGGACAGTGAACACAATAATAATTTTAAGCCTCAGTAGGTTAATGGAGTTAGGCTTGTCACCATACATTATAAAAGCAATTAAAAGTGTTTTTAATGAGCTTCAGTTGAGTGTGAATCCCAGTTTTATACAGCTCAAACTAGAATGACCCTTAGGACATGTCTTACTGTTTTGGAAACTCAGTAGAGGAGGAGTTTTCATCTTCTGTCACCAAACACAGGCAGTTTGACTATACCTCTGAGTACTGCTTGCGTAGAGCAAAGAGAAATTAAATAGAGTGATATTTGAGGCCATATTTTACTTGGCCACCTTTTTTCCTGTCTCTGTGTTTGTCATGACTTAAAACTATGGCTAAAAGGAAATAAAAAGAGTAAATAAAGGATTTTTTTTGTTTTGCCAGGAGTCAGATTCTGTGTGGTCAACTCAGGCTGAAGAGAATCTATAAACACTGTTAAACAGTAGTGACAATAGACCCTTTCCTGCAATATTTATAATACACCAAGAAAAATTCTGTTATTTTAAGTCATGAAAATCTCCTGACTGGGCCTGTTAAATTTGGTTGCTTTATACCAAGTCCCCCTTTGCTCTCTTAGGATATTTATAAGTGATCTTGGAGGAATGGCACACTCAGTACTTAATGTATTATGTCTGCATTGCAGCTATTGGAGTGCAGGTGGATATAACACTGCTGAGGTTGGTAGGAGAAATACATAATCCTGTAGTGCCTGGGTATCTACAGATTCCAAAGTTTTAATCTGGTGGCTTTCCAAAGATAAAGGATTTGGACCTATTTACAGCCAAAGCTGGGCTCATGCTCAAACACACTACACCCTTTTCCCTGCTTCAGGATGATGCATCTTTCCTAAACTTTGTTACTGGTGTTGGTGATGTCTATACCTTGCCAGTTTGCCTTTCTCTGTGAGGTCTTATAATGATCCAACTTATTTTTTCCAATCCATCTAACCTAAAATATAATACTACTCCATCTGTGGAGAAGGAGGAGAGAAAGAGCTTACTGCTTACTGAAATAACTTATCTAGTGACAAGCAATGAAACTTAGGGAAACAGGTCATCATTGGGTAGATATTCTTTGATGCTGCTTGCCATTGCTCTTAAGGCATTAATCCTGCCTGTTTGTCCTGTGTGTGTTGTCTCTGAAGAAGTTTCTGACTAATTTAATGTGTTTTGATTCTAGATTTGTAATTATAGCATTGCAGTTGCATGTAGATGTGGAGATGGTTGAATTGTTATTCTTCTGTAATTGGGGTGGTAAAGTCCCTTCCTTTCAAAGTCCTTTTCTGAGATAGTCATAATTTTATGAATAATTTATTTGTCTTGAAAACTTGTATTGCTTTTGTTTCACAAAATGAGATTTAAAAAATGAATTATGTCCAAGTCTTTAGGCTATTTGGGATATCACGACTCTGAAAACTAGTGTACTGAGAAAATTATTCAAAAACTCTATTTATACTTCACTAAGATTATCACCTTTGTAACAGTTCAAATTTTATATGTATATAGATTTATTTTGATGCTCAAATTTCATGTGACTGGTGCAGGGGATGACGTATGGATTTAAACTCAGGTTTGGACTGTGAGCTCTGGAGCTCAGCAGATTTGAAATGACTTGAAGATGCAAGTTAGATGATATGCATTTTCTGCATATTCAATTTCTAATTCAGTTGGGTGAACATATTAGCTTGTCAATCAGTCCCTGAAAATTTTTCAGATCTCACTGTTTACAGTGTTATTCTCTGTTCTGCAGATGCCGATGATCTGTTATCCACATTCCTGCTAACAGCCTTCTCTGTTCCATGGTTTTTTCTTCCCTTTCTCAAATGCCAGCTACTCTTTCTCTCAAATTTTCCAGTTAATTAACTTAATTAGGTTAAATCATGGTCTTGGAGGCAGTGATACTGAGGAACCTTTTCTTGGCAGTTCTTTTTCTCTTGAGCAGTTCCTGGGCTTGTTCTTCCTGCTTCCCACCACTTGTTTTCCCTGATGTAGCACATTGTAACCAGATTCATGCAAATCAAAGAATCTTTCCTGCCTTTTTAAAACACCAAGCAATTAATTCACTGTTCAGCTTCGTGGAGCGCCTCCACAAATGGTTAATTTGGCACAACTGAAGGTGGCAGCAAGTGGGTGGTTGGGCAGAAGCTCAAGGCTAGCAGGGATGGGGGAAAGGAAAGACCTGAGCTACCCCTGCTGCTAAAGGGGAGAAGTCCTTAAGACCTATTTTTGTCAGAACTTTGGAAGGGAGGCATCCCAGAGCTTGGTGCTTTTTCATGTGTTTTCAGATGGTTTGATGCTAAACACTCTGCTCCCTCCCATCAACCAACCTGCAAATAAGCAAACAAAAACCCCCCAAGAGGAACCAAATTTTACTTTACAGAGCTTGCAGAACTTCACTTTTTTCAGCATGTTCTAGTCAGTGGAACTGCCTTAAATATCCTCATGGATTTGTACTTTGACTTCCTCGCAGTTATGCCATACACTCACCTGAATTTCCATCAGTACCTCTGTTGATTTAAGCATTCCCCTTCTCTGTGCTGATGGCACTGAGGAATTGTCATGGTCCTTGATGATGCCTTGTTCATGTGGTAGCACAGTGAACATGTGCAGGTTAATTTCTTTAATGCATGGCACAATTAAGGGGATCACAAGAAGGCAGAAAGGCACTACTCAAATTTGCACTGCCACTGGAAGAGGTGCTCTTAGAACTACAGCTGTAGGTATTTCTTGCTTGGTGTATTTGGCCTCTTCAGGAATTCTTTCAGTTGTTTTCAATGAATAGCTCCATAGAATGCTCAACATAAAATAACAAAATTGAACACTTTTGACAGGTGAAGTTTGGAAGTTTGACTTTCCATTGGAGTGGATCTCCCTTTCTGTTTTAATGTTCTAAAAATGCTGTTTGGGTGTAGGGGTAGGTCCATGTTATGAGGCTGAGTCTCCCTTGCTCCTCTCTTGAATAATAGCCCTGGCATGTGTTGCTCCAGGCAATGCTCTGGTGTGTGCCTAAGTGTAGCAACAGCTTTTCGAGTCTTAGGTTTTTTTTAGAGGCTTTGTTTTGGTGTGTAGGCTATCCTGGTGAGGGTTGATGAAAAGCAATTGTCCTTGAAAGTAGCTGTGGGAAATTTTAAGGAAATCAATGGGAATTGTCACCACCAAAAAGGGCACAGGTAACATAGCCAGCCAGTTTATTTGAGGGTTTGTTCTATGGTGCCATGTCTTCCTGTAAAGCACTGCACTGATGCAATTAAAATGAAGCAAAAGAGAGCAAATAACTGTTTTGGTATGAAAGAGGTGGAAAAAATGTTATGTCTCCATTTCTCATTCCAAGTGCTGGCTTCAGCAAGAATATTCCAATCTCTTTAAATCCCTACAATATGGGTGGGATTGAAGTTAAAAACCATATTGCTTAACAAGATTACAATAGTATTTACACTCATCACCTGGGCCCTGTCAATGTGACTGGGTCACCAAGTCACCAGTGTGTTTGATTATACTGCACTGAGACTAACTACACTGTGTTAGAGCAGTTGGAAGCCATAAAAAGGACCTGTTTCTTAGAAGTTTATAACGGTAGTTGTGCTTTGTGACTTTCTGGATGAGCACTGGTTGAGTACAATATCTGCTTGTCTGCAGATGAAAAACCACAAATCTTTATTTGTGTTTTATGTTTTTTGATTGCGGAGAGAGACACTGGGTCTTTTTTTTCTTTCCCCCCACCTTCACTTCTCTAATGTGAACTTTGAAGTCACTCTAGTTGTGCATAAAAAAACCCACGTGGTTCTGGAGAGCAATTTAGAAATCTAAATATTTCTTCTGCTTGCTTTCAAATTCTCAAGCCTTTGTTTACTTTATCCATGACCATCATATATACGATTTTGTCTGAAATAATGTCTTTGTCACATAATTGCTCTTTAAAAACAAGGTGATATGTGGATGAGTTATTGGGGAATTTTCTTTGTAATTCCTCTCCTCCTTTGCCACATGGTTAATAAATTTTTATGCATAACTGTGGCCTTGGCATAATTGAAAGATTTCTCTGATGTCCTTGAACTCACACCCATTTTCTCCAAGGCTGAATTCAACTTTGTGTTTTGTATTTGGGGCGTTCTTTGAGAGACAAAAAATTAAAGGACTTGAACCACTATAGTACATTAGATTTAGGGATGAGAGGTTAGACCCTGCTCCCTCCAGCTGCCTTTCCCTGTGTCCTGTCAGCTGGAGCTACAGCCAGCACACAGCTGGCAGCACAAACCATGTCTGCAAGCAGAGCCTCCCTCACTCCAGTGCTTTGCTGGCAGTGTGTGACCATGCCAGGCTCTGCCTGGCAGAGCATCTGCTGGGGTGGGACATGCAGACAGTAATATCTGTAACTACCTCAGTATCACTTGGTTTTCTCTTTGGAGGTCCTGGTTTTGTTTGCTTTAACTTTGCCTCTTTTAGTCTGCCCTTGAAAATAAGATGCAGCAAAGTGAGTAACCGAGAGAACAAACTTTGAAATCCATATTTTTTACATGAAGAAATACTGTCCAGTATTTCTAATTAAATCTTTTAGTAATAATTCTAGTGCCCTAGAATTTCTTCCTTAAGTGAAGAATTTAGTGTATATTTCATTGCATATGATTTTTTCTTTATCAAAGACAGCGACAATTAAACACTGCTTTATAAAAAACGTTATTATTTTCCTATTCATGTAAAGATTTATATAAACTAATTTTTATCCGCATCATCTTGTGAATATCATACTTTATTTTCATTGGATGTATTTTGAAAGGTTTTTCAGCCTCAGGATAATCTCTGGAGTCTTTTGTTCTTGAAGCATTATTCTTTCTCATCTATATCTTTGCTTTATATGCACTGACATCCTAATCCTGCCAGATCAGAGATTTGTAATCTTGTTCTTGCGGAGCATTTAAGTACTAATGGCTTCATAGCAGCAGACCTAAAGAGCTGGCACCTTTTAGTATAGACCTGTAGAACAAGGACTTCTGATTTGTACAGAGCTGAGCAAGGGATATGCAAGAGTAATGCTGGTTTATAACTATGGCAACGAGCAATGGGTTGGTCCTTAAAAGTCTCATAGTTTGCCCTGTTATGTGCTATCATGCTTACACTGGCAAATCTTCCCTCAGCAAAGCTCAAGACTGCTCACCCCAACTGAACTTTTGTTTCTCTCCTTCTTTCCCATCTCTGTTATCTCACAGGCAGTTGGCTACAGGCTGGAGACTCACCCATGCATGCTCTCTATGGACAAGGCAATGGTGTAAAATCTGGGCTTTAGTATGCTTTAATTCAGAAGCCGGGGTGAGTTTTATCACATGTTAATCACTCCAGCCATATCTATATTCAATGAATTTTGAGGTTTTGGTACAGGATTGTCCAACCTTGATCTCACAGTGTAATTGAATTTTGTCTGTATTACTAGTGTATCTCAAGATAGTTCTTCTAGGAACTATCTCAAAATTAGCCTACTTGATTTCTTTATTTTATATTTCCCTTTTCCTTTTCTTTTTTCACTCACTCTATATGTATCCTGCATGCATGCTTGTATGAGCAGGGACTGATACCACTAAGCGGTGTATAAGGTGGTGATACACCTTTATTAGATTAATGTATATCACCAGAGGTTTTAAGAAGTTCATTGAATCCATTTGAAAAGGAGATGACTTATATGTATAACTAACAGAGGGCAGAGTCTTCAAGTATATTTTTATTACAGATTTTCACATCTTGTATAATTATATATATTACACTTAGCATGAATAGTTCATTCTAAATCATCACAGACAAATGTGTGTGTGAATATTATATGACATATGATTGTTTCTTTTGCTTGTGGACTCTGAGATGAGAATTAGAAATGTTTCTTCATATGGCTAATCGCCTAAATCCACAGGATCTAATTTATGTGGCTGAGTATGGATTCAGCAGTCTAGTTTTAAGCATCTGCTTTTGGCTGTGCTGATCTTTAGCATTCTTTTCTTATGTTAATGAGGAATTTAACCTTTTAGTTGCTACTTCTTTTCAACTGGGCTCATTTCAAAAGGAAACGGTTGCACACTGTTTCATGCAAACAGTTCTTTTTCTTCATACTCTCCCTGACACCAAAATAATGACACATGAATGTGTGCCATTCTTTTTTGGTCACAGGACCAGATAAAAAGTAGTCAAAATCTATGTTAATGTCTTTTTTGTTCAGCTTTAAGTAGTTTTCCGCTGTCCTTTTCACACAGTGGAATAAACCAGACCCGTCTGACGCAGAGCCAAGGATAACAAAAATGCCTCCTCTGTCTTCTCCATTCTCCTCCCTCTCTCACAGAAATAAGAACAATATTTTTCTCTATTATTTGGAAAGCCCAAACAAGTTAAGGCCCTGCATCAAATATTTTTTGAGCCTTTTAACATTTCAGAAGTATGATAACATATTTAGTGTTGATAATGTGACAAATAGTTTACTTACGTCGTGCTTGTAAAAGTTTCCGTTGCCTTTATTGGGGTTGGAAACACTGCCAGAATGCCTGAGTAATCACTAGAACAGCTATTGGGCTGCAGATGAAGTCAATATTTGCTTGTGCTTCAAGTTGTGGTTATGCTTGTGAGGGAGCTTAAAACAGTGTCAATAAATGATATGAAGCCATCTTTATGTGGAACACAACAGTAACTAAGGCTGTGTTCACTGTATTGTAATCGTACACAAGAAATATGCTCCTTACTCACTTTCTTCTGAAACATGACACTGTTAAATGTGCATTTATATGATTTTCACTTTAATAGTGAAGTCTCAGGGGTTTAAAGAGTAAAAAAACCTTAAACTAAAATGTACTATTCCAGCTTAATAAATCTGGCCAGAAAAACCTTTTTGTTGATGTTCCAGATTACTTTTTAAATTGTTTTCTCTTTATCTTCACATTAGAAGCCCAAATAAACATACATGCTGGGGTGCAACAAAGGAAAAAAATTTGAGGTGTATCTGAATTCTAGCTTTTGGTCTAGATTTCACTTTTGGAGAGGATATTAGGGATGAGGGGACTGGAAGGGTCATATGTTCAGTGCTCATTCCTGCTGCTGGCAAGAGGAACAAAGAAGGACTTCTTGATATTTTAATTGTACATTGAAGTAAGAAGGTGGAGTGGAACAGGGAGGGAAGAGACTCTGATAGCATATACTGCAACACATTTGCATACGTATGCGATCTCTGGGGTATGAACAGCAGCTTTCACAGCCATCTGTTCTTTTGTTGGGGCTGCAGCAACTTGCATCAGTTTCAAATATTCACTGATGTGGGCTAAACATGTTTAATAAACCCCTGCTGAAACCACAGGTTATGGGAAGTCAATCCCATATTGTTCCTAGACAAATCTGGATGATTATTGTGGTGTACATCCAGTCAGCAGGCTTTTGTCCAAGCTTTTTTATGGGGAAGATTGTGGCTGTTTTGACATGTTTATCTGCTTGTATTGGCATATTTGGAGATCAGGGAGTTTTGTTGCAGGGAGAAGGAGGAGTTCTGCTGTAGCTGGGGTCAAGAGCTCTGCCCTTTTAAGTGGGCAAAATCTAGGGAGGGAGCAGAGGTTAACAATGTGATGTGATATTTCTTTAAAAAAGAAAAATATCTCTCAAACTCAACCTCTGAAACTCTGGTGGTGTCCAATAGCTGACTTGGATTGTCCAGTCTTTAGACTAGGAGTTTTTAATTGTCTCTTATATGCCAGCCAGCCCCTATAGCAAGAGGGTTATGATGCAGATATCTGGATCTAATGCACTCTGCATCCCTTCAGATAAAATCCATCTCTGTTGTTGTTCCTATAAATTAATATTAGGAAAGGATTTAGCCCAGATCCTCTCTTATTGAATTTTACCAAGTCCCTCAAGCAAAACATTCAAAACAAAAAAGATTGTTAGAATGCTTGAAGGTGACTTGCATTGGCTATTGATTATTCTCTGTGGTATGGCAAAGGATGGGCCCCTTGGCTTCATTATAATTATGCCTTTTTTACTTTTGCTTGTCTCTGTTGTGTGTTGTCACCACCCCTCTTTCAGATTCCTGTCACATTTCTCATTCTGGAAATATAAGATATTCAGGCAGAAAACCTAAATTGAATGTTACTTTCTGGGGGAATACTGGCTGGAACATATTTTGTCTTCAGGCTTTTACTTTGGGCTAACATAGGAATGGGAAGATAATAGTTTTATATTTAGTTGGTGTTAGCTTTCTCCCAATTTCTGATTTTCAGTAGTTACCTCAGATTTCAGAGTATCTGTCTGTAACTGTGAATGTGTTGTCAGAAGTTGCTAACAAGCATGTATAAGTGTGAAAACTTAAGTGTCAATATTTTTAATCAAACTCATTCTTAAATTATCATAGGTTGTAAGTTTCTAGTTTGCTGTTGCAATTTTTCCAGTGATGTCCATGTTGCAGAGAACTATGACCACTCTATGACCCAGTGACCAAGATTTGGCTCCAGCAGGTGTTTCAGTGTCTAAAATACAGCAAAAAGACTGAGTTGCAGAACTCAAGCAAGGAAATAATTGTTCAGAGCTGAAAAATGTCAGGCTTATATTTTTTCTTAAGCTTATATTTATAAATTTCTGAGTGCAACGTTGTCTTTTGAACCTCCTACCATGATTTTCTTAAAGGTGTTTAATCTAAGGAATGTGAAGTATTACTCCATGACTGGTGGTTCATTTAAGAAAGCTCTGAAGAGGGTGTAAATGTAGTTGCCTTACTTGCAGACATATAAGCAATATATGGCATCTTAAAACACAGGAAGCTCCTTATCAAAATAAATGGCATGGTGACAATTTGTTTCATACTAAAATCAACATCTATGAAAGGACTGATAAATTCATGACTAAATGAGAATCTTTCAATCATGCACAACAAAGCTTTATGTAGCTGCTGAAAATGCATATGGTAAATTCAAGCTATTTTGACTATTTGTGCTCTGCAGGATTCAGTTATCATATAAGAATTAAGACTTTGTCAATCCAGTTAAAACAAAATTAATTTTTCCTAACCGTGCAATTATGAAGATGATAGTTTGATATAGTTTGGAGGAAAGTGTAGCTGATGATTGCTTTTGATGAGAGTGACTTTATCTCTGCGTCCCTTTTTTCAGTGGATCCACCAGTGTAGAAGGCAGTTTCTGGAATTAAGTATGGAATTCAGCAATTTGAAGTTGCAGGCTATCATAAGTCAGTTATCCAGTAGCTGTATGAGCATAACCAGTGTGATGAAGATTTTCATACAGTGTTTTGAAAGATGTTTTTGATTTACAATTGGTTGCCAAAGGTTTTTGTATTCTTGCTGTTCCCATGCAGCTGATCAGACCTCAGTGGCGTTTTGTGCTGTGTAACTCTTAGAAAATCAATCAAAAACTAAATAAAGGGACTTGTTGCATTGGTAACTCATTCCATTTAGTGAGGGGTTAAAAAGGAGAGCTGGTGCTCTGGAACACCAGCCTGCAGTAGCTGGAAAAAACAGGCAAACCCAAAGTCTTTGAAAGGGATTTGGAAGAGTAAGTGTTTACAGTAAATATTTTGGTTTTAACCTAGATAGCATCTAGTTACATAGAAAAATTAAATGTATGTGGCTGATTTGTATTTAATCATGAAGCAAGCCAAAGTCACACCGATGAACAAGCAGTTGTACATGCACAATTTAAGCCTGTAGGTCATGAGAACTGGAGATTTTAGGTTCTGGGATTAATCTGATATTGTGTTCTAATTTGCATATTAATGAACTGGCACAATCATTTACATATATGACATGATCTCTAACATCAGGTCTTAGCCTAACAACATATTTCCTCAGCAAGAAGCCAAATGACTGTGCTTTAATCTTACAAATGCTGGAAGCCAATGAACTAGAATTAGATAAAATCTCTGTACTGTGAGTAACTGGAGGAAAGTGACCCTGCCACCTTTCAGACTGTAAAAGCTGTTTGTAATTTCTTGGAATGACTCCCTTCCCACAGAGATAATATTTGGAGATAATATTGAAGATTAGCACTCCTACGTATCTTAGGTCAATGCTCTTTTGTAGCTGGATGTCCTTCTGTGTTCTCTGTAGTTCAAATCCTGGAGCAAATTGGACCAATAACTTTGTTTAGCAGCCCTCTAGAAAGGCTTGTCTTTAGCTTCCTTTGGGAAGAGGATGATTCACTCCCAAGAGCTGTCATGTTAGGGTGCTTCCTTTAAAGTGGTGACAAATCCCCGCTTCTATCCATCCCCAGATTCACAAGCCCGGGTTCCAGAGGCTTGTGTGCACAGGCTGTGCCTGGGACTGGCAGGAACGAAGGGCTGCCCAGAGATGGGATGTGGTGAGGGACAATAATCTGGATAGTAACGGTGGGGACTGTGTGCTGTGAGGGGCCCTGTGTCTGGAGCAACTGGGAGACACAGTCCCTCCAGTAGACTTGTAGACTTTTTTGTGGGATTCATGGTTCAGGAATACTGAAGAAGTGGCTGTGCCTCTATTTTTGAATTATCTCCTTTTCCCAAAATACTGTCCTTGTTTTTATTTGTCAGAATAAAATTTCCTTACTTTTCACAGTCTATTATAACTAAAGAAATTCAGTCCTACTTTGGTCCATCTCCATATACTGCTTTGCCTGGGTTCCTACTGTTTGTTCTTCCCAATTGTTCTTGTTGGTGTTTGGCTGCAGTCTTTAGTCTGGGTTTGTCTTGAAAAAGTGAAGCCCAGCTTCTGCTCCAGTAGGTTTTAAGAGATGAACGTACCACAGACTTTTCAGGACTCAGAAAAGACTATGTGTAGAACTACAAAATGTCACTAGAATAGAATTATTCTGATCAGCTCAGGACTTTTTATTGCATTTTTATACTGTTTTGAAGGGCCTGAGATAAAAAACCAGGCAGTGGCTGCTACCCTGCTTCTAGAAAAACAAGCAGGAGGAGGAGGTGGAAAGGAGAAGCACATTCAAGCCTTTGGTTTAAATGGTGAAAAGTTTAGATGGAAATAAAGGATGTTTCTTGGTACCTTACCTGACCCGGAAGAAATGTGAGACTCAAAAAACTGATATACAAAATGTAATGAATATGACTGGCATGAATACTTGTATTGTTTGGCTGGTGTGCTGCAGAAGGGTGTTGTTAATTTTTTTTTTTTGTTTGTCTATTTGTTTTATTTTTGTTCATTGTGTCAACGTAGTCTGGAATGTTAATGTTTTCTGTGAGATAATGAACAGCTGCTTAAGGCTTATTTTCTTGCTTTTCTAATGAGATTATTGTTTTGTTAAATCTTTTAGTCCCTGTAGAGTTGACAAGAGGTGAAGTTTCATTGTTACAGTTTGTTTAGGAGCTCTAAACATGACCTAGGATTCTACTTAGGTAAAATAACTATGGAACAAAAGCACAGATGCTACATCCCCTCCTGCTCACCTCCAAATGTTCTGCATGTAAATAATACCTTCCTTCCCCCCTTCCCAAAACAGGAACTCTGGTTGTAGTTCTAGTGTTTTCTGGTTAGGATTCGTTGCTACAGCTCTTTTCTGCACAGGATTGTTTACAGACTGTCCTGACATGACTCCTGGTAACGGAAGTTGCTGTTTCTGCTTTGGGTAGTATTCAGCTGATTTAGTTAAGTACTTAACTAATAGTGTCCGACAGATCAAACCCAAGCAGTAAGGTCTGGTTTTGTGGGTTTTTTTCTGTTCTGTTTTGGGTTTTTCTCCCACTCCCTTCATTCCCTCTCTTAGAAAGTGCTACCCAGCTCCTGGCTTTACTCAGTCCCTGACAGCAGTGGAGCAATGGAGCCTTTTCAGAGCCAGGAGAACAATGGGTCGTAGTCAGATGCTTCTCACTGGAGCTTTATTTGCTGTAACAAATATATTTGGGTCCTCTCATCAAAAGTTCAGGCTTTTATTTATTGGCAACGTAATCCTAATCACCAGGACAGAAGAACCCTCTGCATGCTGGAGGACTAAGCCTAAACTTGGTATCTTTTGACCAGAAGAATGTTATTTAAATTGCTGCATGTTTGAGGATTCTGGCACATCCTCATGTCTCATGTTTGTTTTAATATTTTAATGAACCCCAAAAATATAAAATAATCTCAATTAGTAGCTAATAGGAAATAAATCTTTATTGTTGTCAGACAAATATATTCCAAGAGAAACACAAATATTCTTCCTAGCCTACTGAGACATTTGATAATAAAATGTTTCCTCAGTATTTCTCTTTGCATTAGCCTGTATTTAACTGTCTGATCTGTTGAGGATCCAGCCAGAATGGGGAAAAACAGAAATGCATCACACTTAGGGTATTATATTTTCTTCATTTTCTAAGGTGCTGAACGGTCTTTCAGTAGAATTTGTAATAACGTTCCACCAGTCCAGCCTTTTTTCAGAAACTATTGAAAGCTTGTGAGTGGCTTCATGCCTATTTCCCATGGCAGCAAACTGTGTTAAAATTAATGCTCACATTACACTTCAGAAGAAGATTGATACAATTTTTTTAAGATAGGATATTCTGTTTAGATCCACATAACAACACTTGTCATTTAAGTAATGGGCCTGCCTGGTACCTCATTAAACACCTTTTATACTGAAAGATGGCAGAAAATGGCAGCATAAGAAATAACATAGGCATCACTGAATAAGACCATTTTCTAGAATGCTTGAAAATTGGACTAAATGCACTGTCTATGAAGGACAGATACCAAGTCTTGTTGCAATGGGCTATGTCAGAAATAGACTGACTGATGGGACCTGAACTGCCAGATGTACTGAAAGATATAATATACTTATTGTTTAATCATGTGGATAGAGCAGAAGATGGAAACATTGAGAATAAGAAGATTACAGTAAGAGCTACTGCTTAATCTGAGCAATAGCCTCTGAGGCTTCTTAATCTACTAGGGGAATTGTATAGATGCAGTAAGTCTGACAAGACGAATAAAAGAATAAAGAATCTTGTAAGTAAGTGAAATTATAGATTTTAATTTCTGTTATTCTTCAAGGGATTGAGGAAAGGGAAATAAAAAGAGGCATGGGAAAAAATGTGCCCTATTTTACTGCTGTTCATGATGTAGGAAACATGAATGAGTCTATGATGTGCTATTTTTTGCTTTTGGAAGCATATGAATTTCAGGCTTGGAATCCCCAGCTTTGACTGAGGAGCCAAGAGGACTGTGCTGCTGATTTACATAGTTTGTGGTGAAATATTGCCATGGTGTCAGGAAGCCTCAGCTAGGTCTGAGGAAAATGTGGTGAATACCTGTCCCTGTCCCACAGGGCCTGTGGTTTAAAAGTTTGCAAGAAATTAAAGGATGTAAAGACCTGCTTGAGGGGTGTATGGCTGCTGCCCCTAATGTATGTTGTGTAGGCAGGACTGAAGTAGCTCAGTTTTAACCAAGGTGGGTGATGTGGGGGGGGTGGGAGTGGAGTGAGGAAAAAAGGAGTAGGTCTTAACATGCTGATCCTAATAATGTTAAAATGTAAACACACTTAAAAAAGCCATGTTTTTCAATGAGCATGCTTGTGTGGGAATATATCAATATTATACTTGTGGCCACAGAAACCAGGACAAATAAATGCAACTAAATGTCAGTAATCTACTAGTAGGTACAGGGACCTCAGATAAAGCTTTCCCTTATGTACTGCAAGAATACACTGCTTATTGTAATGTGTTCGGAAAATCAAAAATTAGTGTAATGTTTACAAGCTAGAGAATCATATAAGCTATTTATAATTATTAACGTAAGTCAGTAATGTTGGAATCTGTGTAAAGAGTGCTTTTCTTGACTCATCTGTCATTCAGTTGTTGAATAGCATGTTCACTTAAACAATTCCAGCAACTTTTAAATGTTCTAGGAAACATCTAAATTACATCAGAAGGAAAGGTATTTTAGGAAATTTAATTAGATACCAAAGCATGCAGGTGCTTGTAATTTAATTGCTGAAAAAGGAGGGATTGCTAAACATCAACAGTTTTATTTTTATCCATCAGCTTTTGCTTAATGCACGGTGGTTCCATGAATGCTATGTAGCAGAGTTTTTAGCAGAAATGTTAATGAACAATGCAATACACAGTTAAAAATTACAAAGGCTTTTAAATCTTCTAAAGTCTATGGTATGTATATGATGCAATCATTTAAATTCTTCTTCATATTATGACGATGATCCTGGAAAGACTTCTATTCCATCCAAGTCCAGAAAATCTTGTGCCTTAAATGAATTCCTGCAGTGTTGAAGACTTGTAGGTCATAAGCATTCAAACAATATAAGCCTAAAAAAAAAATCACTTCTACTATGCTTTCCTTGACACGTTTTAAAACTTTCAGCTTCAACTTCTTTTGCTTTTAATTCCTCTCAGTCCTGTGCTCTTCTTATCCCTTCATCTTCCTGTCATCTCTCACTCACCCCGGATCTGTGCATTTTTCTGAGTTCCTGACCACAAAAGCCTGGCTTGAGTTGCCTCTGGAGGAAGTGGTGAAAGGAAGCATGACTGTATTATCATGGGGAACCGCAGAAACTTAGGATCCTTCTGTGGCTGCTGAAAGTGATGGCCAGAAATCATCTTTGTAATTACAGTAAACATTCATAGGATTTGGCAGTTGAAGATAATTTTTCTCTCTCCTAGAAGTCTTTGCTTGTAAGGCGAGGACTTAAGAGTTCTTGCATCAAGTGTATCACTTTCCAGGCCGTAGCCACTTCCCTACCAAGAATAACTTCAGGACTCATTCTTTAAGGTCTAAAAAATGAATCTAAAATATGTTTAATTAAAACTTGTAGAACTAATGATTTCATCTCCCCTTTCCTTTCCATCTATTATCAGAAATAGTGGGGGAATATCTTCCCCGGGAGGGGTAACACCAGTTTGTTGGTTCACTTACTGCCATTCTGACTTGCCTGAATTCAGTGCTTTCAGCACAGATCCATTGTCACTGCCAGGGAGTGCCCTGCAGAAAGCAGCAGAACAGGAATATTGTTGTATTTCACAGTTAAATGTAGTAGGACTCTATTCATCCTGAGAGGAATTGTTCTGATTGTGGTATTTGGACAGTCATTTTAGAACATGAAAGTGTTTCTGTGTTGAAAGATGAGAGGAAGAGTATATTAATGAAAAGACAGTTCAAGGTTAGTTCACTTCCCAAGCACTTTGTGACCGAATGATTACTGAAAAATATTGTTAAAAGCCTTCAAAGCCACTCATCTCACTGCAGTTGGTGCCACTGGAGCTGGTGTGTCTGAGTGGCTCTGTGGGTGTTTGTGCTTGGCCAGCTTTGCAAACACAGTTCCTGTAAAAACCCACCTATTTTCTGTAAGTGCCATTTTGATATCCAAGAGTTTCACACTAATTGTGATCCCTCTATTATTACTTTTTTTTGGTAAAAACTAACTATATGAAAATATCAGAGAAAAGGTTTTCAGTTTCAAAACTGTGGTACAGAGGAAAAAATTTGTTTATTTTCATACTATTTTTCTTTTAATTTGGTTATGCCTCTTTAAAATTAGAACTATAATAAAGAATGAACTAATAAGGAATGATTAAATATTAGGTACCTATAATCCTAAACTGCTTTGATATCTGTATTAAGCTTATTGCAATAAAATACACAAAATATTTTTATTTCAGGACAAATGAGATGAAGGAAAAATAGATAATGTGTAAAAAAAGTTACTCAATTATCTGGATACAAGATCCTGAATAATTACTATGCAAGCACCAACACAATCATTCATTCTCTGATTGTTTTGGTTTGTCAGTTCTCGGTCTTTATACAACTAATTCAGAAAAATATAGCATCCACAGGATTATAATATTCAAAACAGGTTTTGAACCTCTGATCGTGCAGGCTTTTAAATGTTTATGTCCAAATAATGGGAGTAATCAACATAGTACAGACAACTCTTTGGCCTACAGTATGAGCAGAGTCAAGTTTTCTCTGGTTGTTAGTATCATTACTTAAATCAGATATGAATAATCATGTGCTTAAGACTTATGTTAGCAGGGGCAAAATGAAGCCAGATGATTTAAACTGGGTTTTTGTGTGTTGATAGGCATTGTGATTATGAACAACACTCTTTAAAAAATTCTCAATAAATTTATATATAAAAATCTTGCTTACAAATAAATGTATCTAAAATTATTTTATTTCTGTATATTATTGTTAATTTCAAAAGAGATGCAGATAGAGGATCTGGAGAGGCAGATGTCATTCCTGAGACATCGATACACTTTTGCAAGTTAATTCTGTGAACGTTTTGTAGAGCTGGGCATGGTAAGATTTCATTGTAAAGAATCTTTTCCTACCCTTACCTTAAGGCTCTTAGTGTACTGTGATACAGAAATGGGAAACCTTTGGTTAGCTTCAATTTGTTACTGAATTCATAAAAGAAATTCCCAAAACAATGAACAAGGAGTAAGTGCTTGCCAGTTTTTATTCTGATGTGGTGATCTTTGAATTCCTGTCTAAATACTGATGCAATGGAGAGTCATGTCCATCAGCTGTGCAAGAAATTTACAGTTATAAAGTGCACCTGTTGTACTCTTTCTGTTCCCTCTGCCTTTGTGGGAAAAAGTTGTTGAGCTATGGCTGTTTTTGTGGAACACTGTACATCTGGGAAGATCAATCTTTCTTGCCAACTATTTAATTTCTGTGTTTTTGTGCTGTATAGAGTTGAAATGTTTAGTTTGATAACTCAAGTGCTTTTTTTGCTTGGTCTAATTTTACTGGTTTTTTTTCAGGGGAGCGTTGGGCTCCAACACTTGTTGTTGGGCTTTTGTTTTGTTTTGTTTGGAGATTGTTTGTTGGCTTTGGTGATGATACTTCTGTGGAAAATTCCAGTTCAAAACTACATATTTAAAGCCAGGAAAAATATTTTTTAAAAAGATCCTGAAACAAATATGTCATGTTATGTTTAAATGCAAATAAGTATCCATCAGTGGAATCTACAGTGTCTGCTTTGTAAACACAGAGTCAGGGTGAGTAAACTGACAAAGAAGTGTTTCCTTACACCACTGAGAATTATATCAGTGAAGATTCAGTTCATTTAAGTCTTTGATAAAACCAATGGAATATTTCCCATGTCCCACAGCTGGTATTCTGAAGAAGGGAGATGAGGAAGACCTTATCAGCAGATAAGACTTGATAAGCCATAAGCAAAATGCATGTAATCAGCTCCCAGGAACATTCCAGTCATTTAGTGCCCCTAATCAGGGTTATGCCCCTTATCAGTGAGATCAGTGTGAAGGTTACTAAAGTCATTGTGAAATAACAAAAAATGGGGATAGTTAAAGCACATTTGTAGTAATTTGTGAAATGTGGTTTTGCAATTGACTTGTGCTGTTTTCTATTTATGATCACAAAAACCACATTGATTCTGTAATATTGATTGGCACATAGCAAATGGAATCTATTTACCTAATCTTCTTAATAGTCTCTGCATTAGATGGGGGCAAGACAGCTGAATATAAGAAGGTAAATCAAAGCAGCTGTCTGCTTCCATTTGTGACATATAGAATTCTAGACTAGAAAGGGTGTTTCACTGCTGGTCAACTTATTTCATAAGGCAACCTAAAGAGACACTGTGAGAGAAAAGCTTTTGTTCATCAGAAAACAGCTTTAAAATTACTGCCATAAAAAAATCCCTGAAAATCACTGGTTGGAGTAAGATGAATTAAGATTTACATCATAGTTAAGTCTCATTAAGTTTCATTATGTTTCTTATGTTCTTACTGAAGATTTATAAGGGCCATTAACTTACATGTTGCAATTCTATGAAAATGCATACTTCTGAAAAGAAAAATGGTTATTTTTCTGGTTGGCTTAATGCCAATTTATATGTGGCACACATTCAAAGCTTTTATAACTTTGTGCTCTAATCATGTCCCAGGTTCTATTCCTTACTGTACAGTTAAGCTGATAAAATTGTTCTTAAGATGTTTCTAGCCAAGATACTTTTAGCAGATTAAAATGAATAAGCAGGATGAACATCTGTTTAAGTGCACAAAGAACCCTGTATTCAGCAGGCATCTCCTGCAGCCCCGTTGGAAGATTTCTGCTCAGTGAATTTTAACAATTCTAGTTACAGATGATACCTGCTGACCATTGTATGGTTATATATAATAAGGTCATTATCCACAGCAGTTCTACATCTAGATATGTCAGAGGAAAAGGAAAAACATATGTGGCCTTGTAATCTAATTGCTCCAAATTAGGAAAAGCAACATGAGTATTGTGGGAAATGTATCTATAAAAAGAGAAATCTATAAGATAAAAGTTTGGTAGCTATTATAGAATCGTTTGTGCCAATGATTGGAACAAAGGCAGGTCCCAAAATCACATTTGGAGTAGAGATTTTTCCCTTGAGGATGCACAAGGGCTTTCAGAATGCTGTGGGAACAGAGGGACATGTGAACACCAGAATTTCAGGATTGACTTAAGGAAGATTTACTGAACTGCCTTTTTTTTTTAATTTTTTTAAATTTATTTATTTATTTTTTTTTTTTTTGTGAAGAAAATGTTTGGTTTTTTGCTTGTAGATGCAATAACTGCAGCTCAGACTATTCACAAGTTATATAGTTTGGTTTTTTCTCTCTTGTAGAAGACAGCCTGTTGCTTCCCACTTGCTAACAGGTTCTCTGAGGTTTTATTTTTTCACATGTAAAATTGACATAAGCGGCTTTGTTTTTCATTTTTTTTTTTTTTTGTTTCCCATAATTCCTGATAAAAAGCTCATGTGTTAGTTGTGTTTGGGAAATGGTAATACTTCCCAGAAAGAGAGATCTGCTTTTTCTGGAAATTACTAGGAATTGTTTGAGTGCTCATGTGCAGCAGCCTCCTGTACATCCTGTACCTGAAGTATCCCAGTTTTCAAACTTGGTCAAATGGGTCTCATCCATTATTACCAAGGACAATACAATATCCATTTGGAAAGATCTCAGAAAATCTTCTATGATAATTAATCTCCATTTCTTCTGCAAATTATGCTACCACAATCTGTTTATGTAGGCTTGAAGACCAGAAAGTTTGACAGCTAAAGCTGATCACTTCAATAAAATTTCATTTAGAAACTGAAGCTGAAAACTGAGTTCAAGGAGTGGTTCCTTAGAATTGAGACAGCTGCAATAGAAGCTTTTGGGTTGATGCTGTTTATGACTTTCATCTCAGAGCAGACATGAAAAAGATCAGGATGCTGTAAGTGCTCACTAAGGGATACTTTTGAGTGTACAGCTGTACAAGAGTTGGGAACTTTAAAGCACTGACTGTTTATATCTGGAGAAGAAATATCTGGAGAGAAGAATGATAGAAAAAAGTGTCTTCCTGTACTGCTTCTCTTTCTTTTTCCAGCTGATCAATCTCAGAAACTTTGGGAAAGTTATTTTGAGCATGAGTGAGAGATCTATAATATCTGGGCTGGGCAGCACTGCCCTGCTGCACAAGTGACGCCTGTAGTCTGCACTGGCACATCTGGAGGAGCAGAGCAGCAGCGCAGGGATCAGTAGAAGCTGATGGCGGGACTAGGCAATGGCTTTGTGCTGGCACCCACCCCCCCTTGCATCTCTGCTGGCACTGAGAACCAGCCCAGCTCCAAAGTACCTTGGCTGAGTCAGTCTTCACTTTCCTAAGGTCCTGCAGCTGTATGAAAAAGACTGAGGAAAAAAGAAGTGACCAAACCTTAAATTTAGAAATGATGTACGGAGGCTTTTACATAGGAAAGACTCTCTGTGCTTCTGTTGATTCTGCTTAATTCTGGGAGAGTAGGAGGTGATTCTGGAAAGTGTTAGATTTACTGTGTTAAATTCCTTCTCTGAGGCTTTCAAGAAGGGCATGGTACATGCTTCCCCAAGCAGAAGGGAAGGGAGCGTTTTCTATGGTTTTGGAAAACATTAAAATGCACCCAACCACTTTTAATATTGAATTTTTCTATTCTGTCTGCTTTTAGTTATTGGCATAATATTCCCTGGCTGATTTGCTGCTGCTTGGAAAAGGCATGGGTCTCTTTCAAACCACCAAGAAGCACTTGAAGCAATTACCTCTTTACCTGATTTTGTGATGCTCTCCGGTCAGAATGTAGGTGTGAGAGCAAGGAAATTGATGAGAGGGGAGCAGGGAATTTTAATGCACTCAAGCAGACGAACAGCTGTCTCTGGAAAAGCTGGCCAATGCCCCGAACCTTATGCAGTATAAAAAGAAGGTCATCCTACTCAGCAGGTTTTCCAGTTACTTAGAGAAGACCTCCTCCCTGCTCCATGCTAGTGAAAACTACCACAACCCCTGTTACTCTCTTGAGGCTGATCAGTCAGTCTACAATTACTCACTTTTCTCTTGAAACTACTTTCAGAAATTGCTTGAGGGGAGAAGACACACTAAGAGCAGCAGTAGAAAAATATATATTTTTAAAAGGTGCATTTCCAAACGTAAATGAAACCATTTTGGAGAAGTCAATTAAAATTGACTTTTTCAACAAAAATGAGACCTTAACTTTAGTTAGTTTCTCTAGATTTAGGGTTCTTTCTTACTGTATAGCACACTGACATTTTATATTTATTCACTTTAAAATACATGTGCTTATACATGTATAATTTAGACCTCGCTTTTTCTGGAGGGTCTAGTTGTTTTATGGTCATGGGATTAAGCAAACATTTTTCAGAAGTGTATGTAATTTGTCTGTTAATAGAATGAAACTTTGTAATGTTTTGGGAATCTAGAAAAGTTTTTACTTTGGGAATCGTTTCATCTCTTGGCTACAAATGTCCTACAAGCCACATTTTAAATGCATGTTTTTTGTTTATGTGATAGAAAAAAGTGACAAAGGAGCAAGCACTTGTATAAACTGGAAAATTTTGAACTAATGCATGAAAAATACAGCTCTTTGGTCACTGCTCTTCTGTTAAAGCATGATTATTCTGTCTACTAGTTCATTCTACATGGTGGCAAAAACCTTCACACAACTGAACAATATCTGAGCTTCTTTGCTGTGGTAAATCTGTACCTGCAGAACATATTTATTTAAGTGGTACCCTGGCTTTGGTATGTTCCTCAAATCATAGCATACTGTAACTGCAGCTGAGGTAGACGTGACATGTGAAGTACCTGATGGCAACTTGAGAATATATTGGTAGCACACGCCACTATAGATATCATGGAATAATTTGCACCATCTGGGGAGAGCTTTCCTCTTCTGGAGGTGCCTGACACAGCTGTTACTGCACAGGGTATTTATCCATTCACTGCAATGCACAAGATAATTGGAGGCAAAATTAACATGTCAGCTTGAACCAGCACAGAAAGTCTTACTTCAGCACGGCGCAGAAGTTCTCAAGTATAAATAAATACCTGCTGGTATTTAAGGTTACCAAGAGTTATATAGTTGTTGCTCCCTGAATTAAAAGGCATAATTTCACGCAATTTTCTTTGAGAGTGAAGGTATTTTAGCTTTCAGAACTTTAGTTCCTTCTGAATTTTCCTTGACCTCTTTTCTGACCTAGGAAAAAATTGCAGTTGATCTGAAAAATGCTGAAGTATTTTCTCAGAGGTTGCAAAGACATAGGTACATTCAAAAAGAGAATTATTTCCCTTTATTGTGGGGTTGTTTTTTTACACTTACCCTGAAGAACTTGGTGCAGTACATCTCTCCAAGCCCCCTCTGTGACTGACTATATGCCAATAACTCCTTGTAGCTGATTAATCTGGATAACCATTTTGTATTTAGACTTTGCAATGTATGCAAAAAGCTGATAGGAGCACACACAATACCCCCACACCCATGAGATAGGTGTTATCAAGAAAAACTAACGAATTTTTTTTTCTTGTTGGCTGGAAACAAACATATATAAGGTGAGTTGGAAGGGAGTGGTGTGGGGAAGGAGAGGGATTTTATGTGGGTTAGTTTTAGACCTAGGAATCCAGTTTCTTTACACTCTTCTGTGTATGAGTATGATGATGGCAGATACTACTTCAGGAAAACATAATCTGAATCTTAACAGAAGGATCCTGTCTCTTTATCCACTGAGTGTGTTGAAAACATATGTCTGTTAACATCCTTGGATTAAAGTAGGGCTTCATTAATACTGCCATGCTGCTTCTTCCATTTTAGGAAGCGTAAATAGCACTCTATCCTGTTACATGAGATCAAACAAATTCTTAGACATATAGATAAAAATGTATGGGGCAGCTTACCTCTTTGAATAGTCTGGGTCTCATTGTCAGGGTGTGATATAATTTGTGCAGAAAAAGAAGAAAATTTATTTCACTTTTTTTTTCCCTCTCTGATGACTAGAAAATGCTGTCCTGGTGTTTTATAAACATGCTTTGTTTTCAGTGATAACTAAGTATCCAGAACCTAAATAGTCATCCAAATCCAAACCAGCATTGTATTAAATAATTTTCTCTATATGTCTGGATTAAGATTATCCTGTCTCACAGAGCTATTGCCTGTACAGAACTGCACAGTTTGTACAACTATGTACAGGATCTCCATGGGACCATACCACTGAGTATACAGTCAAAAGAAGATTTAAATTATAGCAACATTTTATTAGAATTTAAATATAGTCACTTTTTAATAAACAATCATTAAAATGACTTTCATCAACTGAAATTTCAATATTCATGTAATTATTAAAACTTACTTGTCTTTATTCTTCATAAAAATTTAAAATGACACAGCACAAGCATTCTTCGGAAAGGCATGAGATAAGTTTGTGTGTTTGCTGCTTACATCTCTCTTCCCCAAAGTTGCTGACCTTGATGTTTTAGACATTTTCTAAATGAGCCATACCCTTAAGCCACAGAATTTAGGCTTGTTCTTCATCAATGGGATGTCTGTTATCTATGTTGACATTGTAAATTGAACCCAGTCAAACACACAGCTGTCACCTGAACTGGTTACAGTTTATTTAAGTGTTTTAGTATACATGGGAAATAATTCCATCTGTACTACAATAGTCAACAGTGTAGCAGGGAATAACAATGTTCTAGTCAGCTTCCTGGGTTAATTATAACCTTGGCAAACATGAAACTCAAGGGAGAATGGGGGAAGGGGGATGACTGGGGTCATTAACTGGACATAAAGGTTTTTCTTCCAGAAGGTGGTTTGACACCATGTGGTTACTTCAGAGACTCTCACAGAGCTGTCAGATGGTGCAACCTTTTTGGGACAAACCCTCCTGCATTTGTGTAGCTCCCTCAGCCATGTCTCCTAAGGAACCGCTGTGTTCTGAACAGGTGTCAGAAGTAGACTTGTGCCTGCAACAGGTCTCTCAACACTTAAGCACAAATGTCTCTCTACCTTGGGAAGTCTTGATCTGTGTTAAGAGAACTGGAATTGAGGATTTCTAGAGCCATTTATATGTAATATCCCACATTACACCAATATGTTCTGCTGCTATTGGTGTGACTGTCTGTCCCTCCCCTGCAAGCCTGACTTTAAATATAATTCCTGTCCCTTTCAGTCATCTTTTCTCACTGCCAGTAAAACAGCCCCGGCTCTGGACGTAGACATGTCCCTGTTTGAGCATTAGAAACAGTTGAACAGGCTGCCTGCTTTTGTTCAGCTAAGTGTGAGGAGCAGGGCTTTCTGTTGGTATTGCTGTGTCCTAAACATATAGGGCCAGACTTACAGTCTTTGGATAGAGCTTCTAAAGTCATAAGTCCATCAAAAACAGGAGTTATGTGCACAGTGAGCAGGTGTGGTGGTGGTAACCACAGTCATCATTATCTCGTTGCTGACACTGAGCGACCTATGGAAATTCACTTGCTGCAAAATAACTTGCTGTTCTGTGAATACCTTTAGTCTGTTTTCCTATATTTTTCTTGGCTTTGAGCTCCATGGTCTGTTTGACAGTGCTGTTGCACAGCATGGAAAATTTTGCCTCTTTTTTTTCCCACTGGTCTACCACTGGCTGGTGGATGGGGTAGTGAAAAGGGAATACAAAAGGAAGCTTCAAGAGTCTTGTGTACAGATCATTTGGGGAAAAAAAAATCCCTTTGTGTCAAGGGCAGAGCTGTGCATATAGGGAACAGTAAATTAATTTTATTATTAATTTGATTAGAGTAAAAATTGCAGGATTTAACCATAAGAGCTGGTTTCAGTAACTTGCAAACTAACAAAGTGAAGTCATTCACTCCCTTTACTCCTGATTAACACATTATCATACACGTAGCAGCTTGTTTCTAATTCTTCAAGGATTACTCCAGTTTCTCCAGAGACTTGCTGATGAGTAACAATTAAACCAGCTTGGGCAGGTTGCAGTCTTCCTCCCACACCAAAGTAGCAGCTGTGACAATAGAGTGGACTCCCGGAGCATGTAAAAGTCAACTGTCTGCTCCACCCAGACTGACACCTCTGGTGAGCTGGGCTGGGTCTGAGGAGCGAGGGCCTCTTAAAGTTGTGACTTCTCCTTCTGTCACCTCCCCCTTTCTGGAAGTTCATTGACATGAAGCTCAGCAATATCAGCTGCAAACGTGACTATGGAAACTTGGCAGGAGACAGTCCCCAACCCTGAGCTTCCATGGCGGGTTGCAAACTCCAAGAGATTTTCTGTGAGCCAACCCCGGCTGTTGCACAAGCGAATGCAGCTGTGGTTTGCCTTTGATACTAAACAAACTGAAGATGAAAAATAACATGCAGACATATTGCAGTGAAACAGAAGTCTAAACTTCTGCTATGGAAGTGTAGCAGTTATGACAGGGAAACTAAAACATGAGTTTAGAGCTCATGAAGCCAAATACTTCTCTAAGATGCTGCAGCTGTGCAGACAGTGACGCATTTAAGGAGAACTTAATTCTTTCAGTGGACTTTGAAATTACTGTTAAGGCTGATTTGGGAATGAGGGAGTCCTGGAAATCCAGTTCTTGTCTCCTTATGCACAGGCTGACAACTGTTAAAGACTTTTCTCACTTTTTGAAAACAGGTCTTTATCCACTACTAGTCTTTTTTCCCATAAAATGAAAAGCCTCTGCTTTGCAAACCATCATTAAATTGTATCTCTATTGTGTAGTCACTAGCATGTTCCCTTCTGCCTGAATGCCTCCTATAGTGGCCACAGATCTATAAAACATAAGAAATGTTCATTGTACATGCATCCATAAATTCATTACTTCCTCCTCACACTCAGCTTTTATGGATATTGCATGTAACTCACTCAAGGCAGAGTCAGTATCAGAGTGCATTACTCAAATGAATTTCACCTTTTGTTTTAGCTCTGGGGCTCAAAAATACAGCATTTTCTGTTGAAATGTATCACACACCAGTGTTTGTGTTCTGGTTGTGGTTATCTCCCTTTGCACAGCCTGGAGTACAACATGCTAATGGTTACATTTATAGAACATAGCTGTAACTGCAATAAATGGTAAGGGAAGGCAATTTTCCTGAAAGACTGTGTTCTAGCCCAGATTAATGTCAAACTAAATATACTGCTTACCCTTCTCTTATCCACAGTTTCTGTCTCAAGCTGAGCGCATATTCTCTTGCAGCACTCACTCATTGCATGTCACTTTTGGAGGTAGATGTTATTTAGCAGCCTCTTGGTGAAGAGCATCTTATTAGATGGAGATGTGGATAGCAAATTATTTGGGGATAGACGGTGTACTGCAGAATTTTCTTTTCATTTTTTAAGGATATTTTGTATATGCAAAGCAACAGAATGCTTGATAATTTGAAACAGAAATGCAGAGGGATACCAGGAGAGGAGCACAAAAAGAAGGTAAACAGAAAAATACTGGCAAGAATCAGTACACCCCAGATAATTTGATCTATGATTTTTTCTAGATGATATTTCCTGTAAAGTTCTATTAATCATTGTCAAAATTTGTATTTTCCAAACTGCTTTACTTTAAGGTTTTCTGTCCCACTTCCCTCTAGTGTTTTTCTCTGCTGCCCAGGGTAACTGTAGAATCCTTGCTGAGAAAGAGGAAACAGCAGCTGCTTGGTGCATTCTTCAAGTGTCAGACACCTGCTGCTGGAGAGGTTCTCAGCCCTGTGCTCTTCACCAAGATTAGAACAAAACCAAGCAGAATTGTGCAGGCAAGACTGGGAAATAAGGAATAGTGTCTGTTAGAGAAGCAGTCCCTCTTTCTCGGCTTAGGAAAATGACTCTTCAGATTAATATGAGATTGGGAACTGAATCCAGGTTTCCTGGTCTAGTCTGATGACTAGTCCACAAACTACAAGTAGTTGTTTGGAAACTACAGTTTCTAATAAGTCTACAGTCAGACTTTGGAAAAATCATTAGAATAATTTCCAGTATTTTCACTCTAGGATCAGACTTTAGATTTCTGTTTTATTTTGCTGTGATTAGAATCAAGTAAGTGTGAAATTGTGTAGTGTGAAATCAAACTTATTCCTGTTCATAACTAATTAAGGTTGATATCCCTAACACCTGAAAACATGTTGAGATCCAAATAACAGGGAGGAAAGCCAGAAAACTAATGATTAAAATTCTACTGGTTGGATAGAGACAGTCATAGTATATATACCTGTTTAATACCCCTGCTTGTACCCATGTTTAATCTGCTGCCATGGCTGTCCTTGCTGTACTGCTCTCCAGGCATTCAATACTTGTCTTGTGAAGTGTTTGTTCTGATATTTATTTTCTTTTCCTGCTCTTACAATTTTTCAATTCTTTCCACCCTTTGGAGTCACCAGCATTGACCAGGGGTACTGAAAAGAAAATATTACTGTTCTGAAGAACATAGGCTGGATGAAATGATGGCTCTTCCCTGTCCTGATGTTCATTAGGAAATGCATAATGTACTGCTGTCATGGTGTGAATTCCCAGCACAGGGATGTGTGGACCAAAATGGCTCAGGTACCTGGAATCCTGAGCTGTTACATACAAATTCCCGATGCACAGGCTGAATTTTTTGTGCCTGAGCCATTGCGTCATTGAAAAGAATTTTCACTCCTGATTGCAGATAGCGATATTAAAGGAAAAAAATAAACTTTTCAATGTTCAATACCTCTTTAGTGCAGGTTTCTTTTGTGTGGCCCAGGGGACCCCAAAAATGTGACCATTCTTAGAGGTCTCAGTGTCAGGAAGCCATGAGCTTACACTGAAAAATAATGTAACATGGGAATTGAATATTTATATAATTTTGCTTTCGCTTGGTATACTTCTGGTAGGAAATAGTGCTTTAAAATTGGAGCCTAAAACTGCTGCTTTGACTTGAAGAATGAATATTTGCATTTAAATGAAGTAAATAGAAAGCCTGAAATTTTGCTTCCAAGGAAAACCAAAATCATCTCACAAAGAGTAATATTTTTGATTTTGCTTAATATCAGGGTTGAGCACAGAAGTTTCCATAACTCTCCTGCAAGGGCAAATATTAATGATGATTTATGAATTGTTGCTTGTATAACATGTACAGTGGAGTTTCAACAGATTTAACACAGTTTTGTTATGAAGTGTTTGTGATCTTTTTGGGCAGTCCATGAAAAGTTACCACGTGTAGGTGATGTGTAAATATTAGTCTGAAGAACTCCAGTAAGCCATAGGAAGAAGTTGAAATCACAGCTTTTGTGAGTGGCAATTAAAGATTTTTAAGTACTTGGGCTAGAGGGCCAAGATCTTATTACTTCTACCTGCTCCATCTTCTGTATGGATATTATTGTGTGGTTACAGTTTTCTCTTGACTGGATCAAGAGAATTTAGAGCTGATCTGGTTTCTGTGGGTGTGTCTCACTTCAGAGCCAGGTTTTTCTACCATTCTACATCTTGCTGAAATTTTAAAGAAATAGCATTTGGATTTCAAACCCATTTTCTCCTTTCTGAGGATCTTGATGCTTATGAGGCTGCTGTTAGCACAGAGGAGCCTGCAGGAAACAGGCAGTTCTAGCAATGAAAAGACTGTTTACGTACTGCTGCATTCCTTCCAATGTTTTCTTTTTAAATGACATAAAACTATGCTTGAGAAGGTATGTCAGGCACACTACATCTCTTCTATTTAGTTTAGCTTTCCTGTCCAAAGTGTTTAAAAGCACAAGCAATTCATCATTCACTTGAAGAGAGCTGAATACAACTGTCAGAAAACACACATTTTTTCTAAAAATCTGTATCTAAATAAGGTGTCTATCTGTTTACACACTGTTTATTGTATCAGGGTCAGAAACATAATGTTTAGAGTTCCCATCTGGTAGGATTATTTCATACTGCTCTTGGTTCAGGCAACTTCTGGTTCAATTTTGCTCAATGTTTATGTGTCAGTCATAGAATCATCAACTTTTGCAAACAAGGACAAGGGCATAGTGAGGGATTTTGCAAACAATTTTTTTTCTCTACAATATGTATGATTTTTAGAAAAATTATATAAAGAAGGCTTCACTCACATGCCTAGAAATGCATTAGAAAACTGAAATCTGACACTAGATATAAGTTATTTAGGGTCTTCCTCTTTTTTGCTAATACTAGTGAAGCTGCTGGTACTTTCTGCATTGTGAGGTCATGCTCTGCTCAAGTACAAGTCAGATTTGGACTCAAACAATTGAATTTGAACAAAGGAAGATCTAGAATATCTCCACTTTTTTTTGTCTCTTGTTGTGAGCAAGATGAGAAAGAAAAAAGTTCAGCAACTGATCTGCCCCCCAAAACAGATGCAAGAGGTTGTTTTTTTGTCATCTTTGTCTTTGGACTTCACTGCTTGAGTCAGAGGCTTTTTCATTTGACAGAATGCACTGGAAGCAAAACAAAGGTGTTGTCAGCAGAGTTCCAGATGCTGAAAATTAGTGACTGTCAGCTGATGCTTAAGCTGGGGCTCGCAGTTCCATGCACTGCACAGCAGGACAATGCACACGGTATCAATGCATTTCTTTTTTGAACTCTTTTTGACACTCTTGAGCTGTAACCTGCAGTTCAGATGAAAAGGCTGCTGTGTCTCAGCTCAGCCAAGGATGGTGAGGTCACAATTCTTCCTCCCATGAGCACCAGGAAGTTTGTATTCTGCCCAACACAGTCCAGCAACTTCAATAGAAAACCAGCCAGGGACTGTGGTGGCACTAGAATTAACAATTAACAGGAAAAACTGCCTTCTGCTCATAAATAGCAGTCTTAAGAAAATGCAGCTTGTGCTTCATGGTAACAATTGAAAGGTTTCTAGAACTTGCATGAAGAGCTATTTTGCTATAGTTGGTATGTAACTGCCTGTGCCTCTCTTTTTTGTGTAGCTAATCAGGATTTTGAGAGTCTCACAGCTACTGCCCCAAGTTTTCTGTGAGGAGAAGAAAGTCAACTGCATATGAATTTTACAATTTTTTTGTGTGAAGTGAGTTAGAATACTCTGTTACCAATTAAATGGAGAATCCTATATTTGAAATGTTTCTAGTGCATTCCAGATAGATTAGACTCTAATGACTCAGTTTTCAATAAATAAAAAAAAGTTCATTACTTATTGAAGCATTTATAAAAGAGAGACACATTTAGAATATTAACACCTAATTTGCTGAACTCTGATAAGAAGATTTTTTTACCTCACTGGCTTCTGGGACCTGATCTTGGGAGAATATGGAGTGCTGATTATGGGCTTTGTGCCTTCTTAAACTTTTTATCTCAGGAGCCAAGCCTCCTGCAATTAGGATTGGTGAAATATTGCCTTTTATTTCATAAAAATAAGTGTATACAGTATGAAATAAAACAAGAATGAGCTTTAAATCAAGTTCAATTTGAACAGAAGGACTCTTTAATCTTAAGAAAAATTCCAGTTCAATGCTCCAGAAAGAAAAAAAAAAAAAAAAAAAAAGGAACTATTATCTAGCAGTGTCATACATGTGTTGGTGTGGCTTTTAGACACTGGAAAATAATTATCAGGAATTTTCCTTCCTAACATTTCTCTGGATGCTTATATTTTTAATGAGTACTTTGACCATTTTCAAGCAAACAGGATATTTTTTTTCTCAGCACATCACGAAGACATTGATTATAACTGTAAAATAGAACTCTCTACATGATTTTCAATACTTTAAATTGAAGAAAACAGATAAATTAATTGCTGCTACAAAATAATTCCTGCTCTAGTAAAATTGGTATGGTGGGGGAGAAAACACAAGGTAGTTGCAAGGGAAAAATTACATGATGGTTTAGGGGAAGAGTGGGACAAATAGAGGGTTAACAGTTTGATTTTAATTTTTTTTTCAATATATTCCTCCTACTTTCCCCCTCAGCTGAAGATGGCTGCTTTGCAGGAGAGTGGTGCTCTCCACTGTCTGTATCTGTCTGGGCACTGACTTGGGATGATATGCAACAATATGCAGGTACATGCATGTTAACAGAATTTTTACCACAGAATAAAATGGGCCAAAAGTTTTACACTGTACATCAAAATGTCTTTTCATGTGTCCTCTTGGACAGTGAGCAGACACTTTAAAACATCAGGAATATGACAGAAATTTACACCACTCTATGGGATTCTAAAGGACCTCAGTGGATTTATGCGCTTGTAATGAGCATTGCATGAATACATGCAAAAATGACAGATGAGATTTGGATGAATTGATAATTGGGTATTCATGGAATACAAATGAATGCAAAATTTGTAGCTATGGACTTTAAAAAAATACTAGAGGACATTTATAAAAAGCAAATTTTGGACTTTCATTCCCACACAAGTTATTTCTGAATTATGCAGATATTTTTCACTTTATTTATATAATCTTGTGAGGTTTTTTCTCTGTAATTCCAACTAACATAAATTAATTTAACTAAGTTACTAAAGGGTAATATAGCTTAATGAAATAGTATTAAAAGTAGTAATATTATAGGATGATTCAGGTTGGAAGGAACATCAATCTCATCTCCAGCTGAAAGCAGGGAGAACTCTGAGGAGAGTATTTGACTACTAATGTAGTAGTCATTGTAGTAGTCATCAATAGTAGTCATGATGTAGTAGTCATCAATACTACAGAAGCTCTCTTTGCTCTTGGTAGTTAAGTCTCAACTCCAGCTGAGCTTCTGCTTTCCAAACACCATAACTTCATGCCTGGACAATCTTATGGAATTATATCTATATATCTAAAGAGGATAAAAGTAAAACTTTTAAAAGTGTAAGATGTCTGTAGAATTAGTTGAGCAGTCTAGAGACTGGATATATTGGAAACATGTTATGAACACTGTGCAAAAACAGGATGCGATTTCTTCACCAGTTCTCTTTTTAGTCCTAATATTGTTTTTTTCTGCATTTGATCTTGCAAGATTCTGAGCTTCCTGACCTAGTTTCAGTAAAATATTTTAGGCATGGGAGCAGACCATAAAAGTATAATAAGCTTTTCCCCATATTTCAATTTTATGCCTGCCTGGTTTCCTGGATCATACACGGTGCCTACAATTTTTGTGATGATTTCCAAATTTCGTGTTTGCATGTGATAGCTAGTCAATGTTTGGTTTTGATGCAACTTTTCTTTTACTCTTGTTTACATCTGGTGACTAAGATGATGCAGCAAATTTCTTCAGGGCTGAAAATTGTTAAATCTGTGTCTCCTGGTCAGCAACTCACTGATTCTCCAAGATAAAATACTTGAGAAACACAAACTATTTCACCTCAGTGTCTTACTTTTGGGGCTGCAGTTAGTGCTCCTCACTAAAATCAGGATCTGACCCAGTGTCCTCTTTTCTTTTGGAGCATTGCTCATTTGTGATGTGTCACAGAAATTACATAGCAAAATAGAAGAGATCCTCTGGGTAGTGTTTGAACTAGGCCTACTTTCACACATCTGGTTGTTTTTTGGTGTTTGGTTTTGTGGGTTTTTTAAATTTTTTCTTCTTACCTGCCAAACCATTGCTGAACTTCACGGTTATCTATTTTTTTAATGTGCTGTCTCTAAAGTGTATGATTTCTCCAGCCTTCCTGGGATCTTCACAGAATGCTATATAAATGTGAATATCCAAATGTTTAACACATTTAAACACACTTCATACAGGAGCATTCAATGGTGGTATCACTGTAAAACTGCTTCCAGAAGTCTTCAATACAACAAATAGTAATATTTTTTTCTTATATTGCTAGCACTGGTGACTGCTTTCAAATTGTCTGTACCTTTGACTCTTTTAAATAACTCTTTAAAAGATTTTCAAGGGATTTAAGGATTTTCAGTTAGTTTGACTTTATTATTGTGTTCCTTTTTACTTATACATTACATCAGTACTTTTCAGCTTGTGGTCCCACACCTGTTTCGTACCTACCTAAGGTGTCACAGGGACTGGCCACAGGCTGTCAGGCCTGAGACAGTGGAAGAAACTGGCACTCCCCATACCTCCAAATATCTAGAGAAGAATTGCCTGAGTCCCTGTGAACACTCAGCAGTCAGGTGAGAGTGAGAAGCAAGTGTATGACAAGGAGATGGCAAACCTCACCTGGAAGTCATATTAGCTCCTTACAGTTCTACAGGCAGTCAGGTAACCATTTCTTCATCAACAGCAAATAAACAGAATCCTGCACAAATAGATTAAGATCTCTGATGCCAGGAGGAGATGAAAACAGGCTGTTTCCTAACTAATTTTGAGGTGTCTCTGATTTGCGTCTTCTGGGTCTGCCAGAAGCCAAAGTTGAGGACCTGGCCCATGAATCAGGTAAAGCACTTTTGTCAGCTCTACTCCAAAAAACATTACCTTATTTGGCACAGGGGAATTATCTCTCCAGTGTCTGATCTTTCAGTGCTCAGGTGGAACAAGGGGAGTGTTCCCAGTGGTCTGAAGATTTCAGCCTTGCCTCTCCATGCACACTCTGTAAATTTTCTGTTGTTTACAACTGTGTATTTTCTTTTTTCTCCACAAGGCCTTTGTGTTCATACAGTCGTTTTTTTTCTGTTATGCTTGTTTATGCTTGTGTGGTCAAAGGAGTCTCAGTTTTTCAGTGTGATGCTAGATGTAGCAAGGTGGCAGAAATCTGAGAATGCTAACAGACAAAGAAATATGTTTTATGCATGTGCCTTGGTCGTGTAAGGACTGGGAAATGATGAGTACTTGTGACAGAGTAGGTTGAACAACACCACCCTTCTGCAGTACATTTTGCATTTGAAATGTTAATTGAAGGTTACTGGTTTACTGAAAACGTAAAGGGTATGTGCACCTTAAATGTAGGTCACACTGCTACACATGGAAACCTCTGCCCTTGCAGCTGCAGATATGCCAGGCAATCTCTCTGGGGGCAGCAGAGACAGGGTACACTTGACCTGATCTGCATAGTTCACTGGATCCAGCATCTGCGTTATGATACCAGAGTTCAAGTGCTTCATTTTTCCCTTCATTTTGTCACTTCATCGCTGCCAAAAGAGGGTAACAACTGAGTGTGAAATAAACGAATGTCTGCATATGCCAATGATTTTTTTTACAAATGCATCTGTTAGATGGTGTTTTTTTTTTTTTTTTTTTAATGGTTATTCAGGAGTCACTCAGCAGCTAAAAGGAAAAACTTTTTAAATATTTAATGTCTCTGAAATGCTCTGAGATGAAATAATCTTGTTTTTGTAGCTTTGGTTTAACATAATGGACTGTGAAAGGAGGCCAATGATTATGTGACCATTTGAGAGCCAGAATCATACCTAAAATCAAGAGTGTCAGCAAACAATGACTTGATAAAAATCATGAAGATGAAAATATAGCATAAATATCATCTATACAGAAATAAAATATGGAGTACATTGAATTTGCCTTTGAGTCAATATTAATTCAGTAAGATGAGGCTTTGCAGACTGGTGTTCTATTCATTATTTTTCTACAAAAGGATGTGGACAATTTGAGAATTTCTTTACTCTTCCTGCTCTATACTGTAATTGGATGTGCTGAGCAAAAGATCATAAATCGTCTTTTTGGTGGTCCAAAACAACAGGTACATAATGGACTTTCCCACTCTGGAGCAAGAGGTTGGCAATAAAGATGAATTTACAACTAAAAGAAAAATCAAACAAAAAAACTCCTCCAAACTTCTGTCCAAGCAATGTTTAAAATAATCCTCCAATACACCAATGCCTTTATTTATTTATTTTTCAACAGGCTTTCCTTTTTTTTGTTGCTTGTTTGGTCTTTTGCTTATTGTTATAGAATACATTCAGCTGGTTCTTGGCCTGCTTGTGCTGCAACACTAAATAAATCCCACATATTTCCTAAAATTCATTCACCACTTCTGCGGGGCCTAATTTTCCTCACCTTACTGTTGGACTTAATAAACTTTCATCACCTTTAACATGAGGAAAATGAGCCTGTGACATGGAAATTTTGATGTCTGATTTTAATTTAGTTTTTGATTGATTCTCCTTGGATAATTCATGTTTTGCATTGACAGAAGACGGTGCAGTTAAGCAGGACCAAAATAAAAATTGTTCTGCTATTTCAGCAGTTAACTTGCAGCTGTTGTGGAAATGACAGCAGAATATATTCATGAATCACCTCAGTTCCCCCAGACAATGAACAGGAACAGTACAACTGAACAATTGCTTGCAGATAATAAAACCTATATTTCCTTTCACGCACTTAAATTTCCTTTTGATTAAATAATTCCATGTTTGAGTGCAGTTCACAGGTAGGAAATGTTTATGTAAACCCCCTTGATTAGAGCAGCATCCTGGGGAATTTATCACTTCATAATTTTTAGCTTCAGTCTGTTGTCACAAAGTAAAGCTTGCTAAGTAGTCTGCACATCTAATCCTCCAAACTCTTTCACACCGGCTTTAGCATCTCTAGCTTTAGAGTAGTGCTTCAAGTTTACAAGCTGCTAATTGCTCTGGGGTGCAGCTGACTGGGTTAGATTATCAGCTGGGATTTACTGCTTGGACTCTGACAGCACGTGGGAGCACCAGTGGCCCCAGTGCTGCACCCTGCGCAGGCACCTGGAGTCTGAGACCTTTCAGCCAGAAGTCACCGACCAGACACGGATTGAGCATGGATCGTACTCCCCTGGGTGAGCACCAGGGAGCAACACCGATCAGCCTTCCAGGCAGATTATCAAATCACACATCAGTACACTTGAGATGGGAATGATTTGGACTATGTAAATCAGGTATTTGAAGTCTTTCGTACAGTCTTGGCAAAGGACCACAAGATGCTGCTGGAAGCAAGGCCACTGCCTGGGCACCACTGCTCATAGGACGGCTTTATTTTAAATTGTGCTCAGGTGTGTGTTCAGTATCCACAAAAACTTCCATGTGCAGCACTCAGTATTTCAAAGGAGCAGGCTTACAAAATCTTGGAACAACACAAAAGGCGTATTTTAACTGAATTTCTGAAAAGTTAAACAAGTATGCCAACAACACTGCAGCTTTTAAAAACTGAGTAAGAGAAGCTATAATATTTCTGGTTTTTGGTTTTCTTTTTTTTTCTGGATGGTTGCAGTCTCTTTGAGGATATTTTGTGTTCATATTGCATATTTATGAGTTGTAATGTATAAAAACACACAGAGGTAGATTGCAAAGTTTTTATTTGGTCGTTATTCATGCAGGACCCCCATAGAAATCTATGAGAACAGCATGTTTATTTGAAAGTAGAAGGTATACCTGTCTAAGGTATATATATTCTTTATTTCATTTCACATTTATTTCCTACACCATACATTGTAAATACACACTGAAACTCAAGAAATACTTAGCTAAGTTCAAATTCTACCTTTTAGAAAGGTGAGGAAATGCACAATGCAAATTACACTGGGTAACCCGGGCTCTTCTGTGCAAAGCAGTGTCACTCCTGAGCCTCTGCCCCTCCTACTTCTCCTTCTGGGGTACCAAGTGGCAGAGCCAGGCCACCAATTCTGTCTTCCTCTTCCCAGGGCTCTTTGGGAAGGGGGAATAGAAAAGCACCATGTCACTTCACAAAGCATGGCCAAATCAGTTTTCCAAGGAAGCCACTTTTGTGTTTGCATCCCAGTCCAGTTGTGCAAGAACAAGCCTAAATGGTAGGAGAGTGGTCCCCTCCTCTTCTGTGGTACACAGAAAGGAGAGATGAGGGGATATATTACTCTTTAGTTTCTGTTAAAGAGGAAAGCCTGTATCTGAATACTCAGCATGCTCTCAGACAACACGTGGAACCCAAGGACTTTTATCAGCAGTGACTCAAACTGGTGTCTGTGTGTATATATATATTTATTTATGGATAGATTTCCTTTTCCTATTGGAATCTGAATACATTTATGTGTTTCTTTAGTTGTGTCCAAAGCTCTTGATTGGAAACAGAGCTATTCTTCTTGGGAGTCTGACCTAGGCTACAAAATCGGTCAAAAGCAACACCAGTCAGCTCCTGTGTCATAACAAACTTGGGTTGAATTTATAGCAGGAAAACATGTGTATTGCTCCTGTTTGGGAGGTGTCTGTATGGATTCATCTTCTGTGGGTCTTTGGCTCAGCTGAAGCAGGTGATGAATTTTTCCAACGTTGCTTGGAGATGCCCCTGCAGTGCAAATCAACCTGGGGGTAAGATTTCTGTTTTTACCCATAGTAGCATATGAGGGCCAGTAACAAGACCTAGCCATCATCTACTTCTGAGCTAAGTAAATGCACCTGTAAGTCTTGCTGTTTGGGAGTCAATTAAAAGCCTAATTGATTATTTCTGCTTGGTATAAAAAAATATCCTTCAAATGTAAAGGTTACTGATCCCATTCATGTAGATAGAATAAAATATACAAGCATACTTTTAGATAGTGTTCACATGCTTTGCAATCTCATTGCCAAAGCACTTTTGCAATGTTTGAATCTGACCCTGCTGCCAGGGACATGGTGTATTACACTTTAACTGCACTGTTTCCATGATGCTGCTTTTTAAATAGCTGTGTATGACAGCATCTGTGCTGTAATGGAGATCACAGCTCTACACCATGTTAGTTTTCAGAAACCTCAGGGAAGTGAATTTTTGTTCCTCGGCACTTCCCCAGTTTCTTTATGTTTAATTTTGGCACAAAACAGAGTTGTACAAGAATGCTGAAACCTAACTTATCAACCTTTGTTCCTGATGAAAGCTTTCCCTGCCGGTTGAGTGAATAGGGATTGCTCACATGTGTTGTACTTACCTACCCTCCTTGTTTGTTACTATAGGTATCCCTCAGTCTTAAAGAGGTATTTTCCCTTTATATGAGAAGATAAATTACGGATCTTGCTGTTTCCTTTGGGGGAAATATATCCTTCTGCCTGTGTCTGTATGTGGCACGACCATTGTCTTGGATGCATTCAGAGGCTGTGGAGTTAGGGTTATGGCTGCAATTGGTGTGCATGGTCTAAATCAACCAAATCCTACTTGCTGCACAATTATAAGGCAATCTGAAGTTAATATCACTTTTCTTTTCAAATCTAATTTTGGTATGTGTTAAGTGTTAGTAGGAATAGGAGTTTATCTATTAAATATATGTGAATAGAAAGGAATCATGTTCCTTTCAGTACTTATTAACCAGATGTACTGTGGCATCATTCCAGGAATGACTTTATAACACCTTGAAGTTGCAATTTCTATATATGATATAATTTCTGTTTTTAGTTTGAGTTACAGAATGGTTATAGAGTGTCTTGTGGAGGCTCTAGTGACAAAGTTTAATCAAATATAAGGAAGCAGAAACTGTTATGCAGTCCAGTGCTGTTCCTGCTTGGAGATGGTAGAGCCATGTGCTTGGTCTCCTCCCTTAATAGTTGCTGCTAATAGGGCCCTCCTTTGCAAAGGGGTATCAGCCTTACAAATTCAATAGGACAATGCATTACCTAATGGAGGTGACTGATTCATTTTTCAAGAGCACAGAAGGTTAATTTTCCATTAGTAAATAATAAAACAAAGTTTACTTGACAGGGACAGATGGGAAGCTATGCAAATAAGCTTATGCAGTCAATTATATTTTGGATTTGATGAGCATATGGACAATAGACAAACAGAAGAATCCATGCCAGACAAATGAGTTGACTTCCTTAAGAAAAACGTTTACTAAGAGTTCTAAACAGAATTAAGACCATTAATGAACAAGATAAATGATATTAATGGCAACTCTAAAATGGCTGAAGTAGCTTTGTCTTTAGCAAGAAAAAATGTTATTTGGACAACAAAGACATTTTGGGAATGCAGAGAAAATGATGTACCCAGATGAGCTTGTATGTATCTGGTGGTGAAATGCAGAATGGTTTTGGTGGCCAGGAATGGTTACAGATGCTGTCAAAGTCCTTTCCCCATGTGCATCTCACACAGAGTCTGCATTTGCAGCAGTGGGTGAAGCTGCCATTTAAGCAAGGGTGAATTTCATTTCTCCTCTGAATTCCAGGCACACAAACCTGCCCAGTCAGATATCACCCACCATTTGTGTCCTGGGGATACCATTGCTGGTTCTTTTTGAAATTTATAGAGAGTGAGAAACAGCAATGAGGAGTTCAAAACTATAATCAATGCAGTAATTTTCTGAGCTAAAAGGTTTCTTAGCTTAACAACTTTTTGATTTTTTTGGGGTTTGTTTTTTGGTGTTTTTTTTTTTTTTTTTTTTTTTTTTTTTTTTTTTTGTTTTAGTATTAAATCATATTAAAGGAATTTGGGGAGGATGAAAAAGTATTCATAAATATTTCTGCAGGTTTCTGACCTAACATTTCTTTGCCTAATATTTCTCCTTGTAAATATTTTAGAATTCAATTCATCAAGTGAGGGGGAGGTAAAATATGTATATGAAAATGGAGATTAATGTTAACAGGATTTATGCTAACAAGATATATACCTACTTAAGATGTATAAACCACCTGCTTTTTGTAATATCAGGTATATTTTAATCTCATAACTTGAGAACTCATGTTTTGTTGCATTAAGATCAGTTTAATATAAACTGTGGCCCCTCTGAAGACAATATTGCATTAGTTTCGGTTTGAAACAACTATACCTTCTGCTAGAATTTAGTCTATTAAATAATACCAGGTGTGGTGATCACTCACCAAAACCCTTGTGCTTTATGGTTGCCATGCTCTGCTTTTTACAAGATGATAAAGTTTCAATTTTATCTGTAGTAGGAAATGCTCCATTTCTAGTCTCTGTCTTTTGCTAAATTTGCCAATTACTGCAAATAAAAATCAATTTTTGTAATCACAAACTGGAATTTATTGTTTATGTGATGTATTTAGCTGCAGAAAACTTTTGTTTAAAATAATCTCCTACTATAACTGCTAGAAATGGTTTTTTCATCTCCATTAAACTTCTGGCTTAGTTCATTAACATATTGTTAATTGTTGTGTGATTTAGTTTAGTTCCACATGAGTGGCACCTCTGAAGCAGAAATGATTTTTTTTATACTTATTGTTTGTCAGGAAAGAAAATCATCTAAAGTGATTGGAAAGGGAGGGAAGTATAGAATGCTTGCATTATAGCTCTATGTTTAATAGGAACAAAATATAAATACAAAAAACAAAATAAAAATTCAAGTGGAATGCCAAAAAAAGAATCTGCAAGGTAAGGCTATGGGACTTTAAATTATAAAAATGTCTTTTTTTTAGTAGTACTAGAATGTTGTCATGTGTTAGTAAAGCATAGTCCCGGAAGTGATGTTCTTGCAAAGGGGTGCTTACAGCTTCCTCTATGACTTGACAGAACCTATCAGCTGGCCAGTTTGAATATGGACAATTTTTTAAGCCACTTAAAACTGTGACCGCCTCTGTGATACACACTTAAGAATAGACAAACCCCGGGCAGAGTCTCTCTCTCTCTCGTTTCTGGTGCTGGGACAGGTGGCTGCGGGCCCCGTGTGGGGGCCAGCGGGCCCAGCCCAGGCCCTGCTCGGACCAGGCCGGGCCGGGCCACGGCCATCCTGGAGCCGATGGGCCCTGTTCCACCCACGGAACCCCCCACAGCCCTGCTGTGGGCAGCCGGAGCGGCTCTCCCCCCTCTCCACTGAGATAAGCCACATTCCAGCTGCAAGGCCTGGGTGAGATTAACCCTTTTAGTGCTGTGAAGAGCTGAAACCCTGAGGGAGGAGAAAGAGGAGATGCTTAAAGCTGAAATTCTGTTGTAAAGCTATGATATATCAGAGTATCCCATTGTAATGTCGTGAAGGCATGGGGGGTGGAGCGTTCAACTTGTACTTGAGAGCAAAAGCACCTGCACTGAGATAGGCAGATGCTGAAGCAGCTGTAATTTGATGAGAAGTTTGAACAGGGAGAGATGGAAGCGATGAGGACTCTTACTCCACATGGAAAGGGGAAGACCTCAGTTCCTAGAGATGCTCCCAGAGATAGTCCTAGAGATGAAGATGAGGAGGACCCTTTGCTCCCAGGGAAGGAGAAGGGCCTCTGTTCTTAGAGATGAAATGCTCCCAGAGATGAGTGAAGAGAACTTTTGTTTCTGAACAGCTCAACCTTAAAATTTTACCCCAGTAATTCAAGAGTGGACCCTTGAAAGCAGTTGTGGGAAAAGCTGCAAGTCAGGGAAGGGACTCGCATGCGAGCAGAGAACCAGCCCGGGCAGCTGTCTTGTTGTGATACTGTTTTCATAGCATGGGCAAGAGAGACTCCTCTTCCTAAACGGACTGAACAAGGTTATTATGGAAGTGATAAACAGACTGAACATCTCAAGGGCTGTCTTTTTACATTGTCACTGGGAGAAGGGAGAAAGGTGGGGGGAGGAGAAGTGTTCTGAAGGTGTGGTATGATTTTTTTTCCCCCCTCTTTCTTCTTTTAGGTCTGTTAATAAATTTCTTTATATTCTTTCAAGTTTGGTGCCTGCTTTGCTTTTCTCCTAATTCTTATCTCACAGAAGGTAAACAGTAATGAGTATTTTGGACCAAACCACTACAAATGTGAAATTGAAAAATCAACATTTCTATTACAATGAAGGGAGTATTTTTTAATTGTAAAAGTTTCCATTTGAAGCTTCTCAGCTTTTCTTTCCCACTGCAACCCTTACTGAGCAGGGTTGGGCTCCTCCCACATTGTGCTCCATATCCCTCAAAAGCCTCTTTTAAGAGGGAATGTTTTGTTTTGTAGTCTTTTAGCAAGATTTAGGAAACATTGCCATGAATACCTGGTTCTGAAGAATATATAGGTTTCCTCCTTAAACTTTTTCTTTACAGAAAGAAACTTTTTCTTTCTTCTTTAGTTTTGACAATAAAAATTGTGGTTTTCCAAATTCTCATGAATTGGTCAGCAGTGTTTGTGCTGACCTTCCCGTTTGCTGCTTTGGCATTGCTGTGTCTGCCAAAAATCTGCCTTTTTAGGAAAGGTGCTTCTTGGCTGATACCAAGCCTGAGATAAGAGGAGCTAGGACACAGCTCTTTCATAACTCTTAGTAGAGGTTATTGTTGTTTTTTCTTTTCTTTTTTCCCCTTAAAAGTAAAGAGCAGTGATTTTTTGGTATTTTTTGTATATTTTCCCATATTTCTCTGGCATTCTATTAGTAACACAAATTATACATTATGCACATAAATAGACACTTTTCAAAAATAACAGGAGAATACACTTGTAAATATGAAAAATCTGTAGTGAATTCTTTTTTTTTTCAATATGCTAAGCCCTTTAGGCCCTATGTTATTTGATATGATTTCTTGGAGGCTGTTAGCTTAATTGTATCTTGGAAACACACATCAAATTCATGCCTTAGCCTGTTCGTGATCTTTGTATTGAGGAAAATATATGGAGTACAGAGAAAGAGCCGATGAAAGAAGAAAGTGTTTTGAATATTAGACAAAAAAATAAATTTATTTAAATCTTTTTTAAAACCAGACATCAGAGAACATGACAGTAGAAATACACATTTTTTGCAAAAAAAATTGTTTAATGTTTGAAGCTACAAAGAAAAGAGATCCCATTCGAGCGACTTAGATGAATGCATTTATAAAAAGTAAAAAAATCAGAGTCTAAGAAGGCCTGAAATATTCTAGTCTTAAACCACTAGTAGTTGAAATTCAAACATTTTCCTAGTCTTCCTCTAGGCCTTTCAGTGACTGCTTCAGCAAGTTTGGCTCCCTCCATCTCCTAGTTGGGAAAGGTCAATCTAGAGTGTTAGAGACAATTATTGTATTTAAGTGAATATCTGTGGTATTTTCTTTAAAGACTTGGTTGTTTTGTGGGTCTAAAGGAAAGGACCTCAAAAAAGAAATTATTATAGCCGAGAATGGATTCTAAATGCATATTAATGGAGATTAATAAAAATAACTGTGCTCATAGAAGGTCTGAAAAGAAATTAGTTTCTTTTGGTGAGTTTTAGAGTAGACATCAGACTGGGGGACCTCACAGATAGCAGGTGGTGAGGCTGTCACTTCTTAAGAAGCCTGAAAGGTTTTTCCTGTCTAGGCTCACTTGTTCCTGCCCTCCCTTTTGGGGGGATTTTTGCACAAAGAGAACTCTGATCCAGATTTGGACACAAACCTCAGCACTGGCACTGTTGAGTGGGTGCTGAGTGAGTGAGTAGCAGAGGGGAACGCTCAGCGCCTCTTGTGCTGGCTGTGATGCTGGAGTAAATCTAGCAAGAAGCTGTGCTGTGTCAGTGCATGGTTTATCTGCTGGGGTTCTGTTTAGTGTAGTCTGCTCCTCCAAAGTGTTGGCATTTATTTGATCTAGAGGATTTATAATAAAAATGAGCCACCCAGAAAATATGATCAACTTGTCAAGAAACCTAGGACCTGAACTCCCTCCTGGGGATGCTCACTTAGAGTTTACCTACAAGGGAAACTGTTTAGCTCGGTATATGAAGCATTTTCATTTCAGTATATAAGTGTTCACATAAGAAGTCTGTTCAGGATAGCACTCTCCCCTTACATTTGCATCTTCCTTTAAATCCAGTTCCTTGTGTAAATAGGCCCTTGGAACATCACTTACAAGTGAGGAGCATTCCTTTTTTGTGAGGCATCCAAAATCCTGTGATATGTTGTTTAAAAGATTAATTGGATTCAAAGCTGTTTCAGCTGAGTTTTAGCTCTGGCTCTACTTAATGCAGGAAGGTATCCTAGAAGTAGATTTTTGCTGAACACATGCATATAAGAGCATAAAACATATCTAGACCAAGGGTGAATGGAATAAATTAAGTAGAATGTATATGTGAAAATAATGAAAAAAAATGGAGTGGAGTGATGGCTGAAGAATGGATTTTAGTATTATATGATTAAGGTTGAGTATGTATATTTTGTCTTTCGAGTGCTAAGTCAGAGAATGGAGGTCGGACTTAAACATTCATAATTATCAAACTTTGAAAGTAAATTAATATTTCACGTAATTAGTATGATATTCAAAGACAATTTATAATATTTTAAACACACGCTTTAGCTACACAGTTACTACCATTTTTTAAACTCCAGAGCTTTAATGCTGCAGGTAGCAGTTAATGCCTTCGGCTGTGTAAGGTGCTTGTGTGCAGTACTTTGTACACAGACATCTGAAAATCCTTGCTAATGACATGTTGCTGCACATTGTACTGGCATCTGTAAAAATTATCTAATGCTTATCTCTCAGCTTTGTAAACCCTATGTGAATGTATCTTTGATGGAAAGCATGACTAAGCCAGTGGCTTTACTGATCCTAATTTAAAGAGTCAATATTTAGATGTTGTAGTTAGGGTTTTAGAAAGGCTTGAAGGCTGATAACAAAAATTGTGTTACTCTAAAGAGACAGGAGTGAAAATAGATGCTGGAATACTAGTGACTAATGTAGGGGTAGTATGGGAGAAAGACAATCCTGGGGATATAGAGTTCTGAAGAATCAGGAAATGCTAGAATTCTCATGTGGGTGCAGAGACTTATGTACTGCTGAGGAGCCAGAGAGTGATGTAAGGCACAAATAAATTTAGCAAATGCAAGAATGTTTATTACCTTCACATGCAAATGAAACATCATTTATTTAACCAGTTTTTGATGTCTGTAGTAGTGTGTATACTGTGTTTTATATGGTTCCTGTGTGGCCATAAATAAATTTTATTTAGAGCATTGGAGGGAGCTGTTATTAACAGAGTTACTCACAGCCAACATCAATTATCTCTGGTACTCTACAAATACTTATTTATGGTTACAATAAAATATTCTTGGGGAAGTGCAGTTCTGTAAAGCTACCTAGAATACCTAGCATGGGGATTTCATCTTCTAGAATAAAGCCACTGTTGTACATGACAAAAATATGGAGAATCAGTGAGTTGCTGAATAACCCCCAAAGTGTTCACTCTTATGAGTTAATGTGTGCTGTCATTTGTCTTAGGGCATGGGCCTCTCCTCTCATGAATAAATCTCACAAGTAGAATACCTTTGTAAGGAGAAAAAGGTATAATAATTTGGAATGTGGTACTATAGATTTTCTTTTAAAAAATTGGATAGCTAAGGTTCTTCAGCAAACTGATTATAGATATTCCTTCTAATTAGTCTGTTTTTTCTCCACTTTGGTCAGAGAGGTAATTTAGGTTTCTGTAGCAGAGAGCGTATTTTTAAATTTTTTGAGATATGAATACCTAGCCTTTTACAGTTTCAAAGATCTAATGAGTTTCTTATTCTGCACTTTGAATATCCCTTTAATATAAGGTTGCACGGATGAAATGTTCTTTTTTTTTCTTATGCCACTAGTAAGGAGCATTATAGATACCAAAACCCCTCAGTTTTACATCTTGTCTCTCTATATTGCATTGATCCAAATAAAGGACATGCACACTGACAAGTGTGTGCCTGTCATAGAGTGGAACAGTCATTATGAGTTTTCCATTATATGACAACTCTATGACTTCTTTTGTGACAAAATGATTGGAAGATGATAAGTGGCAGAATTTTCCTCCTCATCTGAAAGGAGACTGATGTAGTCATTTGCACACAATGAGAGTTATCAGCCTGTATTAGACAAGAACATTTATGACCTATAGCTGGTAATTTGTAAATCAGCGGAGTCCCTGAATTAGCAAAGACAAGTGAAGCCATGCAGGTTAATAGTTAGGGTTTTCCCCTTTAAAAGTACAAAAGAGTGTAGATATTGATATGATATCTAAGGAGCATGTGTTGTATTAGTAATTTTATTGACTGTTACAGAATTCCTTTCTCGTTGGATTTTTATGAAGTGTCTTACTTTACGTCTTCACACTTTCTAGAAGTACTGTCAGGTTATATGTGGGACTGTGCAATTAATGGCAATGTCTTTCTAATGTGTTTATCCCAGATTCCTGAAGGTCTGATGAATGGTGGAATATCATCCAATTCATGTTTGTCAAATCACCATTTCACTGCCAGTGAAACTGGAATCCTGCAAGAACTTGAAATATGTTTCTCTTCTGTACTATGCAATATGGGAAATTAAAGAGAGTCAGTATAGATGCACCCCACAAAAAAGGATATATATCATCAATTTTAAGTGTCAAATTTTAGTCTGATCATAAATGAAAAGCTATTAAAGAAGAATTTGAGATCACCCAGATAATCATGTGGAGCTTGCATGCTTCATCCCTTAGGAGTCAAGGAAATTACTTTATTATTGATTTTTTTTCCTATTTTAAAATATATTAGCAGTAAGAGCAAAATATGATGTTTTCATCACCCTCTCCTCTATTTTTAAAGTTTGATCTCCAAGCAGCAGAGCCTTTCCATGTTGCTGGAGTACAGATGTAGAGTATGAATAAAGTCTATATGGAAATGAATGTACGCTGCCATGTAAAACACAGCTGACTGGTCACAGCACGACGACCAAATTGCATTGAACTGTACTGTGTGATTTAAAAAATTTTTCCTTCCTTTGTCAAATATTTCTTGTTATTGGTTGGCCACAGATTTATCAAGAGTATTTATGGGTGAGTTGGAAGCTAAATTACCTGAAATACTGTGAGTGTGAAATAGTGTGAAAGACAGGAATGTCATTTAGCAGATATATTAATCATAGGGCCACAGAATAAGCTGAGTTAGAAGGGACCTGTCAGGATCATCGAGTCCAAGTCCTGGCTCTGCACAGGACACCCCAAAAGTCACACCCTGTGCCTGAGAACGTTGTCCAGACACTTGAACTCCGTCAGGCTTGGGGCTGTGACCACTTCTCTGGGGAACCTGTTCAGTGCTGGCCATGTTTACCAATTATTAAGGGAAGGCTGCTGTTTCTCCACATCTCAAATGCTTCAAAATTCTGACATTACTGGAAACTAAAGCAAGCCCAGGAGTTAATTTTTGAATAACTGCAATACTATTTCAGCTGTAGCTTTTAAAGGGAATTTTGCTGTTAAATGAGCTACTTAAGTAAACAGATCATAGTTTCCAAGGACCATTCACTGTATTGCAGTTAAAACCTCCCAAAGCAGAGCCAGTCTCTGCATTTGTTCTGTTGTGTTCACCCCAAGAGAAAAAAGCCTTCCTTCTGATCACAGAGCCGCTAACACAGGTACAGGAATCTGCCCACAGCACAGCTTTCTGCTGGTTACCCTTTTAGTAAGAACACTCTTCAGTTGGTTTTAGCCATAATTTTGTTAAATTGACTGGGAAGATAAGAAATGTCTTCATTTGTGATAATTTTTGGACAATGAAAACTCATTTTCTTGAAGAACAAAATAAACAAAAAGTTGAAAAATATGAGTAAATGCCACAAAAATAATTGGGAACTTAATCCTTCAGAGTTTTTAGTTTAGATTTGTTGTTTGTGGAGTCTGGATTTTTGTGTGTTTGTTTTGATAAAGTTTTGTTTATGTTCTTTATTTTTATTTAGGATAAAATGTCAGCGCAGGGTTTTTTTTTCCTGCATCAGGGAACACATTGACATGGCAATGTAAAACTCTTCTATTGGATGAAACTGGAGATTTTAGCAAGTAAAAGGCTTGGATTTTAATTGGTTCATTTTTATGTATTATGCTATGTAAGACAGACACAAGGCAGGACATAATGAAAGTTCATGTAGAACCTCAGGGTATTTGAAATTTAACTGAGGTACACAAGTATTTTTGTCCTTATGGCTTGCATATTTGCCTTTGATATCAGATTTTATTGGTAGCTCATTAAATCCTTCATATGAATAGAAACACCTACAATTACAGGTCCTCTCAGCAGAGAAGAAAGCACTAAAACACAGATGATGCTCGAACTTGGCTTGTGTTAAGCAAAATAGCAAATGAGGTACAGAAATACACTGTAAGAGGGATAAAGAGGGAAATTTTCCCTGTAGAGACCATGGCTGATGAAGGCTTTTTCTCCAGCCTGTGAGATAAGACAGTGGTTGTTAGTGGGTTTTGCCACCAATCTCTTGCTCCTTCCCATCCCCTGATACCTCATCCCTGTGGGAGTGTGGATCTGGAGTGTGTGTTAGGGAATGCAGTACCGGGGCACCCGAGGGCAGCGCAGCTGCTCAGGCTCTAGAGGGGCAGCAAAATCTCTCTTCATAATAGGAAGTAAGGTTTTCCTTTATGCCATGGGTGTTTGTCCGTTGTCCAGTGGCACAATTCCAAGTCTCAGGCAGCTGCTGTAATTGTTGCCAGGGAGAAGTTTGGTTAGCTATCCACCAAAGGTGTAATTAGTCTTTTACCTGTTAGAGCTCATCTAGTTAGAGAAAAGGATTGAAACAATTCCCTGTCCTCTCACCATTTCAAATAACTCTGTGTGGAGTGCTGGCTGAAAAGGGAAAATCTGTCTTTTTGAATTTAAATGATCCCTGGAGTTAGTAACTGTTGAAAACATGTAGCATATTCTATATTCTTTACTTAATGGGAAATGAGATTTCTTGGACTAGAACATTCTAAAGGGAGAAGACAAACATTTTTACTTGAATTTTATGTTTATGTTCTGACCAAGTCAGAGTGTTACATACTAAGTGGTTTGAGTCCTTTAGTTATTTAAGCATTTCATAGTCTTGACTGCTTGTCTTGAAGCTGATAGAAGCTGAGGTTGTAATTTGTCTGTCAGAATGCATTTCCTTTCCAGAAGCCCTATAGTAGTGGTAAAAATTAGTGGTTTGCCGTGGGTGTTTCAACAAGTGTGCTCAATTTAAGATGCCAAATCAGAATGGATTCCATAATTCTTACAGCATGTTAAATAAGTCCATTAACTAATATTTTTTTACTATTTATTCAAAGAATTCTCTGTGTTAAGAACTGAGGTTAGGGGAGGGGTTTCTGTGGCTTTTTGTTTGGTTTTTTTATAACCAGTGCAGAAAATCTGCCACTTTTACCAGAAGTTTGAAGGTCATTGTAACAATCACTGAATGAACTTTAATTGCAATAGGAATGGATGGAAATCTCTTACATCTGCTGAATTCTGGTAAAATACTTCAGTGTAAGTTATCGTGTGGGTCACGATACTACATTTCACAGAGAAGGATTTGTGAAACAGCTTAAGATTGACTGGACTCTTACTATGCAGTATTATTTATTGGTGATGATGTAAGCTGTACAAAGAGAAGGATGAAGCACAAGGGTGTTAAATGTGCTTTGTTCTTTGAATCATCTCCATAGCACTGCGAGCTCCAATCCACTCACAGGCTGCTTCTCATTCTTAGAGCACAGACAGGAACTGGCCATGTTCTGCCTATATATTCTGCACTAGTCATTGCTTAACACTTGACTTTTCATTCCCATTTCATACCAGGCAGACAGGCTTTAAATACTGGTACATTTTTTAATTTATAGTTTGAATAATTGTTCATTTTGTTTGTATGTTTTTTACTTTAAGCAAACTTCAGCTGAGATTTTGGGAAGTCAGTGCATCTAGAATTCATATGATGAGTGTGATGCAATTTAATCTCACTAAAGTCTCTTCTCTTGGATACAACTTGCTATAATTGTACTGTAGATCTGTATCAAATTGAGATTTAGGAATAGAAATTAAGTTTTGTGTTATAGCAGGCTTAGTGAAAAGCCTGCAAAATTTTTTCAACTGTAATGGGCTCAGGTCAGGTGACAATTAAATACCGTTGCAGTAATAACTAAAACACATTAGAAGAAAACAGTTGTATGCGGGTTTTTTTTTTTGTGGTTTTTTTGACATAGATTAAGGATGCTTAGCTCAGAAATAATATTAGGACAAAAACCACCCTAAAATCAAAGATGAAGAGCACCTCTTATCTCCCTGATGGGGGTGGAACATTTCAGTCCTGCAGCTCAGGAAATTGCTCTTTCCTTTGCACAAAAAGATTGAGGATCCAATACTGTTCTCTTACCTCCATTCTACCCATTACAATTAAGGAAAGAAATTTGTGTCTATAAAAAGTCCCATTGAATCAAACAGCATTCATTTCAGTACATAATAGTCTCATAAAAATCAATAGGACTGTGGCTGTAACCTCTGTGTCCAAGGGGAATTGTGTGTGCTGGTGCCTTCCCTGTCTTGGAAGGTCTCCGAACCTTTTTGCTCAAGCCTTTAATATAGAAGGAGCTTATTGAAAACCTTGTTTGCTACATACTGAAGTGCTTTGATTTTCCTTCCTTTCTGAAGTATTGTGAGACAGTGTGTACCACTGTCCTTGGGGTGCCTATTAATATCTATTATAGTAGATATACTGGTTCATTTCTTTTTCATGTCAGTATAAAGATTTGCAGCCTACAAGAAAAATAATTACTGTGCATTTTCTTTTTCACTTAGGAAATGTTTTTCACTTAGAAAAAAAGAAACCCTCAGTAAGTGGCACATCTTGATGTAATTATTCAGAAATGTGGTTTAAATCTGACTCTTCCATTTTCTGTATCTTTTCCCAGTCTGATTAACATACACAATGAAAGTATTTATCTGTGAGGTTGAAAGAAAAAAAGTGCCAGCTGTATGTTACCAAATCTAATGAAAGACATCTTGCTGTCTATGGAGGTTGATTTGAATTTTCCATTCTGCCTTGTTATCCTTGAGAGAATCCTCTCTGACTGATTATGACAACTGAAAATGTGGCAGCAGAAATTCTGAAGGGAAAAAACCCAAGTGATTAGAAATGAAAGTTTTTTGCATATGAAATTTTATATTACTATATAATTGCAGTGAACTATAAGCTTACTGGAGTAAACATAACAATAACTTGTTCTCACAAAATCCTGCACTGACTTACAATTTAAGGAATCATTCACAATGTAGGAACCAGTGATTATTGAGCTGACGCTGGCAATGTATTAATTAATGCAATGAAGCAGCAATAATGACACTTGAGGGCATCATGCAAATCTTATATTTGAGTCATACTTAGAGTCAAATTAGAAATTACTCAAGGGACTTCACATTATAAACTTAGTCCATTTCAGACTTTTAGCAGAAACCTTTATTTCCTTTTTCTGTGGATAGTAAGTGCAGGTTTTTTTTAAAGTCACTCTCTGTCTAACTACACCTTTCACTATAGAATCATATCTTTGTTATAGAAATGTTATAAACCATTTTGTCAATTACCTGAGAGTCAGCAATTGGTATTTTCATAAGAATAAAAGGAATAATTTTTTTTAGAAGGCTTGATTTCAGTCTTGTGAATAGGAATTGCCTGTGATGTCTCCCTCCCTCATAAACAGTTTAACTGCATCAGCCATTGTGGCGATCAAGATCCTTTCACTTCAAAGTGTTTAAACCATCTCATTAAATATACATTAAGAATAGCATTGATGAACAGACATTCTTTCATTTCTCTGATTTTTTTGCCTTCTGTTTTCCTTTCAAGTCTTGAAATCTTTGGCCATTGGGATAATTAGTTTGCTCTTGAGATGGTGTCTCTCCTTTGGCTGTCAGCTTGCACAGGCACCTAAAGATAATTTAGAAATTGGAAGCTGGTTTATGACTAAAAGCATAAGTGTAGTCAAATAAGAAAATTTGCTGCCTATGACCTCTACCTTTTAGGAGTTTTCCTTCCATGTAATGCCAGGTGGATCATATCAGTGTTCATCATCTTTTTCCCCTTCCACTTTTGAAAATGAGTTATTTTAATCATCAGCCAAAATGAGAAATCTTTTATGGTCTTCAGAGAACATGAAGCAACTGGGAAGGAGAGAAGGAATAAAGGCAAACATAGTATGCTCAAGAGAGGAAGGAAGGAAAATTAGAATAGCAAATCCAGAAGTAGCCCTCTCTACTGGGTTTGCTGCATTATGGTACAAGTGATGGCTGAAACTATTGAAAGTCCTATGGAAATTACATCAAGAAAGTAGAGTGGCTGTTGTCTGTTCACAGCCCCCATGCATTAGAAAAACTTTCCTTTTCCTCTTTTTTCTTGATACTTTTCACTTGCTAGAAATTTTAGAATTTTTGTAAGAGGCAAATACTGGTTGTGGGATTGTTGGTTTTTCTCCCTTTTTTTAAATTTTTTTTTTTATTTGCCACACATGAAGATTAAAAAGAAAAAAAGAGGTGAGGCAAGATATAGTTAAAGCACCAAAGTTAACATGCTTTGTTTTGGTGTCTGAGTGAAGAGGCCAGGCTCTCTCAACTTGATAAACAGCCATATGATTGCAGTCTATAAAATCATTAGCAAAATGCAAAGCATGGAGGGGAGCACTGGCTGCTGCTGTTTTTTTCAGCTATAGTAACTGGAGGGCATTGAATGAAGCCAGGATGGGTGGGGATCAAAACAAACAAGATGAGCAGGATTAAGGGGTAGCAGGCCTGTGATCTCCTTGACAAGAAACACTGTGGGTGCCAAAAGTTCAAGCTGGTCCTAGGGCAAATTCATTTGAAGTTTTTGCATGAAAGACTGTTTTATTAGTAAAATGAAATTGTGATCTCTCTTAAAAGAAACCCTAAGTGATTCTATTTTTTTACAGTCACCATGAAAGAAAAAATTATTTAGTGTTTAAGTAATTCCCACTCTGAGAATGCTCAGAAAGATGGCAGGGTATGAGTAACTTTGCAAACAGACTTTGTCTTTTGAAGCTTGATTCAATTTTGGAAGAAGGTCCTCATATACTGTTGACAAATGAGATTGTAAGAGTGTAAATGAATGCAGAATAATAACTACTAGGAACAATAATATGTGTAGGGTTTGGTAGTGTCCCATTCACACTGCACAGACAATTCTTTCACTAGACTTTAAAAGAAACACCCTTCTAGGTAAGCATCTCCTTTTCTGTAACCTATTTTTTTCTCCAAGTTGCCAGCATATTTCTTTCATGTAAGCATTAGATCAAACAAAATGTAGAAAGCAAGCAGTGATTAATGTCTTTCCACTGTGTTTTCAGTGTGGAAAAGCTCTCCATAGATAAGCCATATTTGCTCCTTAACTAGCACTAAAGTATTACATCTTACTACATGCTCCATTTTCCTATTGCAAATTTTAGCTTAATTTGGCATACAAAACTAACCTATCACTCCAGCATCTTTAAACCTTCCAAAAATCCCTCATAAAGCAAGTAAATGTAGTTTTGCATACAATGTGAAATGAATATGAGCTATTTGCCTCTTCATTTGCTTTATTCTTTTTTTTAGTTGGTGAATGTTATGTGTTGGATGATTCAGGTTGAGTGGTTTCTCTTTATACAAAGATATGATTATCCTTTTAAAGTGAATATGGTTTAAAGTGAAACATACTATCAAATATTTTTACAGATGAAAAGCCATCAATGGATTTCTAAATTCTACAAATTTCTCATGTGTGTGGCTATTGGATCAGGTAAGTGCTAAGTTAGCCATAAAAAATATAGGAAGAGGAATATGACAACTGTTAGATATGCATCACTAGAAATCAAATGTTATTCTAGTCTTCAAAATACCTAAAGTTTATAATTTAAGCCAATCTGTTCCATTGCAACTTTCCTTTATTTTTTTTCTTATATCTCTGTTTGATTTATTGCGGGAAAAAAAAGGAAGGAAGAAATAATTTTATGGGCTTGGTTTTACGGGAATAAAGATAATTTTTGGTGTTTCCACAGCTTTTATTATGCGATAACAAATATCCAAATATGTGTTTCTCATAAACCTCAGTTCTCTGTTCTTCAGAGTTGTTTTGGTTAGTCCCTGACATCTAATTCCTTTTTACTTTGGCGTCCACATGTATGCTGTGACCTGAAGTTAGACCACCTGCTGGCTGACACCCTGTTAGCCTGTTTTAGAAATAGACTATTCCTGTCAACACTGCTCTCAGGTGTATATGTAAGACTCATATACATGCAGACTTACAGTGTCTGCCTTCTTAGTTATATTTGCCCAAGCAAACCTCACTGGGGAACAATTTGAGCCGTAAGCACCAGTCTACAGCATGCATGAAGAAAGCCTTTTTTATAATAGCTATAACTATATATAGTTGGTGAATGCTGGCAGGGGTACTAAACAATTTCATCAGGTATTTTAAAAATGAAATGTAACTTAGTAGAGCTTTGCTTTGAGCCCACTGTGGAGTAAGTCTGTTGGATTTCCTTCAAAAAACAATTTGTGCATTCCCTAATTACCATTTACTACCCTTTCGTTTCACAACAGAATATAGCTTGTGTGACAACTGACTCAAAACTGCTGAAACTTTCTGCTTAGATCACACATTTAAAGTGAAAAATGTTAACCAAAATCACAGTCAGATAAAGCAGTCTTGCCTTAATAATATATTACAGTTGTCAAAAGGCATCCTTGTTAAAACACATAGTATTGGAAAAAAACTTTATCTGATAAAGGACACTAATGGAAATATGTCAATGGCTAAAGGGTAAAACCATTTTTAAAAGCATTTTAGAATGTAATTGGGATCAAAAGAAACCTTTATTGGATTCTTTGCTTGATCCAGATGGTGAAATCCTGAATAGTGATGCAAAAGAGGCAAGAAATGTCAACAACAGTTTGTGTCCTATATTTGGAATGAAGCAAGAACATGCGTACAGGAGGCAGATTTTGAGAGAATTGAATATTCACCAATGAGAACAAAAAAAAAAAAAGGAGGTAGCACTTACTGAAACTAAGATTTTTTTTTTTAAACCACAGATTCAGAAAATTTGTCAGAGACCTAAAAGACATGATTAACAGTGTTATTTTATCACTGATGTCAAAAAAATGGGGAAATTTGGTTTTTGAACAACAGGAAACTCTAAGCTGCTTAGCTACAGGTCACACAGAGGCACAATAAATGCAATAGTCAAATAGAGACTGTAAACACAATTTAAGAATAAAAATGGGAGACTTCCATCAACATGGCTTCAGGACAAGCATTTTTTGGTAAACAAATCTGTTATCCATTTCACAGAAATACAGGTTTGATGGACACAAACAGCTATGTTGAGCAGTAAATTGTGTTTTAACATCATTTAAAATCACATAACTTACTAATGCGAACCCTACAGGTTAATTGCATTCTGTAGACTTCACAGGGGTACTTAATATCTTCTTTACCTCAGACTTCAACAGAAAGGCCAGTTATCCTCAGGGCAACCAGCCCCCTGAGATGGGAGACAGGGATGAGCATTAGAATAGACCCCCTGCAATCCAGGATGGAGTAGATGATGACCTGCTGAGCCACCTAGACCCTCCCAAGTCTCTGGTAATGAACAGACCCCACCCAAGGGCAGTGAAGGAGTTGCCAAAAGAGCTTGTTCAACTGCTCTCCATCATTTATCATCAGTCCTGATCAACCTGGAAGGTCCTAGATAGCTGCAGAGTGACCAGTGTGATGCCTCTCTGCAGGAAGGGTCAGAAGGAGCACGCAGGGAACTACGGGCCTGCCAGCCTGATCACAGTGCTGGGGAAGTTCAGGGAGAAGATCATCCCGAGTGCCATGCCATGGCACATACAGGACAACCAGGGGGTCAGCCATGGGCATAGAAAAGGCAGGTCCTGCTTGACCAGCCTCATCTCCTTCTATGGCAGGGTGACCTGCTTTGTGGATGAGGAGATGGCTGTGGATGTGTCTGTCTGGACTGTAGTAAAGCCTATGTCACTGTTTCCCACAGCATCTCCTGGAGAACCCGGCTGCTCATGGCTTGCACAGGCTCTCTCTGCTGGATAAAAACGGCAGGATACCTGGGCCCAGAGTGTGGTGGGGAATGGAATTACATCCAGCTGGCACCTGGGCACTGGTGGGGCTCCGCCGAGCTCGGTACTGGGGCCAGCCCTGTTTGATCAATGGGATCAAACAAGGGGATCAAGTGCAGTCTCAGTGAATTTGCAGGCAACAGCAAGTTGGCTGGGAATGTGGATCTGCTGGAGGGCAGGAAGGTTCTGCAGAGGGATCTGGACAGGCTGGATTGATGGGCTGAGGCCAAGGGTATGAGGTGCAACAAGGTGAAGTGCCAGGTCCTGCACTCGGGTCGCAAAAACCCCCTGCAGTGCTACAATGTGGAGTTATTCAAAATGGTGGGATGCTGCTTTCCTGCCTGCTCCTGCAGGTTAACATCAGTCAGGGAGGCTTCTTTACATCATCAACCCCTAAGCATGCTAGGGTCCTGCTGTTTCAGAACCCCACAGCACTTAGCCCTATTAGGTCTCAATATGCCGTGGTGTGATTTGTGCATAAATACCAGGTAACAAACCCAGGGAGCTTTGTAACATTTTGGGTTTGTTCATCTACAGGCACAGTTGTTTCATGTTTTTGGGTGAAATATGTGTTTGTGGAGGAGAAACTGGGATTAGAAAGTGAGGCTCTAAAATATCTCTAAACACTCCTAAGGAATTTCAAGCTTGGGAACAGCAGTTCCCTAAAACAGAGCACAATTTGCAACATCTGGAGTTTATTACAAATTTCAATTGCATATAACACCCCAAGTATTTATTTTCCTTCTCACAGAAATCATCCTTTTTCTGGTGGCATTAATAATATACCTGTTTCATTAAACTGCTCAGGCACATGACTACTAGAAACTCTCAGTGAAGAAGAAGCTGAAGTTCCCTGAGTGCTACAGTATACTTGACATAGTAGTAATATCTGCTGAGTTATGGGCTATATAATTTTTGAATCGTGTTCCACAGCACTCAGCAATATCTGTCATATGCTTTGTATCTATGTCACAGTTATTGCTGAGTTCAAACGAGTAATACTTAGGTTTATTTGAGAAATTCAGGTGAAAAGCTCCAAAAGATTTGTACTGTAGCAAAGTTTCATTTTCTACTGATGAGTCATTATTCTTTTATGAAAGTTTAATGAACAACAGCAAGCAAATAAAAATCATAACTGAGTTCACAAAGAAAGGTAGTATTGTGATGCCTTTTTCTGTGCTCACCTAAAATGTTGCTGACTTCCAAGGACAGGATTTTTCTTTCTTAATGGAACATGACTTAATTGCCTAGTTATAACTGTATGTTAATGTCAATAAAACTGCTTGTGAATGCAATGATTTAAAACCAGCAAGCTTTAAATTAGATCTCATGCATAGTATTCAGTTAGCCTCAAAGAGCAGAAATCAAAGATTTTCAAATAATCAGAAATGGAAAGTGGAAAAGACGTATTTAAGCCACTCTTTTTCTGTACAGAAGTTCTTCAACTTTTGTATCTTTATCAGCTGGAAATGCTCTGTTACTTGGGAAGTTTTTATCTTAGGCAGCCTTTACCTTTGTGTGCCAGCCTTCCCACATTTTCGAATGCACAGCATTTTTTGTCTGGGAGGTGGAAACCAGCAGAGAATATCCATCTTTTACCCTTATCCACAACCTCTGCAGTCTCTCCAGTAGTAAAAGGCTCACAATTTCTCTGCTATACCACTATACCTGTCTGCCAGTCTTTACAGCAAAGGACAAAATGGAAATGAGAGTATACAGCATATTTTAAATTCAATAGAGATCATTTTCCTTCATCATGTGTATAATATCTGGTAGATTTCTTTGGACCCATATTTACATCTCTATAGCTAGTGCTCTTTTAAAGCTCCCAGGCAAAGTTGAAATATTCCAGAAGCTGGATGTGAAATACTGTCTTAAGTGCTTGGATTACTTCATGTATACAACATTCTTTGCTAAAGGAGAGGAGATTTAGAGAAAGATGTGGGGTCTTATTCTTGCTGATGTCAGAGTACCTCTGAAGGGAGCAGCAAATCCTCACATGTCTAGATACCAGCACTTTGACCTTGACAGTGAGTTTACTTGGGTTGTGCCATTCTGCTCGGGCAAACCAAGCTCAAGTACATTGCAGTGCAACTAGAGAGAGCTGAGCCAGATTTAAAAATAGCAAGTACAGCAGCATGAATCTTGAGGTGTAGGCTGCATTAGAGTCTCAAGTTTCAATGGGGTCTCCAAAGTCTGTGGAACTGTTCTCTCACTAGCAGTGGTTAGCCTGTTCTGGCTGATCTAGTGATGTATTCCTGCTGCTTCAAGCAAGAAGTCCAAGGGACCGAGCACAGTCTACTTTTAGCATATGAGCACTGGCAACAAGGAAGAAGTAATTTCTCATCACTGTTGTGTTCTTCAGGCCTGAATATCAATGAATCCAGCCCTCCCCAGCTCCAAATAGTTGTGACGAGGTGTTTGAGCTGGCAGAATCAAGTGCACTGTGGTCATGCACCCCTCGACCCGGAGAAGGCATATAGGATGAAGAGGCTTCATTTGCTTCTTCTGCCTCTTTGCCAGAGGAGCTTCCCTCTCCCTGAAGAACTGTCAGCACCTCAATCTAGTGCAGTCTGTGTGTTTTGTCACTCTGTATTGCTGATCCACCTGGTGGTGTCTTTATAGTGTGAGAGTAATTGCTTTTCTGCAATACCTCAGTCTCCAATTTAAGAAGGTTTCAGAGCTGGTGTCAGTGCAGCTCCCAAGCTGAGAGTGCTTGTCTGTCAGTGGTACAACTGGACAGGAACAGCTGTGCTCAGATATTCCAAATTCCTTGCCTCTTACACATGCTTTACCTTTTCTGCAAGCCTAAGATGATACAAGCACATTAATTCAAAGGTGCTCACAAAGATATCATGCCTTTTTTACTAAGAATAACAAAAGCAAACAGTGTGAATGTAGTGTTCTCTCACTGTCTGTTCATACTTTATGTAACATATTGTGCTTATCAGCTCTTGTTGGGCTTGTGACAACAACCAGATTAGTGCAGTAGTGCTGCTTTGAAGGAGCTGTGAGTTATTTGGGCGGTGGAAAGTAAATGCTTCTTGTATGAATACTGGGATTAAGAAGACTGTACCACAATGACTAATAGGAAACTAGGCCATGAGCTTTTGGCCAAGACCTGTTTGGTCAATTTAACTGTTTAGTCCCTTTGGTAATTATGCAAGCAGGCATCCCATTTCATACTGAAACAAGAGTTACAGATCTGATACAGCTTTGATATTTCTGCATGTCTCAGTGAATATTTGAAGAAGTACCCTGTGAAGATGGAATGCCCCAAGTGTAAGTGGGAGCTCCAAAACAACTGAAAATGACGGGGGACATGCCTCAGGCTCCCAGGCCTTTTTTTTTAAATGAAAAATATAGAATGAGGCTCCCAGATATCCTTTTCTTTCATGTTCCATGCTTAGGGCCATAGCAACTAAAAAGCCTTGCTGCATTGAGACTTGAGATAAACTGAGGGAATATTAAATAAGCCAGTATGCAGAGATCACTGGGAGTAGGTAGGAGTTTGAAAGCTCCAGTTTATAAAAGTAACTAGGAAATTGTGCTGGTAGCTAAAAGATCAAACATTCAACTTATCAAAGGTTACGTTTGAAGTTTTGGGAAACCAAATAAAGAAATTCCTTGTTCTATTTCAGTGACTTCTGTGGCATAATTTCTTTGGCCATTGTACTTTCCTTAATAACATCTGATTTCTGTGGGGGTAATTTTAGCAGTGCTGCATCATACAAGATGCTTACAGAGTAAATGTTCTGCAAACAGTGTGTTAAATTGATTTCTTGTCCCTAATTGAGGTTGATTAAATGTAAATTTCAGGTTCTTGATCTAAGAGTTGTTGGCTTTTTGCCTTGGCTCTGGTTAGTGTGTTTCTTCTAAAACACACTTGAGCTAAAAGCACCCGTCTTTCTCAGTCCTCTATATTCATGTTGATAAAAATATTTTTATTTCTGGAGCAAGGCAGAGACTTTATTGAATATTTTGTCATTTGGTATATGACACCTAACAGCTCTGTGCCTCAAACCAGCTTTAACATTTTGCTGCTAATCTAGAACACAGGCTTCAAATGAGTTCAGAGGCAAGAATTGTAGCAGGACTAATGAAAATGAATTATATATGCTTCCTTATTTTGGCAATTTTGATTGAATTTTTTTTTTCCCATTTTGGAGAAGCATTAAAAGCATGTCTATAGAGAATTATACCTTTATGTGGTTTCTTGTGAAAATCACATTTGTTTGAGAAAGAATAGATGATTTTCTTTGAAGTAGAACCACAACCACTGAAAACCAGAGATATTTCTCCTAAGCAAAATGCCAAATATTTCCCTGTTTGTTTATAGGTCAAATCTCAAGGAGACGCAGAATCCAGAGAACTTTCCCCTGGCCTAACCCTTAATTTATCCAGTAGTTTAGCTCTGCTTGTCTGTCTGCACCGTGAATAGGCTGATTCCAGTGGGACTATTTATACCACATAAAGTTAAATCATGAGTGAGCTTTGCAGGATTGGGACCTTCAGAGGCAACTGGCAGATTTAAAATGCATTATTCCAAAATGCGGCAGAGAGTTCTCTGTGTTATGCTAAATGGGCTTTATTGCACTGAACTAATCTCCTAGTTATAACTAATCTCCTGAAGCCTGGTTCTCTTCATCCTCATTTCAGTAAATGCAAAGTCATTGCCTGAATCAAGTCAGGGTGTTTGGCTTTTTTATTCTTTCGTCCTTAATTATTACATAACCTTTAATACAGGGTTTACAGAAGAGAGAGGTAGGTCCAGTGTACAAATTGGATTACTCCTCCTGGAACCTGTGGAGTTATAACTGTTTACAGTGACTAAGAATCTGGCCCATAAACTTCACTGAAAGGCTTTCTCTAACCTGGCAGTGTAATTAGACTGAAAGAGTTATTTTCAAGAGTTGTTACTACCTGAAAATGATTACTCACTCGGGCATCGTTAGTGTAATACCAAAGTCACTTCTCAAGGATGCTGGAAATCCAAACACTCTGTGCTGTTTGCATTCCTCAGTAGGACAGTCAATATATTGCCTCCTGTGTGGCTTGTGTAGTAAAACTGCTGTATTAACTATAACAGCGTTGGTACATGTTTCCCTAATCAAAAAATGAAACTGGTGTCTCTGGCAGTAGATAACTATACTCCTAGCAAGACAGATGCTTGTGCCTTTTTATAGAGAGAGTAGCTTTTCAATGTGCAGCAAGGACTCTACAAAACCACATAACAAAACAGTTTATATTTGCAGATAAGAAGTAACATCACTTATACTGAATAAGCTGGAGAAAGCCAAGCGTATAGATTTTAATACACTTCATCAGTAGTACATTAAGGAGCAGACCCAAAGCCTCATGGAAATGGAAAGAGGCTACCTGACTTCAGCAGGACCTTGGTTGATCCTGTAATCTTTAGGGTGTGCAGGCTCTCATGGGGGAAAGGAACCACCACACACATAATATTTGAGTCATGATGGTGAAAATCATGGCAGTGATGGGTGAAATACCTGCAGCCATGTGGTCTGTTGCTGTCTTGTGTGGTAGAAGTGAGGAGATCAGGAAGAGGGGGCAGCTTCTCTCTGTGCTGTGAGCATCCTCTTTTCCTGCCTTGGCAGTGTGGTTGCAGTCTGCCAGGCACTGGTGGGTGCTGCTTGCCCTGCTCAGCAGCAATGCCAGCACTGAGAGCAGTGTAGCTGTCTCCTCCTGCCTCCATCCTGCTGGGTTAAGGGCAAGGGTAGTACCTGAACCTCAGAGGTCTCTCTGGGCCTTTCACAGGCCTTAGAAATATGTGAGAACCAAGTCCTCTCCAAGGTGTTCCAGTTGCAGCTGTTGCTGCAGGCTTGCCTGGTGAGGCTTTGCCTGTCTCCTTGGCAAGAAATCAGGTATTAATAGCATCTTTGGTGGTCTAGCCACTTTCTTCCTAAAAATCCCACTAAGACTTCATTCTTTGTTGGTAAAGATAAGAAAGTGTTTTCTCATGATAGTTCATGTCAGTCCCCACCACAAGACAGATGGAATCACCATCAGGTGTTGTGTATCTGTGCTTATCAGATCTGGGCAGAGAGTGTGGGGCTGTTGCAAGCTGAGGGAGGCCTGTACACTTTGCTCCCACCCCTGCTGTCCCTGGGCCCTGTGCACAGTCCCCCCTCACCCCAGCTCACGATGGGGTGTTCTCAGGCAGGGAGCAGAGACATCGCCGTGGCAGAGCAGCAGAACATCACAGCAGCCACATCTGCAGAGTTCTGCACACATCAGGCTGGAGATGCAACGTATCTCATTGTACGGGCACAATATGCTTTGTGTCTGGACTTAAAATAGGAGCTCAAGCACGAAGACATCTGTTTTACATCAGCTGTACATATGAATGCAAATACTGGTCTTTAAAGGTAATTTTTACTAATGCGCTCCCCATTGCAAACTTCCCTGGCTTGATGTACCATGAGGGTGATACACCCGATGCCAGCAGCACACCGTGTTTCAAAGCAAATTATAATATGCTGCTAACATGAAGCTTAAGATGTGCTTTGTTAAAAACCAGCTTTTATCTCAGAGAAAAGGTTTTCTCTCTAACATCAGAGACTGTCTACACTGCAGAAAAATAACTCTGCCTCTGAAAGTTATCTGGCCAAATTAATACTGTCAGTTTCTAGGAAGCTATATCAGGGAATGCTGCGTTATTTCGTGTTTCTCCATGCTAAGCTTTTGTCCCATTTTATGTATTTATGCTTTCGCAATGTTTAATACTTGACCACTGAGGGTTAATCTGGTGCAACATGGATACAATGAAAATATTTTCTTATCCATTTTTATCCTAATTTGAGTTCTAAAATAGCTGTTGAACTGGTTAAATGATGGCTTGTTAGTATTTCTGTATTCTCTAAGCACAATTTTGAATGCTCTGTTTAGAAGTTACTCTAATCTTTTAATGTAACTGATTGTAATAATTCTAGTAATAGATAAAGTCACCCAGGAATCACAAAGAAACTCTAAGTACAGAAAAGGTATGGTACTGAGATGAATGATAGGAATAGATTTATTTTGTGGAGCAAAATATCCAAAAAGAAGTTTCTGGTAAAGTATCAGTTGCTACAAATTTGTGCTGAGCTAAAAAAAAATAATTCTCCACTTTTGTGAAGTCTACAGAGAACCACTTTTATACATGTATTAATCTAGCACTGCCTGTCTTAAAAGCTAAAACTGGAGAGAAAAAGTTGAAGATATTAGGATGTCAGTGTGGTGAGAAGATGAAATGTTTTCTTCATTGTTGAAATATAAAAGAGAAACTTGGCAGTCATTTGACTGGCTGGATGATATTATATTAGATATAATGATTGTACATTTAGTAGATACATAAATGGTTACTAATGCCAAAAAGACATGAAAACATGATTTTCTCTGCTTTGAAATTGGGAGGAACCCTATGCCACATATTTATTTAGGAGAATTGTAATACTATCAAAGGAAGAGACCTCTGACATTATTAATACCACTAATTAATTCTTCCTGTCAGGAGGGTTCTCAAACCTAATTTAGAAGGACCTCTGTGATTTGCCAGCACTGTGCTCACTGTGTAGCTGTTCCAGAGTGGGCACTCATTAGTGGCAGTTACCTTGTACTCCTTTAGCAAGGGCTGCAGGTGCAAGGCAGTCTGAGGCTTCATTTTCCTTCTTTCCGCATAACCTGTGCAAATTAAGAACAGATATTTTGGTATCAAATATTTAAAAAGTACATTTTTTATGACTGTCTTATATTTTAATGAGAAAATGGGGGGAGGAGACAGATTTTGTAACTTTTGATAAGACTTCCTAGACAACATCTGTATGCTTAATAAATTAGTCATCTTTTTAGCACTTTTTGTTTGCATTACTTTCCTCAGCCAACACTGAAGGAGGTTATTCTGATGATGAAGGTAAAATAAATGGGCTGATGTGAACTGAGGGAAAGCCTATTATAGATCCTGTGTGAGTGGCCTTTGAGAAGACGTGTAATGTTTCAGAGAGCTCCCAGATCTTGAGTCCTCAGGCATCTGCTCCAGATCTTGGTAAAGAGCTGAGGCCACCATCCTTCTCTGTGCATAGAACGTGTCTGCTGCCTTCCTTTGTCTTCCCGGGTTGCTGTAGCCACACGTAATTGGTTGTGTGTGAGGGGCCTCCTGTGTCATCTCAGTAGCTGCTCTCTTATCTCTTTTTTTCTGTGGCACAGTGATGCTTTCCACAAACATCAACAGCCTGATATTCCTTTTCAAAGTCACAACAGTCTGACAGGCTAAAAGTGCCTGGTTGGCAGTTTCCTGTTTTGGAACAGACTCCTGACTGCGTTTTGATTTTTTAACTGCACCATGGGGAAGAGCTTGCAGCTTGACACAGCCATCATACTGTAAAAATATGTTCTATTAAATCATTGTTTATTGCTTCTATTACCTTTCATTTTATTTTTTCTGAGAGAGGCAACAAAAATAAATGCTATTTCTTTTTTTTTCCCAGGGGAAAAATAAAAGACAGTTATAGGATGGGAAGAGGGATTTTTTGGCTTGTGGAAGGCTTAACAAGAACACATATGTACTCTTGACCCTCTAGTGAGGAACTGCAGAAAGAAAAAAGTCAAGATTTTCTGTGCAGTGGGTGTTTATATGCTTAACAGTATTCAGCTTCATAAGCTGTAATAGAAACTTCTTTTGGTAGGTCTTTCATCTCTATAAACAGCTTACTGCCGCCATCACAGTTAATTTGATTAGTGGCACTCAGACATGAACCCAGTGAAACAGCAGCTTAAGAGCACTTTTGCAACCAGTGACTATATTGGGAATTCTAATCTTTGTCAGAGCTGCACAGGAGGACAGCTACTTCTCTCACATTTCTTAATGTTTTAAAACTGTTTTGAACACTTATGTACTTCAGGGAATGACATAGAAAGGGTGAGAGAGATTATCACCTGACAAAACTTTCTTGAATTAGGTCATAGCAGGCTGTTTCGTTTAAGAGTTGTTCCTTTGCCTACGTGCTTAAAATCAAGCTTTCCTTCTCAACTCTTGTATAAGACAGGGCAGTGTTTTTGCTCTGTGAACACAGAGGATGCATGACTGTGGTGTCAGAGGAAGAAGGACAATACCTTTCTCAAATATCCTAGAAAATAAGGATGGGATTCCTATCTTATATGACAGCTGGATTCTGTATGTGTCCCAGGATTGTTCTGTGCTGCTCCCTTAAATTGCCTTCCCACGACTATCAGTGTTTATTGTAGTAACATGGCTCTGTTTCCTATTTATCAAGTTGGATATCTGGTGTATTTACTCAGGTAATTGAGGAATGCACAGATCCTTTGGGTACTGCAGATTTTTAAATGGAAAATATAAAAGGCAAATGATTGTGGCAGAAAAAGAAGGGAGAGACAGGGTAGGCTTTGAGAGCTCATTCAAGGAGTCTTTTGGTATAAAAAGATTGGAGAAATCTGTTTGACATGCAGGTGGCAAAGGCAAATCTTGTACCTGGGAAAGGATATAATTCCCTTCTCTCCTCTGTTGGGGAAGTACTGATCATACGTTTGTTAAAAAGGCCACACCTGATCCTATCTTGGTGCTGTAAACCAGAGCAGAATTAGCTCTTATCTCAACATCTCTGCTTGCATAAAATAATAGTGTATGCTTTTGATAATCACTGGTTTGGTGTGGCTGCCAAAATGATTAGTAGTGAAACGGTTAAAGTGAAGGTATTTAAGCACTACCACTTGGTTTTATAGTGAGCACCTGCTGAGATAAATTCAAGCTCCTAGCATCAGTTGCTTTTTAAAAAAAAAGTAAATAGAAGTTTAACTTCTGTAAGTCTTTGACTTGGCAAATTTTAGGAAAAGCAAAACTATGCAGCAGCTTATGTGACAGGTAAATAATGTCTTCCCTATAAGATTTGAATTTCAGATGCTACAGGGGCTCTTGGCTCACACAGGTTTAATAAGTAATATGTCTTCCAGAAACCATATATATCTGAGAATAGACATACACTATGGCATTATGGATGGCACTGCTTCTGACCAGTAATTTTAATGTGCAGGGTTGTTGTTTTTTTTTTGGTTTTTTTTTCTTTTTTCTTATGTGCTTTTTTCCCTGAGTAGTTAGAATTGACAGAAAGTTATACACTTGATTGCAGACATATCAGTACTTTTCTCACTGTCATATGAAGGCAAATGTATTGTTCTACTTTGAATGTAACATTAACCAAGCAATTTAATGCACCTCAAAATTATGGCAAATATTCTTGTGATACTATGAGAACGTATGGTTGTGTAAAAGGGTTGTTTGGGTCTTGCTTTTACTAGTGCTGTAGAGTAAGCCATGACTGCCAGGAGAAGGAGGAATATAGTGCTCACCAGCTGGTTTTTCCCTACCAAAAATTATTTGGATCAAGGTATTTTATCTAAATATATTCAGAGTGCATATGAAATATGTTCTGGATACATTCACCTATATATTTTAGATAAAGAGCAGCTTTGAAAATTCCAGCTGTTTCACACACAATGTGCCAGCAGCAGTCAGATGACAGGATGTCTGCAAAACTGAACGGAGTTTCTTTAAACAAATTATTCAAACTCCCAGATCAGGTATGTCTTATCATCTGTCTCACAACCCATCAACCATCCCGCCCCTCCCTGGGAAAACATGGGAAAGCAGGAGTGTCTGGAAGGATGATGAATAGAGATCTGATAAACAAAGGTGGAACAAGGCTTTCATAACTGGCTGTGCCTTTGGAGGAGTGCCCTGCTCTATTGTAGCCTATGCGGATTTACACTGGTAAATTGTACTGTAGTGAAACAAGTTGTTCAGTCCTAGAGGCAATTTGCAGGGAAACAAAGGCTGTTGTATTATATTGGCCAATAATGGCTACTGTATATTTTTTGGTTTCTGCTGTGCAGCTTGGTTTCAGGGGCCTGAACAAATGACAGGAAAGTAATGTAAAAGTGCATGGCTGGAAGGACTGCTTAATAAGATACAGAGCCTCTTATCTCTAAGTAGTCTGTGTGGGTTTAATAGGGTCCAAATGTTGTGATGAACATTTATGCAGACATCAGAGCAGTGTCCTGATTTTTTTTTTAAAGGGCTACATACTCCAGGCCTGCTGACGTCAATGCAAGTGTGAATGTCTCAGCTTCTCATAAATGACTTGGTGTGCACTGAAAAAAACTGATTTAGTTCACACAATTTTTAACTCTCAGCCATACAGACCTCTCATGTTACTCAGGACAACGATACACATTTTAGCTCTAAAATTCACAAGGGTCCACTTAGTACACAAAGGATTCTTTTGTTTGAACAATTGCCTTTTTCAAAACTGCTTCACACTGTTGGCACAAATAGTTGGTTCTGCTTCTTGAGAGAAGGAGAAAATAGGCATTTAAAGGTGGTGTGCCACCTATGCCGTTTGTTGCTTGTGTTTTGTAGTGATACCACTAGATGCCATAGTGTTGAAATTCCAAACTGGAAGTGTCAAAGACTCCCAACAGATGTCATGTTGCATTGGATATATGTTTGTAGAGCACTTATCTCCTTTTGGAAATCCCACATCTAGGTTTTTTCAGTGCTTATCATCTGCTGAGTACAGAAGTGGTTGTGGTAAGGAAGGGACAGACCACAACTTTTCATTCTTGCAGCCAGTGACTCCCTCAGAGGAGAAAAGAAATTTTAGAAGTCTGTAAGGCCTGGCTTGCCTTTCTGGTAATGCCAGGGATCCTTGGGGGCTGTTTTAAGTCACAATATACAGCATGGCCAATGTCTGCACTTCACTTACCAGAAGGAGGGAAGTAATCTTTCCAGAACTCACAGTCTGAGTCCCTTCTTAGGTACTGACTAACCACAAAATTATTTAAGACAAAAAGAAATTATTTACCATGAACAGTATTAACAAGCCTAACTAAAAACTGCTGCTACTGAGCAGAGATCCCATCAGACACCAGTTTGTCACAGCTTTAAAAGATCTTTTATTAGAATGCTGAAAAACGGCTGTATTGAAATAAATATCTCAACTTACATAATGTATCCACCTATCATAATTATGTATAGTTGTGAAATTCAGGTTCAGCAGGTTCAGCATACAACAGATTCCTGCTTGCAAGTAAACTGTGCTTGTTTAAAAAGTCAGAAGTAGAGAGAAAGAAGAACATATTTGAAAAGGAAGGTATTTCAAAGAACTTCCTGGGAGAGTTTGAAGAGTTTCGTGTTTATTGTGTAAATGCTGCAAAGGAAACTCCACTTTAAGCTGCCTAGAAAGTGCATTTTTTCAGAAAACTTTTCATCCTTTAAAACTAAGTTTTAATATGGCACAAGCCAGCAAATTCAGGCAGCACATCTAAGAAAACAATTTTTTTTCTCATCACAGAAAACCTGAAGCTAATCCAAGGAGAATAAAAAGGCACTTCTTCCTTCACATTTATACAATTTAAGAAGCTGTTGTACAAAGCAGACAAAAAACCTGTCACCAACCTCTTGATCTCCATCTTGAAAAACAACAATGGTACCCATTCATTACTTCACCCAATATCTCTTTCTGTTCTGTTTAATGGGAACTATTCTCTGACTGCAGTGTACTTCAATGAAGAATTTTTAAAAAGCCTCTGCTTCCACACTTTGCTGCTTTATATTCGAGCAAAAAACTCCTCAAAAGTTTTGCACTTATGCCTTTGTATAAATTTATGTCCATACATAAACCTGTGTAATATAAACAACAAATGTTATCTGTGCCCTGTGCTGCGCTTGTTCCCTGCTTACTTCCCATTTATGAATGATGAGAATTCTGTGCATGGGAGTGGCAGAGATATGAAATCTTTCCTCCTGTAGAGCTGTTTCCATTTCACTGCTTTTAGCCAGAGTTTAGAAATTGCTGGAAGTTTGAAGGACTGAAAGTTTTTGGGTGGAAAATTGTACTTTTTTCCTCCCATCTTTCCAGTATCGGTTTTTAATTCCTTCTGGGTCTTCTAGAAAGTGTCTCTGTTCCTATTTGGTTCTGTAGTTCCTGGATCATTGCACTTATCCATATCCACAGTGATATATCACTGTGGTGTCTGATTTGCAGTGGAAAAGCAAAGGCTGTGGGGGCTGTTTGTTTAAGAGTAAGCTATTTCCATACTCTTTCTGGTTCAGTTTTGGAATATGGAAATCTAAGTCTAATAATTTTAAAGAACCTGTAGGGACTCCTTTTGTATAAGGAGGAATTTTAGTAGCATGAGGCTGTGGAAGTGAACGTCATCACATGCTGGCCCACAGCATTTGTTCATTGAAAAAGGAAAGCATTTAATATTGAATCTCAGAATGGCCTCCACAGAAGACAATCATTCAGCAGTCAGGCTGCTCAGCCCTTGCTCCTGCAGCAGCCTGCTATGATGTGACAGTGCAGTAATGAAGACTACAGGAGTGCAGAAGACTTGCTTTGACTTCTGCAAACTTCTACAAACTCAGCTCTGCTCGTAAGTTGTATGGCAGGACCCAGCACATACCTGGAGTCACCCAGCATCATCTGATTTTGTTGTAATCCGAGGAGTGCCCTACTTATCTTACTTGTTCAGTAGCAATAGTTAAGGAAGAGTCAAGCCCAAATAAGCCTATAATGCAGTGCTACATTGCTTTTAGTGAAAACTGAAACAATATCCACCTGTTGTAGAGCATACCTGAGCTTTTAAATTTATTATTTCAGCCCCATTTAAGGGGATAATGGCATGATTGAGGGAATGCATTAATCACACATACATCAGTACTGGAATTTGGCTAGGAACAGGTTAGTTCTTGTTCACAGCAGATGTTCTATATTATAGCAGGGAGGAGAGGGGAGGAAGTTGCAGTTAACAAAGCATTTACCTGTGCTTGCTATTGCTCTGGGTTTTTTTGTATTTTTTTTTATCCAGGTGTGTTAGTCAATCTGTATTATAGTCATGCAGGAGTGAAGCATAACTAATGCATTTCTGACACACTTTTTATTTCAGAAAGTTAAGAGTATAGAGCAGTAGATGGGATTTAGTGAGAGCTGTTCTCTGAGCTCTGGGTGAAAGGCCTTTCTGTGTCAGAGACCTCTTGGGCCACACTGAAGTCACTGTGAGATGGCCTGTGTGTAGGTGCATTGCCCAAAACTGAACTCTGTGCTTTCTTGTTTCCTCTTTTTGTTCCACTAAACCCTAGAATTGGGTAAGAATTAGGGTATTTGAAGCAATATTTTTGCACAGGCTGGATTTCCCGTCAAAGTCAATGTGTAACTTCCTACAGCTGCAGCTGGCTGGGAGAGCTGCTGTCACCAACTCATTTCCTCTGTAATGACCCTTTTCTCTCTCAAGTTGTGCTTATTTTTATACCCAGATTTCACAGTAACTTTTATTGTTAATTTTGTGTACAGTGAACAGAGAAGTTTTTGTTTACTTAGCATGAGACTTAGCAGCCACTGTGGTGTTTATCAACTATGACACTCATTTCACATCTCATCTGCTATATGAGTGAAATGTGAAAATAATCATGTTTTTCTAGCATATCAGGGATGAAATTACTTACAACCAACAGGAATGGCTGGGGTTATTTTTAGTCTTCTGTGTTAGTGTAATTTACCAGACAAAAACTGGAACCACTCTCCTCTTCTCACAGGTTTATAGTAGTAGTAAGTGCCAAAAGTACAGATCTGCTACAGCTCACAAACCCATTGCTGAGTTTTAAGATACAAGTCTCAATGGCAGCGTTGTTTTTTGGCAATTATTTTACTATAGCACCCCCAGGCAGATTCAGAATTTTCTGATTGCTGGCCTTGCAGGTAATCACAATTGGCCAAATTCTGTTGCTCAAGCACATTGAATACAATTTTGGGCAGACATCAGTATCAGTGCTTGATGTGCTTTCTAGTCATTAGGAACAACAGACCAGAGGTTGGAAGCTGATTTCTAGTAGTAAAAAATATTTGATTGGAAAGAAATGATGTTTCTTTTACTTTGCACTGGAGAAGGCAAATATTTGCAAGGAAGGGAAAAGACAAGCCTGTGCTGTCCCCTATAGAGTGTAGCATCAAATTACAGTCAACAGGCTTTTTAAAGATTGAGAGGAGTAATTAATCCATAGTACAAAAACTCCTAAGAAAGTCACTGCCTTGTCAGAGCAGAGTAGAAGATAAGAAGGATGAAATAAGGCAATGAGAAATTGCTGAAAAATTTAATCGTGCTTTGTAATGGGACAAAGAGCTAGGGCCCAGGGGATTTGGTCTTTAGTTGGGTTTTTTATGGGTGAGTGGGGTGGGGTTTTTATCTTTTTGAGAGCAAGATGGGTTTTAATTCTGATATGGCTTCCATTGTGAACATACTCATTATAAGTCACTTGATAATAACTCTGAAACTGATTAGTTCCTTAAGGCAATGCTTTGATGAAGTTTAGAAAGTAGTTTGAAAAGTCTGTAAGAAATTTCATGTTTTGCTTTATAGGCTTCAGATTACATATATAGTGCTAGTGTCATAATGAACATTAGGGGAACCAATTTGGTTGCATACCTAAATACAGTTAAACCAGAGAACTCCAGGCTTACCTTTATGACTTTATATATCTATTATACATCAAAGGGACATGAAAGTTGTGCTCTGAACCAAGAAAATTCACAATTACAGGAAAAGAAATTAACACACATGTACTCAGCAAAACCACAGTGCAATTCATTAGAAATTAATTAAGCATCTCACTGCAAAATCCTTATAAAGACAAAACCCCCACTGGCCCAAATTCACTGCTAGCCTAGAAGGAACTAGCTTCCTGAAAATTTATTTTATCTCAAGAATTTTTATCTTAAATGTTGGAAAACAGTTGGAATTTCTCAGAGCAATGATTACAGAATAATGCACTAGACTTGAGCAGGACACATTTTGTCTCAGGTAATCCCCAATTTTTTTCCTTTTAAGGTTGAAGAAGTAATAAACAGATTTTTCCTTAAATGTGGTAAATATGGTAAAATAGGATGCAAAGATCATTATGCTAATAAGGACTTGGATTAATCCAGATCTCTGTCATCATTTAAAGACAATTTAGGCCATTATCCTAAATTTCTTAGAAAGAGAGAGATTCTCTTTTCAGATTAAGGTGTCCCATCCAGTGACTTGCAAGGGACACCAACCAATGAAACAAGGTCTAAATTCTCTTTCTCCTGTAACTATGTGAACAACAGACAAATTGTGCTGATGAAAATACATGTGCAACCTGACTCCTGTCTATATCACATTTTTCTATCTAAAATATCTATATAAGGTGTGAAGATAGCTCTTATCTGCATGCAATTCTTCTAAGACTCCCAGAGTTTGTTTCCATGGTTGATAGCAACATATTAAATGAAAGATTGGCCTGAAGCACATGCTAGAAAAAAAAATAGGAAAAGCAGTGAGGGAGCTTTATGTAAGACATTTACAAATTGTTTCAGATATTCAAACTTATAACAGTGCAGTTGCTTGAAGATGTTTGAGACTGTGTTTCTGTAGCTATCTTTGGCAGTAGTTCCAAACGATACTTTTGTACAGAATTGCTCTTTGTTAAAGGAAAGTGATTGAGTAGTGCAGTTAAGTATGATGAGAGAAGCCTCACCAGGAGCTTATTTGCAGGTGGATTTGAAATCCTGTATCCTACATGTACACAGACAGTACTTTCCTCTTTCTAGCTGCTGTGTTCCACTTAAGCTTGAAAGAAACACGTCATTATGATTTTTCGCCCTATCTTTCCCTGAAGATAAGGAGCTGTTTGAACAAGGAAATCCTCGTAGTTTGACTTACTGATGAAACCAAGGTGTCTTCATGTCCCATTGCTTGTTCCATGCAACATGTTTGTTTAAGATTTATAGACATCTGATGATAAAAGCAATGAGTCTGTCTGGAATCCCAGGCAAATGGCCTTAGGGATTTTGAGACAGCACAGCTGACTTTTATTCCCATACTAAGCACTGAGGTGCTCGTACTTGTTAAATGAGGTTCAGACCTGATGCATTGACCTTACTGCACCTGCACTGCAGGACACACATGGTCACATGAGAGAGGGGTTAATGAAGTCCCATGTCACATCATGTGACTCTTGCATTTGCCAGGAGTCTGAACAGTATTATTGAAACCCATAGATTTGATACACATTTGTTGCCATTTCGGAGGGTTATTTTCAGTGACAGGATATTATATGTTCGGGGGAAACAGAAAAATTGTTCTGTGATAGTTTTTTATCTACAGTTCTGTGTAGTCAGAGCAGAAAGTCTTTATAAAAGGATACTATTTCATTAATTTCAAGATAGTTTTATTTTTATGCCACTGCTGGAGAGAGAAAAATACATATATGATCCACCTTTCTTTAGCTGTCTTACAGAGAACAGTATAAATAATTTTACAGCTTAATTATTGCATTTGGCTAACTGATATCCAGAGACCTAAACAGGTCATGAAGCCGGGTACTACAATGGATAAATTGTGTTTCCAGTTATGTCATTGAAAGTCCTTTAGAAATCAGTGCTGTTAAAGATGGGCTGCATGGGTGTGACTGATGGCAGGATATGGCCTATAAACTCTGCACTGAAGAGGAAAATAATCTGAATATGTCTAATTAGTGGGGCTGCTGAAAGCAGAGATGGATCTTAGCTGCTTCTTTGGAGTACAGAAAACATTCAAAAATAGTTTTAAAACGACCACTCAGCAAAAAAAATATGGGAGGAAAGCCTATTTTTCTCCTTGAAAGAAATAAACAGATATTAAGATCAAACTTTAGTTTGCATTTGCAGAGAAACTGATGTTTTAGGCCCAAGCAAATAAGTAAATAAATAGATGTTTACTTAGAGATATTATCAAATATTTAACACTAAAAATAGGGACCTCTCAGGAGACAGTGGGCCTACTCTAAAGCTATAATAATGCCTTTGGGGGTGGGCAGCATCATCTTCCGTGCCTGTGAGGTGCTGTAGATTCCAAAGCAAAGCCGAGGAAATGAACCAGAATACAGCTGCAACGAAAGGACTTTTTTTTTTCTCAGTTTTAATGTAACCTAAAGTATAGAACTGTCTCAGTGTCTTCAAAATAAATCTTATAAGATTAATATCCTGAAGAAGTATTCAGTAAAATAGTTTTGCAATCTACAGGGTCTCTCCCAGATGCTTTTTATTTGAATATCAATAAAGTATTTCTATTTCATTGAATAAATTTTTCTTTTAAATTAGAAATGGAAGTACATATAAACTGGGAAATAAATGGATCTTAGAGTTTCAAAATTCAATGTTTTGACATGGTGACATGCAATATTCAGAGAAACACTGCAGAGAGGGCAGCTCAAGCATCTTCTAAGGTGAGTCACATATTGAATTTCCTATTTAACTTCCATTAAATAGGCAGAAACTTTCATTTCTTTTGAGTTCTAATACCACATAATAGATTTGAAAAACTAAATGTAACATGAGAATTGCAGATATCTGTGTATTATTTTCACTCTTAAAACTGAATAGTAACTTCAAACTGGTACAGTAAGAGATGGGAATCCTAAACTTGTATGAGAGTTGGTAGGAAAGGAGGAGGAAATTTCATCAGAAGTTGAATACTAAGTTCTGGATTTAAAATCACTAATGTAAAGGGAATGCAGAGAAAAATCTATTTTGATCTTATTACGGCTCGACAAGACTTTGCATCATTGAAATATAAGATGGACTAATTGCATCAAAGCAATTGCATTTGGGTCTTTTAGTTTGCGGTAAAACTAATTATAAACCAGCTTTTAATGAAACATTCTGTGGCATAGCAAATGTATTTTATATTGCTGTTACAAAATGAATAATCTCTCGTGCTGTAGTTCTAAATTCTTAATCACATTCTTCGTTTAAACTCTAGGAAAGGAATGAATGTCTTGTACATTACAGCCTTTTGACCAGGTTTTTGTTGTGAATAGTCCAGCAATGTGATGAAATACTTTCTTTAATGTAGCCTGGGTGATTGTACAGAAGCTTTTCCTCAATAGTGGTGTCAGTTTAACTGTGATGTTTCTAGATATCTATATGCCAGTGACATGTTCCAAGTCTGAGATCATTCCTAACACTCCACTGAGACTTATCCCTAATTTTGTTCATCCCTATTAAATCTGCAAATTGGTTTATATATTTAAAGAAAGTCACCAGTTGTCAGGATAAGCTACAGCCTAAAAGATTCTTAAAAATAATCTCAGATTTTCTACTGACCAAACCAGAGAGGGAGAAAAGAGCTAAAACATATGGCCAACTTCAGCTTCAACTTCTTAGCCTAAGACTTAGAAAGGTATGTCGATTTAATTGGTGTAACTCCATAGCCTTTAATGGCAGATTTATATGTAAAATCCTTCACTATCCTCTGTAGATTAGTCAGAGGACTTACTGAAAATAATAAAAAGAAAAAGAAAAAAAGGTATGTATTTATGCAATCTGGGATTTTTCCTTTCTCAGTCCAGGCTGAATGTGTGAGAGTATCTATCCAGTGAGAGACTTTGTAGAGCATCTAATAGTCAGAAAACATTAGGCAGCAACTCTTTGAAAACATTTGGTGGTTGGTTTTGTTTTTTTTCCAATGTCTTAAAATTAGGTTTATGAAGTAATTTGAATATTTTCCATGATTATTTGCTCCTGTGCAACTCCAAAGATAATCCCTGTCCTGGAGAACTTGCACAGCAGATTGTTTGGGCCAGAATGTTATGTGATGTCAAGCCATTGCCAGCCCTGATGGTAACTCCACTTGGCAACCAGTTGCACTAATTCCAGTGGAGTGTTACTGTGAGACACGTTTTTGAATCTAGAGGAGCACTGTTCTGTAACTGAGCTGTTTTGCTCAAGCATCTTATTTTGGCTGTTAATTTTTGAAGTCTGTCAGTGTCTTGAAAACAATGTGCAGATGCCTCTTGCTTCAGATCAGTTGTATTTGCCAGCATTGGCTCATATCTCTGTAGTGACATATACAGAAGTGGTGTTTCTTGCATCACTGTGACATTTTATTGCATATCAACTCCACAGAGAATATCTCCAAGGACATTTTTTCTGTGCATGGAAAATGGAAGGAGCACAGCTGTGTGCAGGGATGGTCCACTAGGGAGCCATGTTCTGCAAGCCTGCCTGCATCACCTTCCATAGGCTCCAAACATGAAACGTGAGCCAAACTCATCCTTTTGATGGCCAGCTGAGGAATTCCCCTCCTGGCCACTCAGCACAGCAGCTGGTTTTCTTGGTTTAGTTTCTTCAGAAGAGCCTGTGAGTGGCCACCCACATGTCTAACAGGCCCTACTGGTGCACAAAGAGCCAGACTCCTCCAGGCCTGGTGGACCTGTCATGTTCACACTATCAGGGTCAAACTGCTCACCAGGCTCTGGGCAAGGCAGGAACTTTTGCCAGTTGAACTCATGTATTTGCCTCAATGTCTTTGATCCTCTTGATGTTGTAGTTTGTCTGGAAACAGTCTATGTACAAATAGATGGGAAAATTATCTGATATATGGGGAAATCTAAGGGTGAAACCATAAGGAAAGAGATTAAGATATAGGTAAATGATCTTATGGTGCCCTCTGACATGAAGATCTACTGAATATTTTATGTGGAGACGTGCAATCAGTAGAAGAAGGTGTATATAAAATGTATGGAATTCAACTTGCTTGTCAGAGGCTGAGGTCCTCTCCAAAGGAGGAGAGGTTGGTGCTGTGTGACAGACAGCAGGTGAAGGTGCATTTCAGGTTGCGTGTGTTGTGTGAGGAGGATGAAGAGGCAACAACTGGGGCATGGGAGACCAGCAAAGCTCCAGGAGTGAGGGGAAGACTGGTAAGAGTTAAAGATGGTGAGCAACGAGGCTGTCAGATGAGAGATATGCGGGGAAATGGATTGTCAGGAAAAGTAACACAGAACAACATAAAGTAATGATACTGAAACTGAAATCTAGTCCTGAAAGAAGAAGTATGACTGAGGAACAAAAGGTCAGTTATTGAAAGGTGTAGCTGGTGTGTCATGTGCCGAAGTGAAGACACCTAACAGATCATTAATACGAGCTCACAGAGCAGGTAACTCAGCAGTGGAGGTGGCAACTGGGGGGGTGGCTGAGGAGCTCAGTGACAGCACAGCTCTGTGTCACTGGATCCAGTGGGCAGGCAGTGCCTGTTGGCTCTGCAGGCAGCAGATTTGATTTTGGTTTTCTTCCTGAAACCTCTTTTGTGGAACCCCCTGCTTTTCAACTCTCAAAGACAACTCGAGATTGCTGCTTAGTGGGAAATGGGAAAACATGTTAGCTGATGGGACAATATAACAAATGCTTAATTTCTTAAAGACATAACTAGTATTACTTACCCAGACATATATGTGCAAGCAGTTAAACAGCAGTTGTGTGACTCAGCCCTTACCACTAAATAGCCGAAGTCTTTTGCTTTGAAATATTTGCTCCATGTTTATTTTTTCTGGCAAGGCATAATCATGAGATTTCTCCACAAACTGTTGATTGGCTTTATGGTTTTTAATGGTCTGGTTTCTGGTAGCCATCAGTAGAAGCAAGACAGAAACCTTGTTCAGTTCTGGAATCTGCCTGGGCCGTTGGCTGTTCCCAGTAAGAGATGTCATTTACTGAAATCAGTTATGCTGATTTCATCAAATTTTGCTAAATTGATCTACTTTCAAACTTACTTCCATCCAGAAAAAAATAGTCATTTAGGTGTAAGCTAGCCATGTGTGGTTATCTATCTGCAAACAAAGTCAAGTTCCTGCAGTTTAAAAAGAAAGGGGTTTATGCTCATTGTAAAGCTGCATTTGCACTACTGCATGTAAATAGCAGATGTAGCTCAGCCTTTGGGTAGTTTGCAAGTGCCAGATTATACAGGAGGAATAAATGCAGATGGCTATGGGCAGGACAGACTCCTGTGCTGACATCAATCATCCCCAGATCAGTCAGAGCTAATCAACAGTTTTCAAGTTATGAATACTGAACACTTGTCACAATCTGCAGCTGAAAAGTTATTCACTGAAATTATACAGTGAATTAATTGAAGTAGCACCTTGGAGAAAATTATAAGTGTTTTGCAGGCAATTTGTGAATAGGTAAAGTGAAATTAATTGAATGAATGATTTGTTATGAACTATTCTCCCAGAAGTAGGAAGGTTCTATTTTTGGTTTTTCTAATTTCACTAAGCAAAGTTTGAAATTTTCACCCATATATCCTGCCATAGAAATGTAATCCTAGGCTTGGCCATCGTCATCTTTAGCATCTTGCCATGTTGTGAAGATCATTGACATCTTTAGCTATATTCCCAAAGCAAGTTTTAGCTGAAATGCTTTAACAGTTTATTTAATAATTAATATTCACTAGAAATAGAAATTGTCTACCTTGTCATTTTTTTATTCTGTTTCTCCACTGTAAAGCATTTACACTGGTCTACCATATCATGCTCAAAAGTAGAATTTTGTCTAGAAGCCCCATTTTGAAGCAGTAATCTAAGGCAGATTTCTGCTTGATATATGAAGTAATTATACCTCTGAAAGATCATTAACAGTTGACAGTTTTAGAAAAGAGAAATGAAGCAGTCTCCATATTTTTTATTCTGTCTTTAATGCTTAGCATAAATTTTCTATTTCCACAACATAATGCATGATGGCTTTGCCTCAGAAAACAACTGTTCAGTCTTTATTAATGAACACTTTTATTTAGGCTTAATAAACTTGTCAAGACTGCAATGCGTTCTGATGTGGTTACATTGAGAGTGAATGCCATGTACCTCCCAGATATGCTCTGTTCTATGATCTTGTTTTTTTGCATAGGAAATATGTCCAAAACGTAAACCAGTGTCCTATTTTCTTATACTTCTGTAATTTATCTGTATAGATTTCACCTTAACAGTGATATCAGGTAAGAGAGCTGCCAGCTTTTCTCTCTGCTTGTGATTCCTTGTCCCTGTCCATTGGATAGCGATAGGTGGCTCAAGTCTCCTGCCTGAGGAGATTGCTATATTTTGCTATATTTAATGAATTCCTCCATCAGTGGTGGTTTCATATACTATGTAGGGTACAGAAAGCATTTTCAGAAGTAGCTGTTCATCTCGTCCCTCTGAAATCACTAGAAATTTTACTTTCTTCTCTGAGTCAAGCTGAAGTGAATTCTTTTGAAAATCCCATTCTGCTTGTCTATACAGGAAAAAAAAATTGTGGCCTATCAAGATAATAGCTTTCTGAGAGAAACACTGGCATCTTGATATCACACTTGGGGAATTCTTGTTAGCACTTTATTATACAGCTTTGGAGGGCAAAACCAAGTTGCTTTGCTGTTTCTGCCAAACTACCTGAGGAATCCTTGAGCAGCATAGGATAAATATCCTTAGGGCTTTTGAAGAGACCAGAGGTATCAGGACCGAGATTTGAGGCTGCAGTTTCTGAGGACCTGGTTCCTGAAGCTTAAATTCTCATTATTTAAAATAAAAGCTTTCCCCTTCTGTGAGAACAGCTTTGATTTGTTACAATAATGCTATGGAACAGTTTATTGAGGAACAATTAAAAATTCTTTTCCCCTTCCCCCTTCTCCCAGGCTCTGTTGAATTATAGTTGTTGCAAGCAAGCTTAGGTTTATAGCGCCAACATAATCTAAGGTGAGGAAAACCTTTTAACTAGATTTCCAGCCAAACAGACCAAATTCCCTTCCCCAGAGTCCAAAATATTTATCTTTATTGATATAAGCAATGTGAAACAGAGAAAAGTACTAGCATTTGTTAACAATCTATTTCTTTTGTCTGCTGCCTCAAACTGAAGTGGCATTGTGGTTATAACTTCTCTTAGAGACAGGAATACAGACTGAGACCAGGAACCATGCTGTGATCTGTAGATTTTTTTTTTTTTGGTGAAGGAATATATTCTACTATCATGTGGTAAAAAGTAGTCAGGCAGTGCTGAACTAGAAGTAAAATGAGTTTTCTTTCCTCCCTCCACTTGGATTTAATTTGGAAAAGGTGAGAGAGAATGTTGTTCTCATGTACTTTTAGAGGAGCACACTGGAGTGACCCGTGTAGGTTGGGCAGGTAAAGCAGCTGGCAGGTAATCTCAGATGGCTGAAACAGTGTAGTGTCTGCTTTTCCATGAGTAGTTGCTGAGATTATTCCCTGTTGCCTGGTTGTTCTAAGGGAGGAAAAGTATCATGCTGATCTGTGTGTGGACTGGCTGCTGCCTGGTCATTTCATCCCAGTGTTCCCAGATCCATAAACTGAAGATTTGTTTCAGCTTTTCTCAGCTCTTGAATTTCTTCAAAAATGAAGAATTTTTTCAATAGTTTAGTTTGTTTCAACTCGGATTGCCTTGCCAATGCCAAAATCCTCTGTCCCAAAATACACTTAATTAAATGTTCTTCCCAGTTTTTGTGTTCTTGCTGACTTCATCTGGTTCAAGGACAGGGGAGCCATGGCACCTGGCCCTGGGACACTGCTGACACAGGCAGGAGCTTACCTGGAGTGCCCTGCCCCAGGAATCCCAACTCCCTGCCTGCAGGGCACTCAGTTAGTGGTAGCTGGAATACTAGTGTCATTATTGCCTTTGACAATACTGCAGTAGAGCAGACCAAAAAGTTTTAATTTCCTCACTATTTTAAAATGAAATTTTCTATTTGCTAAGCACAAGGGAATCATTATATTTGGGTTTGTATTTTGAATTTAAACCAAGTCAGGTCTAATAATCTTGAGCTTAGTTTCATATCGGTGAAATTGATACAGTATTTGTGAACTACATGAAGACAACAGAAGCCAGCTTTAAATAAGAAAAATGTGTTTTTTTCTAAGAAAAGGGGACTTCAGAGATGCAAAGAAAAGCTGGAGCTAGATAAATGAGGCTTGTATTTTACTGAGTTCAAAAGCATTTTGCTGTTTCTGGTATGCACATCATTCCAAGTCCAGTTGTTTTCCCTTGAATCTCAAGACAACATTGCCATGATAAGGAGAATGGATCAACAGTGTGTGATGGCAGTGGGGTTCATATTCATAAAACTATGGCTGTATCACTAAAAGGCTGATAAATCACTTGAAAGCAGTTCCACCAGCTGTAACCTTGGAACACACTTCTAATTACCAAGACTAATTTTAAGCTTCCACATTTATAGATGCAAAGCAAAATATGCAATCATTTCAAGTCAAAATCTGCTCTGGGATGTGATTTAAGAGTACTGTGTGTGCATAAACTGCTTCTGCAATGTTTTCCACTGACTGAGGTAGAACAAAAGAGCAAAGGCTAGGTTTGCCATTATGCATTAGCTTCCAGCTTTGTTAAACACAGGATCCCATCTCCAGGGTGGACCAACATCTTATTATTCCAGGTCAAGCTAATACCACCATCCCCACAAAATTCCATGTTTCCTGTTAGCTAGAATAAAAACAAAAGCTCTAGGCTTCAGCTTTGCAGAAACATGAAATGTATTCTCCTGTTTACATACACAACAACAAAGTTTATTTGTGATCATTGAGGTATCTAATCCTTGTGGTGTCCTGTCAATTCTTGTTAACTGGAAGGATTTCAGCATAGGTACTGTGCACTTTCAGTGTGCAGAAGACAGTGTACAAGGAAATCTGCATAGTGCTTTTCCTGTTGGTGGTAAATAAACAGCACAAGAGTCTCTCTAGACATAAAAAGTCTCCAAACTTCAGCTTTTCAGTCTGATTGTTCTCCTTTACAACTAAATAATGATTTGGTGAACAGGTTTCCCTGCATATGAAAAACTTTGAGATGGAAATATTATTAAGTCTGTTTCTTTTTTTAATTTTTTTTTTAATTTTTATTTTAATTTATTTTCTGGCACTGAGAATAGCCAGTCTTTGGTTCTCAAATTCAAACATGACCTTTTAAAATGTAATTCAGGATTTTCCAAAAATACTTATTTAGTTTTCTTGTGAAGAAACAAAGCAGTTCCTTGTAAAAACAGACACTCCTGATTGACTTGTACAGTTTTGCCACCTGTGTGCCATCACAATCAAATGCAAAAATGATGGGATAATGCAGTAATGATTAGCTGGAATACAGATGTGAAAAGGTAGAGATGCAGTGGAAAGGAAGCACTCAATAAACCTTTAAATGTATTTGAAAGTGAGAATGAAAGGCTGAAGTGGATCAGTTAATTACTAAGTGAATTCAGCACTTGGTCCTGTACACCAGGTGAAGCTTGGGAGCGAGGTGTGTGTGGTGATGCTGCTGCTGTGTGCTGAGAGGAGTTGCCATTGTTTCCCAGGAAACAACAATAGCCAGAAATGTTCACATGCATCAAGTCAGCTCTGTATTAAAGCTCATTGCTTTAGACAGAGACTGTCTCTAGAGGTAGAAAGGATGAGAATGGGACACAGATGATTTTGTAGATCCTAGACAAGTGTTTATAACCCCTGTTTTTCAACATGTTAGCTTGTATCTGAAGCAAATTCCAAATTAAGTATGTGCAAATCTGTATTTTGTAGTCTGTCTCAGGCTTTCAAATCAGGCCACCCAAGAGGATGCTTTACATGGAAGGGTTTTCCTGAACTCCAAACAGGTGTTTGGATACTGAACTCAGGCTGTTCTGTATGGGAATTCACTACTGCATAGACCAAGAGAGTGCCATAATGGCATTAAAAGGAACATGACTCTTTTCTCAGTGAATTTCTTTGCTCAGACCTAAAAGGAATAGTTATCTATTGGGAGAAGCAATCATGATAGATTTCACTGGGTGTATTAAATGTGATATGTTTGAATGCCATGTAAGATTTACCATCCATTTGGACTCGCTTTCATGAGAACTTTACCTTGATTATTAGATCTTTTTCAATATTTTTAATTGTAATACTGCCACCCACTCAGCAGTGTACTGTAATGGAGTTATCTAGAGCATTCAGGACATTAAAGATCTAGACCCTGCAAATTACAAGAGAATTTTGTATTTGATAACTTCAGTTAGAGTGACTACATGACGTACATAATTCCTTCATTACATGCAAATATGTGTTTGTGAAGTAGAGTATTACTGTGCCAGGTAAACAATAATGAGAGGAGGAATCCACACACATGAATTTGACTGAAGGCATAATGGACTCTCCCAGGCAGAGGAAGCCAACTTTGACTTGCTTTCTGTTGCATCTGGGGTACAAAATGTCAGTTCATTTTGCGAATTTTCCTTTTTCCAAAATGAGTCAACAAGATGGCTCCAGGGAGATCACTGAGCCACTCTGATTTTATGCTTCCTTGTTTTTAAAAGGATTGTTCTGTTGTCTCCTCCGTCCAAAAAGTTCTGTAATTACCTGGATACAGTTAATGAGAAGCCTGAGTTTTGGCAGCTACAGTATTTGAAGAACAGAAGATTTAACAATTAGTAGCAACAATTTAAAGTGTAACACCCTCTTTTTGATCTCTCTCGGCATTTCAGGAATGAATTTGTTTTGCAATTGCCAGTTCTCGTGACGGGCTTTGTCATAAGAACACGGGAGCATGAAGAAAGCCAGGTACTTGCAAGGAAATGTTACTGTGTGCTGTACTGTGGGGATCCTTGGCATCTTTGTTCCCTCTGGCTGGAGTTTCAATTATAGGAAGAACATGTGATAATAACCTGGCATGCTGTGATGAAGAAGTGTGGCACCCAAGAACGAATGATTGAAAGTTGGTTTTATGAAGTTTAATTTTTGTTATACAGATGACTAAGAAACAAATATAAATTGTGCCGGGGCCTGTAACGAGATCCATGTAATTCTAGCCAAATACAGAGCAAGAAAGGTTGGAGTAGTGACTGTCACTTCACTGTCATTCCTAGGATGGGAATTCGTTGTTCCAGCAGAGAGAGGGAGTGAGACTGTGTGGGTGAGAGACAGTGAGAACACGCGCTGCTTCTTTCCTCACCTCCCTTTAGGAGCACTGATGGGCCTCTATAATATTTAGAGTATCATGCCTTGCAGAAATATGAGAGAGTGAGAGTTTAAAAACTTACTGTACAAACAGATAGCAGTAGCTTGGAGACACCAACTCCTCCTTCTGCCCAGAAGCTCACCAGTGCACAATGCTGCAAATTGCTCCAAAACCATCGCTCCCCAAAAAACTTCTAGGAAGAATCTGTAGAGACAAGATTTATATAAGTCTCTCATTCTGTGCTGCTTCTGACAATACCTCTTGGAGTTGTTTTTATTCCACACAATTAACTGTATTGTAGCCTACAAACATTTATTTAAAGAACACTTTGTTTGCCAAGTGTTCAAGGCAGCTGAGCATGTTGACCCAGTGTTCCACGGAAGCAGTACATGGTCAAAGATTGCAGAAATGCAGAACACTGGGCAGCTTTTGATGGAGAGATTCTAAAAGTCTTTTGTGTCTGTTCTAATACAGAACAAAAATTATAATCAGAACCCTTTTTGGAATTGCCACCGAGTTTCCTACTTGGAAAAGCACTTATCTTGCAAAAGCAAATGATTTCTTTACTACTTCAAACTGCCGACCCTTTTGAAATGTAAATTAGGAAAATGGAGGTCTTGACGCTTGGAAGAGCTCCGATGATTCATTTGTTATGATGTTCCTCCCTGCTGTGCTATACTGAAACTATACTGTGGGGCTGCCTTGCATAGTTCAGCTGCATCAAACGAGGAGGTACCACGTTGAAAAGAAGCAGCCACAGGGATGTGGTTGTGCTGCAGTTCATGGAAATGCCACCTCTGTCAGCTGCAGCAATTAGCTGTTTCTCTTCCCTCTGCTTTTAAGTTACAAGTTAATGAGTGTGTCAATAAACCCCCACCTGTTACAGCAAGAGAACCAAAAGTAGTTTGGTGTTTGATGATTGTAAATGCAGAAGTAAATGTGCAGAGAAACTTCCCAGTGCTGTATCAGAGAGAAGAGAGATAAAATAAAATGATTGAGATAAAAAGATATTAGCCTTCCAACCTGACACCTCCATTTCTGTGTAACTCCGAACATGTGGTCGTGTTGTGTGACTGAGACCACCATTAATAATGAGCTGGTGAGAAACTGCTAAAACAGGAATTCCACATTTTTTAGCTGTCAGCCATGGAAATTGTTTTCCCAGGAAAGCAGTGGTTCTTTAACTTCACTTTTATAGGTACAAGTAAGTTAATAATTTTATGAAACATAATAATGATATTTTTCTGATACTGATTTTGTTTTGTAGGGTAGGACTGAGTATGTTCCTAAATTAAAGAAAGCCTCTACACCAAACTGGAAAGAGAAATGTTGGTCTGTGAAAGTAGTGCTGAGGCTTGCAAGAGGCAGCAGATGCTTTTCTACAGAGATCTGTATTTGAATGCATCTCTCCATATCTGAAAGGAACTATTACAATGCACAGCAGGCTGTGAGAGGGGTGTTCTGGCAGGATAAACTTCAGTCCTTCAGGCACCTTGCTGTGGATCACACTGCACAAGTTTGTGCTCTTGCTGTTCTCCTGCTGGTTTGGGAAAGTTTGTGCTGATTTGTGGAATCTGTCTAATCTTGCATGACATGGCTTCGTGATATTAGCATGCGGCAAAATACTGACTTCAAACATTTTGCCTCAGGACCAGATGATTTCCTTGTTAGCAGTGGGTGGAAGAGGCACTTTTGGTTATGTCTCCATTAGCATTTAGATAATAAGAAGGCTTTGGTACCTTCTTAAAGATCTAATAGCTTAATAACAGCACTCACTGTTTTATCAGGGTATTTTCCTGTCACTCTCCTTAAACCAGTGTTATTCTGGGTTGAGAAGTGCATTAAATAGTCTTGCAGACTGGAACAGGAAAATTAATGGATAAAGCTGTGTGAGTACATGTGGATTGTTTCACACAAATTTGCCCCTTCATGCCTGCACTGATGGTATCTTGTAGATGATCATCCTAAAAGCAACCATTATACTGAAGATTGCCAAACTTTTATTTCATGTTTACGTACGAAGTTTCTTAGGATAGCATGATGGTACATTGTTTGCCATGCGACCTTCTGAAGAAATTTATGAGCAGACTTTGTGTGGCTGCACTTTGGTTTTTTGAAGATCATTTGTTAAAGATGGGCACAGAGGAGAAATGAGCCTTCTTTTCCTTTTTACTCCTCAAGACTTGATGATACATTAGATCATTATAGAACAGGTGCTTTTAGTTTAGAGTGTGATATCACCAAAGTGCAGGATAGAGGACACTAACAACTTTGAAATGCTATCACTATTCATTACATTCTGTGAAATGATTTTTGGAGGATTTACCATAAATCCATTAATTTTCAAGATCTCAAAGACCCCTTAATCCACTAAAACCTTTTCAAATTTAGTGGGTTTTGAATAATATGAAATGGCTTACTACCTATGACTAGCCCTCTAAGCTCCCTGCTTTTAGTGCAAGGTAAACAGCTCAGTTAGTTGTATTGATACATTTTCACAAAATATATACTTTAAAAAAAAGTCCAGGTGAGCTGCTCAGTTTCTGTCGTGTTCTTCAGTTCTTGGTTCTGGATCATTAATTTTTTCTAACTAGGTACAGTGTTTAATCGTAAAAACTGTAAGCCAGTGAGAGTGATGCCATTTGCCTCTGCAAAAGAGGAAATTTTCCAGTATTCCCCGACATAAAAAATTAAAAGGGCCTATCTTACTGCACAGAAGAAATTGCTAGAGCACTGCTTGTGAACAGACATGCCCGAGACACTATTATTCCTGACTGGAATCTGTCCTGACAATTAACACTCAGCATGGCAGAAACTGCCTGGGACAGAGCTAATGCACTGTGTCATGATTATTGTACTCCTCCAAGCATAAATTGAATGGGGAATGGTTAGTAATTAGCTCAAGCAAAATAGACTCTACACTTGTCTTCTTTTGTCATTAATGTCCAGGCTGATAACAAAAGGATCTCTGGTAATTAGCACAAACCCATGCAAAAGGTCTGACTGTGCTTCAAGAACCCTTTCACACATGCATTTTTGTTCTAATGAAAACTTGACTTGAGAAAACAGTGGGCAATGGTAAGATAATTGTACATTAATCAGCAATAATTATTTTAGAAAGAAATTCAATTTAAAGATCCTTTCTCTTAGTGGCCAAGAATAATTAATAAAACAATTACATAAAGGTTTAAAAAGGTATCTGGATATGCAATGAAATAGATATATGCATGCAGCCCTCCCCCCAAACTCTCATGGGTACAGCTGAACAGAGAGCTGGCTTTGAGTTTTGCTAATATTCCACGCGTCCAGCAATAAGATGTGTGGAATCTGTATTTTGTGCAGTGATTTAGAGGCAAAGCTATCCTTCGAGTGTTGGGGGGTTTTTTCACTTGATTTTGATTTAAAGGGTATAGAAAACATCTAAGGAGATCTGTACAATGGAATATTTGATTTTTTTAGTGTATTTTTGTACAAATATGTGTATGTTTGTTGTGCTGCCTGAAAATGTAGCTGTTATTGGGGTTGTGTTCGTTGACTTACAATTTCAGGAGCTACACATTAAATGTTTTAAACCCTGAATATTGCATAGTGTGGCTTTTTAATGCATAACAATCATAATGGTGAGATCCAACTTCCCATCAGGATTAGAGGTTCAGCTGTTGGAAGGGTGTAGGTGGCTTTCTGCAAATGCAGAGATCTGAGGTGTAGAGCTCAGACTGGTGGTGGATCCAGTATGTTCTGCTCTTCAGCCTGGTGTAGTTTGGGGCTTAATGTATGCAGTCTGAAATAATAATTTAAATCAAGTGTTAACAAAGGTAATGATGTGGTGACAGTGAAGGGTTTTAAGACCCCAGCCTGATCCAGAAGTTCTGGAAGCTGAGTAACAACTTAAATCATCCTTGCTGCTCCTTCATGCTAAGGAGAAGCAAAAAGGTATATGGCAAAAATTTTAGCTACATTTTGTTCCCACTGTCTCTTCTCTATAGCAATGAAGAGTTGGGGTAGAGCATGTCTGTATGTGGAGCTGTGAAGATGAAGCTTGTTTTCACACCTTCACAAGCTGTGAACTAAGCCCTCATAATCCAAATGCAGTGGCGGTATCCCAGAATGTAGCACAGCTAACTCCACTAACCCTGGAAGGGACAAAGGCTGTTGACAGAGCTAGTCAGTACCTTTCTCAAGTTATTTGTTGTTTGTTTAATTTTTTTTTTTATTAATGAGCTAGTTTAATTTTACAAAAGTGAGATGATGCAAATTTCAGGAGAAATATTTTTCAAAGCCATTCCAGCCTTCTGTCTGGCAACAGTGTTTACACTTCAGATAGCAACAACCAGTACTAAAACATACCCAGTGCGCGTGTACTGGGAATGTAATACAGCAGTTCCCTATTTTGGCAGCTCTGCTATGTTCGTCTTGTTTTTGGTTGTTTTTTCATTTTTTATTTCTGAAAGCCTTATCTAAGCACATTTTCCTGAGAGATCAATAGCTGCTTCATATATGTAAACTGATATGTGTGGCTTACAAAAAAGATATGATAAAGGAAGACTCTGGAATTGCTTGTATAGACAGATTCATTAAGATAACAGTCTGTTTATCTAATCTTACTGATGTGTTGTAGTTATAGATCACCTACTATTATAGCAATTCATTTCTGTTTCTATTCAGGTGGTTTTTATCATTAGTTTTGTTCCTGCATAGATGGCTCTAAATCACTTCTCTCAAGATTTAGAGATATTTTAGATTTAAAAGACAAAACACTTCTGTCAGCTACAATGGTAACGATGAAAATACATAGCTGGAGTCCATTGGCCAATACTGTGAGGTCTTCAAGAAAAGCACTAGAATAAATCAGCAGGATAAAAAAGACCTTGGGTGATCCTGTTGAAGACTAAGTTAAGGACTTTGCAGCTCCAGGGGTGACTGTGGGGTAATGGAGCTGTAATCTACAGCCTGTTGGCTGGTACTCACTCCAACCCAGTGAAGGTGACAAATCACTCAGATCAAGGGGCCCTCTTGGGGCTCCTGTGAGATGTGCCAGGCATGGCAATTCCCTTTGTGGAGAAGACAGAACAGTCTCTAGGGCTTCTGCTTTGCTTACATTTGCTAAAGATGGCATGCCCAGATAAGGTGCCAGTGCAGAGAGGCCCATGGCTACTTTATGGGACTCCCCAACAGCAGCCATTGCTCTTAGAGTTTGCAGAAAGTGAAGCTGAGCCTTAAAAGAAGGAGTGCTTTCCCTGGGGGAAGTACCTTGCCTATCCCTTTTCAAAGCTGCCAGCTCATTTTGTGTGCGTGAATAAAACATCGTGATTAATGGGAAAAGATGTCATTCATTGTGTTTAACGCTCTCATTGGCATCACATTCCTTTGAGCTCTAAATTGTATTCTGAAATTTTATTCATTGATGCTTTTGGAAGGGCAACTTGATATAGCTCATGCAGTTATGTGGAGTCCTGTGTGCATTTTTTAATCCTGTCATGAAAGGATTCTCTTTGCTGCCCTGTGGGTGTCACAGGAAGGAGTGACATGGGTAGTGCCAGTGGCAGGGTGGGTGCTGGGCACTCGGCCCTCCACCTGGCTCTGGGAAGTGCCTTCTTTCTTGAAGGTATAATTGCCTCAGTGAAAAAATTGTCTCCATCAGGCAAAGATGCACCACAGGTTTGGAACTTTGGGCACAGCTTTTAAGCTGTATTAATCTTGTTTAACGCTGCACCATTTTGCAATTTGCACTCTTAGTTGGAAAGCCTTTTTCTTACTGCCTATGAAACAATGAAAAAGTCAAGGTCTTAGTTTCTATCTTGAATTGAATATTCTGTTTATACAGTAAGTGCAAACAACAACAGCAAAATATGATGGGTGGTTCCAACGCTTTTATGTGCAGTTAAAACCTACACTAAGGAAAATCTGTTTCTACTACATCACCATATATAGCTCTTCAGCATAAATATTTTTACAGTTATCAAGTCACTTTCCAAAATTTTATATGGGCAAATAGCTGGCAGTACCAAGAAAACTTCACACCAAATATGAAAATGTAATTGATATTGTATTGAAACAAGTAATTTGCTCAAGACTGGATTATATTTTCCCTGCTTATATGGTACATATTTGTGTTTAAACATGCACCAATGTTTGGCATTTTGAATGGAAATAAATGAGTGCTGATGGGATTTCATAGTATAGCAGAAAAAATTTCTGTGTTTAGCATTTTCACAGTTGTGTTACCTAAAATCACGGACTGCCTCTTTTTTTTCTTTTTTTCCCCTCTCCCTCTCAGTGCTTGTCCATTTTCAGTTTTGATCACAGTCACTGGAAGCACTGGAAGCAGTAGTTCAGTGCTGTTGTTTGGGTGTTAATTTTCTGCTTTGCTGAAAGGTTTTGATTACAATAATTCGTGAAATTACTTGAGTATCAGATACTTGGATATAAGGACAGAAGTTGAGATTCCAGATGGCATCTCCTTAGAATCTTACTGTCTGGTTTACTGTTTTATTTAGTTATTTAGCCTTACCCTGGTCTTTGTTCTTTCTTTTCTTTTTTTTTTTTATTTTGGTCCTGATATATCTGACAGATGTTGATCCATCTGAAGTGTTGATTCTAATTTAGATATTGTCTGTGATTTCCCAGGGAAAGTTTAACTTTATGGGTATTATTTTGAACAAGATATTAAAGGAAAGAGAGCACTGTATTTTTAGTGAAAGCCGAAATAGTATCTAAGAGCAGGTAAGCAAGGGTTCTTAATTTTAGTGATTCATTCAGAACATGTTGGGTGGTTATGTTGAACATTTAGGCAATAAAAATGATAACACTATAAAGAGTAATTGTTCAGTTAATGACTGGGGGTTTTTGATGCCTTCCTGGGTAGGTTGGGAAGAGCAGCTTGAATCAGCATGAAACAGCCAGAATAGCTGATACCTTCAGCTCTTGCTGCATTGCAAAGAGGATTGATGAAACCACTCATGCTGCACTTTTATAATGAACTCACTTTTCAGACACTTGTAACTCAGTCCTGAACTGGGCTCTGTTCTTGGATTTGGCAGTACTATTAATCTGGAAATAATGTGGGGTTTTTTTCTAGTCAGGTGAGAATGCAAACAATGAGAAATGAATACTTTTAAATCTTCTTTTGCCACGTGATAGGCGCAGCTGGAAAAATGCAGGTGCATTTTGCAGCAGGCATGTAAATCCTTGTGACCTTGCAAGTTTAAAAAAAATTCTGTCAGGTGAGAACTGAGTCTGGTAAATACTAAAAAACTGATGAACTACAATTTATCAGGGCAAGATAGGAAAAGGTAAAGGGATGCTCTTGGGTAGACTCTCTGTTCCCTAGAAGGCTTCACCAGGGCAGTGGATATCTGGGCTTGGTGCTCTGCTCTGGAGGTGGGAGCAGACAGGAGCATGGCAGCCCCACCTGCCCCAGCCAAGGTTACCTGGCTCTGGCGCTTTGACGTCAGAAGTGTTTTTATTCTATTGATTTTTTCAAGAAATGGGAGAAACTTGCAAATTACTGTGAATTGAGATGACAGCCCATGTTTTCTTCTTTATAACTCTCTCATGACTACTTTCCAGAGAGCGTAATTTAGGCATGGAACAATGGGAGGTTGTGATGGTGGAGTCTGTGGCTGGCAGAGAATATACTACACCTAACACAGGATATGTTGTGGTGTCTCATGTGAATTCTTTGGGAAATGAGTTGAGTCGAAGCTTAAATTTCGACTTGACAGCATTGTACTTAAACAAATAAACGGTGACAAAAACCTTTGCATTCCTACACCGATTCACGACTCCAAACAGAGCCAGTGTATATCTCAGAGGATCTTACACTAACACTAGCAGAGAAAATAGGGCATCAAAACTGTTGGCTCCAGAGCAGCAGGAAACTGATTGATTTCCCCTCATCCTTTCACATACCTGGATTAGAGTAGCTCTACAACAGACGAATCAACAAAAATAATGGCACTTCTGACAGTATTGGAACCTTTTATTAGCTCCACCTGCACCACTTGACATTCACAACTCCTGCTAGAAAATGTGGAATAGCATTCAAAGTAGAGAGCCTGCAGTACACTCTGGTGTGCCATGCAATCACGGAAGTACTTCCAAAAGCAATTTTTTTTATCTTATGGAGCTTTTCACCTGAGGATGGGAGAGTTAGAGGTAAGATTTGAGTGACATTTGAGCTGCCTGATGCAATAGAGATGGAAGTTGACTCCTCAAAAGAACTCTATGAACAAATGGATACTCTTTAGGGATAGGCTGCTGTGGGTGTTTTCTATGCCTGAACTTGGTTAAACCAAGTGTCTCGCATGTGAATTAGCAAACTATGTTAGATATCTCTCCAGTAAGCTGCAGATGGGATTGGACATGTCTTGACTCACTTTATTGATCTCATTAATATTGACCCCTCAGGTACTGGAAAGTCCTATAAGGTGTCAAAAGAGCCTTCTCTACTCCAGGCTGAACAGCCCCTACTCTCACAGCCTGTCTTTGCAGGAGAAGTGCTCCAGCCCTTGAATCATCTTTATGGCCTCCTCTGAACTTGCTCCAACAGCTCCATGTGCTTATGTTGTGGACCCCAGAGCTGGATGCAGCCCTGCAGGTGGGGTCTGAGCAGAGCTGAGGGGCAGAACCCCCTCCCTGCCCTGCTGCCCACGCTGCTCTGGATGCAGCCCAGGACACGTTTGTCTCTCTGGGCTGTGAGTGCTCATGGCCGGCTCATGTTGAGCTTCTCCTCCACCAGCACCCCCAAGTGCTTCCCCTCAGGGCTGCTCTTGATCCATTGATTAAGAGCAGCCAACCATCCACCCAAATCTTTCGTTTGATATGTTGGATCTGAGTGCTAAAATAAAACATCACAATTAAGCCAGAGAATACATTAAGTCTGTAAGGAAAGCAGAGGGGAGTCATCCACATTTTTCTTATGCTGTTATCAAGTGCTACAGCCATTTCAATTTGTACTGAGCAAAAAATAACTCACTACAAGGATTTCACAAACCCTTCTCAGTCTTTATCACTATCATATTAAAAGAAGAAATAAAACAAAAATAATAGTAATTTTAATGTAAAAATGGAATTGACTAATATTGAAATTACTGGTTTAATATGCTTTTCGTCCTCAAATAAGTAAGAGTAGAATTGAACTGATTTGATCCAGCTTATGAATATATTAGCAGCAAAATTTCAGGATTGGTTATTAAATGAGCTTCTGTATTGAAATTTTATGCTAACTTTTGTTTACATTTCTATCAGTGCAATCTCAGCTGTCTTGATTTAATAATGACAAAGAAAGAAATTGACTCGTCTATGTTGATACAGAACTGAATTTGGAAGCAAGTAAAACCCTAAAAATGATACTGGGGCAACAGCTCCAAACTTAAATATCTGAAAGTTTTCCTTAAACCAGAATTTAAAAAATTACATCCGTACCTACTAATCACAGGCTTTTGTTCCTAAACTGAAAAAATAATTGAGAACAAAAGTAATAAAAGCCCCAAAATTGAAATAATATGAAAAATGAACAGGGGAGCAATCCATTCCATCACAATGGGAATTGACTGAAGAGTTACCTGAGCTCCAGAGGCTCTCTTTTGTGTAACTTCAAGTGTCTGAATGACAGGCATTGTGAAGAAATTAAATGAAAACTAAGCCAAAATCTATTCAGTTTAGCAGATGAGGGATTTGGAGGATACTGGTACTTTGGGAAGTGTGTGGTCCTTGGGAGATTTGTTGTGCAGCATAATTTTTCTATAGAACAAAAAGTCCAATTTAAATAAACTCTATAAATGTAATTTTGGTTTATAGATTACACTCTGAATTTCTGTAAAAGAATACCACCTAGCTTGCCATTACACCCTTTCATATTGAAAAGAGATTTGTAAATCTGGACAACTAAGTTTCTGGCCTTGAGAGGGAAGCTTCAAGAACAGTAATTTGATCAAAACACTCTCGGTTTTGTTTATGAATCTGGGAATAGGCATCAGCTGAATTGTGTCTGTGCTTTTAATATTAATGGAAACGGCAATAAGAATCTGCATAGACACAGAGGGATCAGTATATCCATATCTCTCAAAGCATAAAAGAGGGACAAAGGGTAGGAGAAGGAATTCAAAGCCATCCTCCTCTTCTGCTTTCTCATTATTTCTTACGCCAGTATCTTGTTTTGCATTACCAGGGGGATTAGAAAAGTTACGCAGGAAAGAGCACGCTCAGTTTCTAGGGAGTAGGGGGATTCATTCTGGTTTGAAATTAGTCAATGGTTTATAAACAGTACGTTTGCTAAAGACCAGTCAAATCCACCTAGCAATGTCATCAATGCTTTTGTCAACTTTTTGACCAGCATAACCTAGGTGGAACTTTCAGTAGGATTTTATTTTTCTAAGCCGTGTATAAAATTAAAGATGTGACCAAAGAAAGCCAGTTCAATAATTAAATCTATCTTGTTCAGGTCAGCTATCAGATGTGATTTTGTTGAATGATTAATGTCAGATTTTAAAACCATTTTTTTTCTTTAAGTTTAGTGAGAAGCCAAAACAGCATTACTCTGAAATGATCCCAGCTCCTATTAACAGAGTTAATAGATTGCTGAGAGCTAATGCAGTGGCAGCACCATACCTAATAGAGGATGTGTCTACTCAGTTGATTTTTTTGATTGCTGGCAGTACATGTGAAATGGACTATTCGCTTATTTCTGGCAAACTGAAAACAGACCGATGCCAAGATAATACAGCTAAACTGACTGTCTCAGCCAGACATTCATTTTTCCTGAGCTTTGAGAAGCAAACCCATGACCAGTATTTTTTATTAAAGCCTCCACCTCCAAATGCTGCCCTAGATTCTTCCCTTTCAGCTGTATGTTGCCAGACCATTTTTTCATTAAAGTGCTCAGCTTGCTCTAACAGGTGCTGTTGTATCTTTGAGGGATTTTGAATCTAACAGATCCAGCAGGAGATGGTTGTGCAGCATGGGACACAAACTACATACACAGACCTTTTTCCCCCTTTCTATATGATCCTGACTGGTGAGCATGTTGCTCTCTAGAACCACAATTTCAGTCCCTGTATCCTGTCTGTGGTTAAAGCAATTAAAGGGCTTTGTTACCCTTCTACCACATTCAAATAGCCTGCCTAGCCAATAAGGACTTAGTCAATTAAATTGATTAGAGTTTATAGTGGAAGCTGTGTTGGCACCTGTTACCCAATATATCTCATCTAAGTCTGCAGACTGCCAGAAAAGGAGTTTTGCTGGTTCATTGAGTATGAGAAATTTGCAATAGAAAATGCATTGTTGTAACAATTTTTCTTTCCATATGCAAGTCAATCACTTTTTGCAGATTCAGAGCATGCGTCAAAGGAACCTGAAATCTGAATAAACTGCTAATGTAAAACTTGTTTTTTTGCTGAATCCATGGAAAAATTTTTGAGTCTGTGTTAGCATAAAGGGAGCTGTTACTGTTACATTTGGATGTGTGATTTTTGTAAGATGTTTACCAAAGAGTAAACAGCTGTCTGATACATGATAGATGGGGCTGTTGAGGTTTGTGGAGAGATGAACGAAAGTGGTAGTTTTGGGCATTGTTCATGAGAAACAGAGCAAATGATGTGTGCACTCTGAGCTGCTCCACTGCCTTGACAACAGGACGCTAGGCTTGGTGACCGAGTCTGATTTGCAAAATGAAGTAAAATATTCATATTAGCTTTCCATGAAACTAATCTCTCACAAAGCCTTCTTTGTGAGGTAGCTTCAGTGCAGTGGGTAAGTGTGTTGCACCTTAAATCTCATGGTTCAAAGTTATTGCTGGATCCCAGGGAATTGTTGCTGTCCTCCTCCAATTCCTCCTTCCATCAGGCAAGCAGAGGGGCTCAAAGGGGAATGGCAGTGCTGTGAAGGGGATGAGAGAGGGTGAAAGAAGTGTTTATATCTAATATAATAACTAATATCAGCCACAGGGTAAGACTTACTTCCCTGTGCCTAAACCCCTCCAACATTAAACTCATCCATCTGGAGTTTGGACATAGAAGATTGGGCTGTGTTTCTTCCATGAGAGTTGTAATCTCCTTATCTCTTCTTGTTTGACTTCCTAATTAAGTTTTCTTTTTCTTTGTGCTAAAAAAAGTTAATTGCTCTTTCACTGCTAGTTCTGTTGATTAATAATGCAGAAAAACCATAACATAATATCTGGGGTATTGCATTTTCCTCCTGGAGGCAGCAGCAGTGTCACAAGCACAGGGCTGTATGCTTGCAGCAGGAGTACCTGGGGAAAAGGGAAGCCAGCGAGCTGGGAATTTTTGCTTAAAAACAAATTGAATGAGTGAATAAAGAAAATCACTAAGGCTTCATCTATAAATACTCTCTAATTTAAATTCACATTGGCATGAAATTTTAAAGATTTATTTCCATAATTTGAAGTAAAAGGTATTTGTTTTAGGGGTGATTAATTCACACACTGCCTTATGGGTAAGGGAGAATTGCAAGATCAGGGTAGTATAAATTAATAATTGGAGTACGTGTACTAAAAGTGTGAGAAAAGACTTTAGTTAGGATTTTTCCTAGTTCCTTGTTCCTACTAGCATGGTGGTTGTAGAATTTCCTGATTCATTAACATTAAACAGGTACTGGTTTTACCACGATAATAAAGAAAATCATCATCTCAGTGATTTAAAAAAGTTACACCAGGAAAAGGGTGGACAAGAATGAAGAAACAGAAAGAATTTATTACCTGTTTTAGACTGGGAATCAGTTAGAACATCTTCTTCAAGAAAATATAAATATTTTATGGTATGATCATGCATAATAGTAAATATTATGTATAATAGCTAGAGCTCAGGCACCAGAGTCCTTTGCCCAGACATCATCCTGTGAGAGAGCAGAGCAGCTCCACTGCTTCAGAGCAGCTCCACTGCTCTTGCTGAGCAGGAAGAGGGTTCTTGGGTGATTTATTAGGGGACGGCTGTTACAGGCAGATGTCTGTGCAGGGGCAGAGCTCTGTGAGCTCAGGTTTTGTTTATGAAGTGATTGCTTTTGAACATGTGTTGTGTGTGGGAAAACTATTCTGCAGCCTTTCTTTGTGGCAAGCTGGCCAGTGTCTGGTTTTTTAATAAAGTTTTCTTTCTTTCCTTTGTTACTGACAAATCGCCTGGTTTCCCTGCAAGGCTGTTTAGTGATTAGAATGGGAAGCACATTGCAATGCTTATTTTTTTTCCTTAAAAGAATTAGTACTTATGAAGACTGTGATATTTCATACCCTAAAGACAATTGCAGCGCCTTCACTGTCTGCTGTCCTTTGTCACTCCCTGGATCCAGCCCAGACTCAAGGAAGGCCCTGTTTCCATGGAGGCAATGCTTGTTATTATAGATATTTCTTCTACAAACAGACTTGTGAATTCTCACGCCTTTGGTTCAAGCTTTATAGTTTTAAGCCATATCTGGAGCTTTTATGTTCCATCTTCTTTGATCTTTTGCCAGAAGGCTTTATGTTGCAGTCTAAGGTTATGATGTTTGCATGTTTTACTTCTCAGTTGCTCTGTGAACAGCAAACAAGAGATGAAAACCTTACATCAGAGTTCCTTCCTTTGGAAAGCAGCATTACAAGTCCTTGATCATGGACAAGGCATGTTTTTGTTTGATTACTCTTATTATTTGCACATTTTTTAAAGCATAAATGGCAATTGACAAATATGTTAAGTTACAACTTGACTCATCTCTTGCTCTCCCTCAAGACAAACCAGAATTGTGGGAGGCTTGAGTTAGGGATATGTTTCTTTGTAAACAATTTCTCTGGTTTCTTTTTTTTTTTTTTTATTTCAGTGATGGTTTAGGCTTTTTTGGAGTTTGGGTAGATTGAATTTCTAGGTTAGAAGACCCTCTCTGAATATCAAGTTATTTTACCCATTTTACTTTTTTGAGTTGCCAGAATTTTATACAACAGTTTTGTTGCCAAAATCATAGAATTCCAACAGACTTCTAGGTTTTGATGGATGGGAATGCACTATTGCTGGTGATGAACTGTTGCAGAGGATAATTATCTGTCTGTGCTAATTTTAGCTTTCTTTCATTCACTGCTCTTTCTTCTGCACCACAGAGGCCTTACACTGTGGGTTTTCTTCCTGCAAATGTACTTATATATCCTGTTCTGGACACCATTCATTCTTTTCTGAGAAAATAAACAGGTTGAACTGTTTGGCTCTCTCACTGTAAAGGGTTCTTAATACCACAGAACCATCACTGCTCTTTGCATACTCTTTTCTGTAGTTGTACCAGTCACAATCAAGTGAATCTTGCAGAAAAGGTTTTCCAGATGAACATTCTCTTCTTTCTCAGAATTTTCTGAACTTTTCCTTATGGAAGCTCAATAAGTCTTCGATAATAACTTAAAAAAAAATAGATATTTTTCTTTTAGAGTGCAGTTTGATGGTGGAGGCCTATCAATTTTTTAGTTGAAATAGAAAAATCAATTTCTAGAATTATTAGCCATTTTGAAATTGGAACTTAAAACTAATAAACACTTTGAAAACCAAGTTAAGAATGAAAATAATTACCAGTAAAAAACGTGTAAGGATACAGGTATGTATTCAATTACTCGATTAAGTAATTGGAAGCAACTGTTCTCTTTGTTCCCTGCAGTTAAACACAGATTACACAGACCTTGGATTTCAATAGGATAAGTTAGAATACGTTGTAAAAACCTTCTAATAATAAGTAAAATTAAGTTCTAGGATGAATTTCCAACAAAGATTATGGAGTTTTCATTACTGGAGGAAATTTTTTTTAGATTTGTCAAAAATGTTTAAGTACAGTTGGTCATGGTTTGAGTTTGGGTAATGAGGGAGCAGATGGCGTTGAAGACAATTTTAGTGTTTCTTTTAAAATTTTTTTGACAATAGATATTTCTGCAGAATTCTGTAAATCTGTGTTCCCTTCAAAGTCAATGTCTTCCATTGAATTCACTGAGTGGGAAGTTGAAACTTGAAGATATCCAACAATCTGGTGACCTGAAGTGACTCAAATGCTCTTATATCCCCAGAATATTCAAAGGTGGTGTATAGAGCAGGTGATTTTCTCTTTTCCTAGATCATCTGATGCTGTAAAGGGGCAGATGGAGGGATCAGGTAGAACACTAATGTATCTGCCAGTCCTATTTTTTTGAGTTCTAAGATTTTAAAATCTGACTCTGAGCAGTCTTGTTAAAAATGGTTATGCATACATATGTCTTGTCAAGAATAAACTTCAGTAAGGAATGCTATGAATACTAAGGAATGCAAAGCCCTGGCATGTCTTTTTGCATTTTTGCAGATTCCAGTCATAATTGTTATTAGATATTTGTCTTGCCACCTTATATCTGTATTTCTTCTCAGCCTCAAATTCCTCTTACACTCAGTTTAGAGTAACACTTTTCTGCCTCTTAAAACCAGCGAAACCAGATCCCTTCCCATTCAGCTGGCCTTAATTCCTTCAGGCTCTCCACTGCCAGAAAGCTGTTTTAATAAAAGGAAGGACCCCCAAGCCACCCAGTGTCATTAAGGTGACCAAGAGAAGACTTGATTAGGTTTTGGGCAGGGTAAGCAAGGAAAGCTGGCTGGCAAGAATAGGACCTAAGCTCCTGCTGTGAGCTTGATTCTCTGACAGGTGTAGCAGGAAAGGTCTTTTAGGATCAGGTGTCTCACAGTTGTGTGAATGAGGAGGAATAGTAGAGGCCTTTTTAAAGTTTTGCTCTGGTGAATAATCACTGTCTTGATGCATTGACTTCTGAAACATTATGTTTTTTGGTGTGAGCCTTTCTGGTTTAGCCTGATTTTTTTCAACCTGAAAGTTTCTCTGTGCTTCAGCTTCCTTTTGTTTCCAAAACTGGAGTGTAATTTGCCTGCCTCAAAGTAGCAAACCAAGATCCTTTTAATCTATGAAGTATGCAAGTAGCATAATGGCAAAGGTGTGAAACGATGCCTACAGAGGGTTTGGGGGCTGACTGTCTAAAACTGTAAAAGTGACACATACAGGGAGTGTCATGTTTTTGCTTTGAAAATACAGCCTCAAGGTGATATAAGGATTACAAAAAATAGTGTCTGTAAAGTTCTCAGGATTATTATAGGTTTGTATTTCCAAGTGAAAAGCATAATTATTCTCGGTTTGTTTTCCGGATAATAGTTAATATATAAATAGGTAATTATTTACTCCATACTAATATATAACTAGTGGTAATTAGTCCTGTGGTTTGAGGAAGAGGAAGTTACCAAGGTAGGTTCACTTGAGGATACTCAGCTTCAGACAACCTCTTATAATCCGATTTTGGAATGTACTTATGCACTTAAAACACAGGAGAGGTCCATAGCAGGATTTCTAGAAGCCTCCAGGCACACTCCTTGAGTAGCATTATGTGATTTAGGCTTGATTCTAGCCTTAGAAAAGGGGCATATGTAGTTCAGTTGTGGCTCGAGAACAAATTACTCCTTGCTATCTTGACAATCATAGTTGTTTTTTTTAAATTATATTTTACCTGTAATGTTTTTTACCTGTTGTGAGCTAAAACACATCATATTGATCCTCAGTTTGGATCTTAAATAAAAATATTTTCTCTAAAGTCTAGATGGGTTATCTTAGACATAGATAGTTATAATGACTTTGCTGCTAAATGCTATCTTGATAACATTCAGGTGAGCATCCTTGGACAACAGGGTGCACATGACATACATTGCATTTATACTGATAACATATACTGAGAAAATAGTCTCCAAATATCCTCTGATAACATTTATTCAAATATGTCATCATTTCTCCATATTATTGGTATAGAGGAAGATAAATGTATTTTCCAAGTGATCAAATACATTCACAGGTTATTCTTCTGCTAGGAATATGACTTTGTGATCTTGTAGGAATAATCTTGACCCAAAGATTAAGGAAAATATCATTAAAGAAATGAGAAAGATAAAGTCCTGCATTCTGCTGAAATTGTGTTACCTCTGAAACCTTCAGCCTGAATATGCTACCTATAATTTTGTGTATTTATCCAAAGGTAAGAGTTCTGGTAGTTTAGACAATTTTTCATAGTCAGAATTGGTTTTCATTTTAATGTCTTTTTTTTTTTGTCCAAATAGTCTGCTGCTCTGAAGTAAACTACATTTCTTTCCTCATTTGCAAGATCTGAATTATATCCTGTGCTTTGTCTTTGCTCTTTAGTAAATGCTGATGACTTGAAGTAGAAGATTCAGTGATCGGATCTAAACTTTTGAAAAATATTTTTCAAAAAAAGAATGTAGCTATCACTTCCTTTCCCTTTTGTATTGCCCTTTGCCTGTGAGATATTGGCCAGGCTGCTGTTGCTATTGATCTTGATGGACAGATTGGCTACCCTTGTAAGCATTAAGGATTTGGGCCTGCGAAAAGGCAGCAAATCATTTCAAGGTTAGCCTGTTCTTTCTGTTCAGTATTTAAAGAAATTCTACAGTCATTGATTGTCCTTTTGAGTGTCAAAACATTTTATCCCATAAGTACGAGTCACATTTCTTAGACAGTTTGCTTGTTGCAAAAGGCCAAATAATTCAAATATATCTTTCTGCTTCTATTTCTCTGCTTGCCAAAAAAATTATTGCTTTCATTTTGTTTTATCTTTTGTTTATGACAGGACAAGTGCATTATTCAGGAAAGAAAATGAGTGGTAGGTTCTGAGAGATTGTCTCTGAGAACCTATATATGCATTACTGTACCATGATGGGAACAGGGTGAATAGATCTTTTATAAAAAATAATTTCTAGGTATAGATTAAGATGTTAACTTTCTAACTATTTCTGCCTGTAGAATAACCCAGCTATCTGTCTATATTTAAAGAAAATATTCCAGAGATGTAGAAACAGGGATGTAGATTAAACTTACATGGGATCTTATGGAGAAAAATCATTTAACATCTACTTAAGACCTGAATAGGACATGCAAATACTCTTTTTGTGCTGTAATTCCACAAGTCAGGAAACATTATCTTATGACATAGGCTTTCTCTCTTCAAAATTGGCAATATACTGAACTGAGAAGAAAGGGAAAGGAAAACATAACTGAATTTACAGGTAGTTCCTCTGGGATTTTTCATTTCAGTACTCTGTAGCACTGATTTCAAACAACCAAATTCAAAATAGCAAAACAGTGAGCACAAAGCTTGAGGAACCCTTTCCAGTCACACTGGTAATTCAATACCTACACTTGAATACCAGCTCACCCTTGACACTTTACAGGGATCTATAACTGAGTCCAAAGTGCTCTTAGCTGTCATAATTTCATGGATATTATAGTCATTTGCAATATTGCTGGCCTCATGTGGATCTCAAATTATTTCAACAAATTAGATTTGTGCACAAAACCTTAATATATAATTAAAAAAAAGTTCTTGAACATGTTGAGAGTAATAGTAGGGGTAACATTCCTCTATGTTTTCAGTCTGGTGGATGTTTTAAGGTAATTCTGAATTTACTACATCAGTTGCATTGACAATGGTCCTTTGAGCATCTTTAATAACACTGAAAATTCATGTCTCTAGATTTAATGCTCAGATTGTTTGGAAAATTAGTCACCCAAATGTTACATAGAGTCAGCAAGGTGAAACAAATATTCACATGTTCATACTGGACTCCAGGAAAAGCCTTTTCTTTTTTCAACCTTCTCCACCCCACAACCAACCAACCAACCAACCAACCAACTAACCAACCAACCAACCAAAAACCATCAACAAAACAAACAAACAAAACTCCCCAAAAACCCACCAAAAAACCCAGACAAAATAAGGTAGGCTTAGGCTCAGCAGGCAGTTTGTTTATCTGTTAAGCAAGAACTAGTTCTTGTCGGGTAATAGGAAAAAGAATTTCTGTAATGTAGAAAGAAGAAAACAAAGTATTAACAATAATACCACTTGTATGACAGAAATTACTGCTTGGTTCTAGATGTCCTCCTACAAATAATTCAACAGAAAAGATGTATGGGGATATGGAAGGGTAGTTGTTACTGAGTATTTTGGAAAGATTTTCAAGAGATGAAGACAGCGAAAGGAGTTGGGTGGTTAGATTTAGAGAGAACTTCAGGAGTGCTTCAAAATAGGCTCTTCAGAGCTTACAATTCTGCTTCACTGCTTTTGCAGAATGAGAAAGCTATTTAGGCTTTTTTAAGGACTAAAGAATATTGGTGAAATTCAATGATAATATTTTGAAAAGCTGTAACAACATTTTTAACATTTAATTCCAGGTAGACCTGTAGACTGATTGTTATTGTCAGAACAGACCATTAAACATGTCTGGTGTGACTTCTCCATAAATAACATAAATAACAGACAGCTTGAGTTTCAGTAAATGGTGCTTGTAGCCAAATAATATCTTTCATTTTCTGAACTTCTGCTAATTCAAAAAAAATCTTACCAGGATTAAAAAAGCTGAACTAATGATGAATCTTGTACAGCCTTGAGTAACTGGTTCAGTACTATCATTTCTTTGTTTAGTTAAATATGTTCAGAACTAGAATTTGTTTTGTTCTTTCTCAAAATGTAGACTGTTTTACAATGCAAAATAATTATTGTAGCGCTTTTGCTAAGGTCTAGGAATTTCAATATCTTTTTTAACATGTACACTAGAGCTGAATGCCACAGCCCACCAAAAGCCTTATTGACGTGCTGGTATAGAGGTAGCATTTTCCTGACTTCCAATCCATATTTCCATATTTACTCTTTGAGCTCCATGTTAACTCAGGTGCTTATCTTGTGCAGTCTTGCCTCTGCTCTGGTTCTAAAATCTTTTTAAATACCACTGATTTCTATGAGAATGTTGTTTGTTTTTTCTTTAAGCATCACCTCTGCTCTTTGTTTCCGTGTGTACAGTTGTCTGATTACTTTACAATAACACTAATTAGAATAAATACCTTCTTGCTACAGTATTCTGTGGACACCAGGGCTTAAAAGCAGTAATTTCACTGGACATCCACAATAAATAAACAGGAATAAAAAAATCACAAAACTCTAGAGTTCTTGTGTCTTCAGCACAACACAAATGATAATTGATAAAAATTGGGAAAGAAAATGACCTCTGCAGGAACCAGGATGTTAAATGTGTTTGAAGTATTGTCTGAAGTCTCTAATTCAATGTAGCCCCAAAACGTGTCTGATTTGTTATGCTAAAATGAGTTGAGCCAGAACCCCTGGTTGGGTTTTTTTGCTCCTTTGTTTTGCTTTGTTTCCTCTTTACAAGTTTCAGCTCCTGCCATTAGTTGTTACTGAAGTGTTGGAGGAGAGTGTTAAATTTTATATGATGTTTTCTTACCTCAGGGACCTCCTGGAGAGTATCTACATTCTGCACTACTTAGTGCACATAGGAGGCATCCCATTGGAATAAAAGACTACAAACCACTGATTCTATAACTAAAACACAAAATGGAAAGTTTTTACATTTAAAAAATCTAAATTATATATGGTTTTAGTAATCTGCAAGTATCCTGGAAAGTTCTGCCACGTGCATGAGCACGCAGGGGAGAGGAAAGCTAAATCATAGACATTGGAGATAAAAAAGACATCCTCCTTGGTCTCTTGTAAGTGCAAGATAGGTTTCTGTTGCCTATTTTTGACAAGTTGCAAGCATCAGATATCAGTGACATGGTTCTGGTTCCTTCAAAGAGCGGCTGTTTCCTGGAACCTTTGTATTATTTACTTCCAGGATGATAGGAAGCACATGTTTGGAGTTGTACTGGAATGACAGCAAAATCTGATTGACACAGATCTCAGGAGAGGCCTTAAAATGGATGTCTCTTGGGCAATGTCTGGTTTCCAAACAGTGTGTTCACTACTGTGATCTATCCTCTGTATCAGAGTAAGGCCATTTTGTTTACTTGTACTTAAGAAAGGTATGTGGATAGCTGTACAGCTTTTTGACAGAGCATGTTATTGGAAAGAGGAAAATTTCTCTTGGAATAAAATTAGATTAGGACTATGTAGGAAGAACAACTTCCTCACTAAGGACTTGCATTAATTCAGTAAACATTAAAACTCTTGCTGTCCTACCCGACTTGGTTAGTGTAAAGATGTTTCTAGAGTACTTCTGCTTTTTATAAGATAAAAAATTATATTTGTCAATATACATTATATTAAAAAAAGATCCTGTTTACATTTTGTTTGTGTGAAAAGAAGTGCTTTTATATCACAAAATAAATATAAAAACAAATTTATATTTTCCTTTAAAGGAATATATTTGACAGAACTTAGAAATGGTTATACTTTCAACAAAAATAAGCATATGATGTGTTTTTAACCCATTCTAAAACAGAAATTCTGCTCCCATTGAGTAAGTTGTAAGACTCTTAGAAGTTTAAGTCTACTTAGGAAGTAGCAGTAAAATTGGAATATGCTTAGCTGGAAGAGAGAAACTCTTGCAGTCAGTTCAGATTCCTGTGAGACAGCTCATTTTTCTGAGTCACTAATGGCAGGCTGACTAGGTCAGATGCACTTTTTGCCATGCCATGGACGTGGAATACTCAGCAACTCCTTCAATGTCACTGTTTCCTTCGAAAACACCACTTATGCTAAAACACCTGCTCTGAGGCTGCTTCTCTAGCGCCTCTAATTTATGGCATAAAATATCATTATTTTTAACAGAGCAGAAAGATTTCTTACATTAGCCCTTAGTTTTTTTTTTTTTTAATATCATATTGAGCATTTATAGCAGAATGTGTACCTTCAAGCATTTCCATTTTATCCCCTAATTTTTCACATTTGTAGAGCACAAGAGTCCAATTTAACATCAAATTTCTCTTCCATGGGTTTAATAGCACTTAGTTTGGTACTTATGGAAATTTCATAGGTAGAACCAATCTCTGCCAGCTTCCTTAGGGTGGAAATTGCGGGGTGTGGGAGAGAATATGGAGCTACTGAGGGAGGACTCCCTCGAGTGATCTTCCTATCTTCCTCTCCAAAGCATATTAACAATCATTTCTGAAGTGTCGTGGCTATATTTGGAGGTTTCTTTTTTTTTTTTTCTGACAAATAAAAGAAAAAAAATCTTTTTTAAGGTCTCCTGAGCTAAAAGCTTTGCCTTCCAAAATCTTACTGCTGGATATGTCAGCTGTGCTTGCAATTATGAGCAACTCCAGTGAAGTTAATAAGATGCCACTATGTCCAATAACGTTCACAGCAGTGGAGTTCAAATTACAAAATTACACTATTGTAAAAGAATGCCCCTTTTCCACAGCTGTGAAATTATTAACTCAGAAAATGGCAGAATACTTTTTTTATTATTTTCCAGCTTTCAAATTAATACTATCACTACTGATTAAACTCAAGGTCACAGGAATTCTATTCTACAGAAAATGATCTCAGATTCTGTGGTTGCTGGTTTCTGTGGCAACAAAATTCGTATGAGGGAAATCTTAATTTTTTTGTGAAAATGATGCTTTTAGCACCATAACCCTTGACAGTTTGTTTTGAAATTAACTTTTATCCTTTTCTACAGTACAGTATGGTGCAGGATTTTTTCCTCTAAGAAAACATAATCATTTAAGAAAAGTTACTAATAAAACATTTGGGTTGATGGCTTATCACCACTTGTAAAACGTTGGCTGTCTGTTCATCAGTTGTCATTTCCTGCAACCTTGATAATATAGTGGGGGTAGTGTTCCCTGCTCGAGCTTTGGTGGTTTTGAAATGAGCTGGATGTTGTTCACAAGCACAAAACCTAAAACAAACAGCCCTCTCCTCCAGCTCTCATACATCCATATGTAGATAGAGAGGTATATTGTACAAACACTAGGGGACATTTTTTTGTTTTATTTTGGAACTATACTGATGATAACAGTCACTGCCAAAATGGAACTGCTCGTCCTCATACACATTAATTTCATGGGGCAACTGCAGTAACAAGGAATGAATTCTGGGAAAAAGAAAGGTTTCTATTCACTCTAGTGGGGACAAGTTCTTCCCCTGCAGGCTTTGATGGATATTTCCAAATGTGTCACTTGCTGACAGTAGGTGAATGACAGTAGGCTCATGCATATGAGTTTTCCTGAAGGTAAGGGTAAAATGCTGTAGAAGTTGCTATTTGCTCTCTACTTCAAAGAAAACTTGCCATGATATTGAATTCACGCTTATTTTACACAACTATAATTTTGTTCAATCAGGACAGTATCCACCCTTGTTTCTGCAATGTTTTGGGCAGTTACTGCTCTTGTATATCTTTGAAATCTTTTAAATACTCCCACACCTCCCTGAACTACATCTAAGGTACTGAATTTCCAGTCTCTCTGAGCCATTCAGTTCTCCTAATGCTGGCTGTGCTGAGGGGGCCTATGCTGGGAAACTAAATAACATGAGTAGTTTTTTTCTATTAACTGGTTTTCTTATATTAATGTGCAGTAGGAAAGTTGACCTGTGTTCCTAAATGAATGAGATTGCCTATAAAAGTAAAGGATTTATACTCCTCCCTCTCAGTCAAATACTAGGCACTCTTTCATCTGAATTGTCAACATTTAAGGACATGGCTAAGACTCTTCTAATCCGAGTGGAACAGGATTAGTGTAAAATCTTTTGTCACTATTGCAATCAATCAGAACTGAGATTTCTTGACTGGATGTTTGATACAAACTATACAATCACACTTAGACAAAGCCCAGTTGGAATTCTGAGCTAGTTGTCTGCCTCCTCTATCAGTACGAAGTACGACGAAGCAGCTGTCAGAAACTGATAATGAGATGCACTGATAGAGCTGTGGGATTACTCTTACCTACCTCATGTTTGTATGAATCACAGTGGAAGCTGATTTATTATTATGCTAAATTATTGAAGAATTTTTGTATAATTATATATTCAGACCTGTCAAATACAATTTAAATGGTATGAGATGGGCCCATAGATGTTTGCTCTTTATGTGGCCATCCATTGGAACCACAACCTCTTGCCACAATCAGCAGTACGCAGTTTCATGATGCCTTCAAAAGCAGCCCACAGGACTGTGCTTTCCCCAGTTGCAGTCTGATGCTGAAGTCACTACAGGAAGAGAGGAGATCAACAATTTCTGACTCAGATTTGCCACTGCTTTGGTCTGTTTCACTAGATCAATGAAGAAAAAGAGGCAGGTAGTCAAAATATTTATGTCCCTGTCTAACTTCACTTAATTTAAACATAAATCTGATTTAAATCTAATTTAAATTGATGGGATTTTTCATGTGCCAAATACATAATGCAGCATTAAGGTCTATGTAAATAGGACTCAATCCAGTATTCTTAAGGTTCAAGTTTTCTAAGCATCTCTTTAGTGATATAAATTTAGTGATTCTAATTACTGGTATATTGAGGTTCTGTGGAAAATTTTCTTAAAAGTCTTCTGAACAATGTTCTACAGAAAAAATCAAGTCAGAAAACTACTGTAAAAATATTCTTTTATTCTGGTAAGCTGGTGGTACAGAAGCACAAACCCTATTGATGTTTGGTATTGATCAGTTTGTAGACAGCTCTTCCTATTTTTTTTTCACTCAATTTCTCCCTTACTCCTGTGACATACTACTAGTGATCTCCTTTGCTACACCAAAATACAGAAACAAAGTGTAAATTGTAAGTGTAATTTTTTATAACGTGACATTACTGAAGAATCAGATTAGTTTAAGGAATGCAGAATTCATTGTCTGGGTGATACTCATGTTGGTGGATACTGACAAAATTCTATTAATCTTTTTTTTCCTAGCTAATTGGGGTTTCTATGCCCTTTTCAAGAAAGACTATCCTATTCATAAATCTAGTACATCCAGGACTTATGTTGCATTGCTTTTATTATTATTGTATCACTGTTTCAGTAGTTCAGTTTTAGAACTGCAGACATAGCTGTCAGGGAGATTTACAACCGACTGTAATAGCAGCATTTTATAGCTCAGACTGCACTACAGATCCTTTAAAGACTTAACACTTATCTTGTGACTTCAGTTTAAAAATACAATTTGCTTCTTTCTGTTGGTAAGAGCTTTTGGTACCATGAAATACTGAAATAATCTGTTGCTCACAATACGTGTTGCTTATTTTGGATAGTATTCTGAATTTCCAACAGCAGTGATTTGCTGCTAAACTAGAAGTTCATTATCAAATGCACTTCTCCCCTCCATGCACATCTTCCCTGCCTACTCTGGCCCATAGCACTGCTGTCCCTTTCTGTCTTCTACATCTAGAACCTCGCAGCAGTAGTTGAAAAGCTAAACAAGAAAACACACAATTTCCTTCCCTCTTTTTAAAGGGTTTCTAGGGAAAATACTGAGAGCAAAACCAAAACTCTTCTTTGTCAGTGGTAATCTATCACTTTCTTCAATTTTGTATCAATATCCTGCTCTCTCTCTCTCTCTCGCTCTCTCTCTCTTTCCCTCTCTTTCCCTCTTTCCCTCTCTTTCCCTCTTTCCCTCTCTTTCCTTCTTTCTCTCTCTTTCCCTCTCTTTTCCCTTTCTCTCTCTTTCCCTCTCTTTCCCTTTCTCTCTCTTTCTCCCTCTTTTTCTCTCCTTTTCCCTTTCTCTCTTTCTCTTTCTCTTTCTCTTTCTCTTTCTTTCTTTCTCTTTTTCTCTTTCTCTTTCTCTTTCTCTCTTTCTTTCTCTTTCTTTCTTTTTCTTTCTCTTTCTTTCTTTCTTTCTCTTCCTCTCTTCCTCTTCCTCTTTGTCTCTTTCTTTCTCTTTCTCTTCTTTCTTCTCTCTTTCTCTCTTTCCTCTCTCTTTCTCTCTCTTTCCCTCTTTCCCTCTCTCTCTCCCTTTCTTCCTCCCTCTCTTTTCTCTCCCTTCCTTCCTCCCTTGCTCCCCTCCCTCCCACCCTCCCTTCCAAAATTTATTCATACCCTTTTTCTCATTAGTTACTAATCTGAAAAATCTGACATCCCTTCTCAAAAAGGAAATATTCATGTGGTTTATCCCTTGTTCTTTGAAAAATATTTACTGCTCAGTGTTCTTGTTGATATGCAGTTCACCTGCTGCTTCTCCTGATGCAATCTTTCTTTGATAAATCTCACTGAATAGATTCAACATCTCATTGGTGAATGAGATGGGGTGTGGGGTTATACATGTGCAGTTGAGTTCTGTAAAGAGCAAGGAAGGAAAAAAAAGAGGGAAAATATGCACCTCATAATGTTTCAGTAAATTGCTATTTTTACTACTCGTGTGTGTAGTAAATGTATACACATATATAAAATTGCAATTATAGTGCAAAAAGTCGTTGTTAAGAAAGAGAACATTTCGTTACGATCAGGGAAATTAATGAGATCTGGCTTCCTATGGATTTATGTCCTTTGTGTCCTAAGTCCTCTCTTCTGACTGCATTACTCCCAGTTCCTTCCCAAGTCTCCTGTGATGATCACACTGGCAGGAAATAGCACTTTCTGCAGTTAACATGCAGCTGCCAAAGAGAAGTGTATAATGGCTGAATCCTGTCTTTCTCTCTGTTAGAGCACTAATTTGTTTCTTTCCTGTACAGCTGCTGATTTCCAGAATGAGTATAAGAGCTTCAGAATTTTATCTGTCTTCCAAATTTGTTCTCAGATGGCCACTATTTACTGTGGGAAAGGAAATTTAACAGACAGGCAGCATTTTAAAATGTCTTGCTCCCTAATTTCCAAACTAAAAATGAGATCAAATGAAAATATACAGTTTGCGTAGAATAAAGTCATTTGGGAGCATCAGTTATTATTCCAAGAGTCTTTTACTCATGCTGTATTAATCACTGAGTCTACTGAATAAATAAAGTGTTAGTAAAAGGACATACAACGCTAAGAATTGGAACTAACATATATCATTTTATTAACATTTCTGAGCATCAAATACAAAACAACCCTCTCACTGACTGTCCTGCATAATAGAACTACCAGGTTTCACAGACACTGAGCACACACTTTAGGGAGGACAATGCCTTGCCCTCATCAGTACTATGCCAGTGAAAGCAAGCAACTAGTGAGCATGGGAATAGAAAGATATAAACCAACAGCCCTCAGCCCCAGAGGGAGAGCTATAATACACTGTCAAAAGATGATCCAAGCACTGTAGCTCCAACTGGATGATAAAAGTCTTGAACTCAATAGAGATACTGCTGTTATGGCACATCAAAATTTTCCATCTTTTCCATCATGCTTAACATTTCCAAATTCCAGAAATGGTCATTTTCTTTCTCCATTTCAGAGCTAAGAACTTCATCACTCTCCCTATTCCCTTTTCCTTGGTGTTTGTCTGTAGAGGGATTCCTTGTGGAACAGGGGCATATGATACCCCTGGAAAAATTGGACAACCCAGGGTTGCCGAGGAAAAACCCCTGAACTGGCCCCTGGCTGCAGGCAAGCCTGGATAACACCTGGCTGCAGGCAGCCCTGAAAGTCCTTGGCAAAGTTATACACCGGTCAGCTCCCCCGTGGATTAAAGGCCGTCTAGAGGGACTGGGCATGAATCTTTGCAAAGTAGATATCAGCTTGTGTAGGTAAACAGTAAAGGGAGAACGATGCTCAAATCGTATCGGTGTTCATGTCGTTACTCTGGCCAGCTCTCCAGCACTTGGGACCCCCCTGAAATTTGTCTTTCCCTCTCTTCCCACCATCTCCACTCTCTATACACATGGCAGTTAACCCCATTGCCACCAGACCAAAAAAGAGCTGTTTTTCCATAAGTGAAGGTCTGAAATTCTGTGCCCCTATATCAGACTAATATTTTTCTCTAATAAATATTTGAAAAATTACAGCCAACTATTGTTAAATACCCAGGCTTTAAATAGTGTTGAATAATGCAGCCAAGAATTGCGTAACAATCCCTCCAAAAAAAGTACCCAGTAGCTCAATGGTTACAGAACGTCACCTCTCAGTTGAATTCTGAGGTATGATGGTTTGTGTGTGCCAAGTAGCTGGTTGATAGAATATAAATGTTGTATAATAAAACATTGCACTTGAAAGAGCCCAGGCACACAGAGTGGAGAAATGGAACTCCTAAGGAAGCATAAAGGTTCACTAGCTGAATGTTTGCCTCTATTTGCTATTTTAAATAAATAACATTAGAATATAAGCACTGAATCCACATAAAAATAACCTTGAAATGGTAAAAGGAGTCTGCAATATTAATGGATTAGAAAAAAATCATCACTAGCATATTTCTGAGTGCTGTGTCAATTTATTTAAACTGTTTTGGTGCCTAAGGTTCTCTAAATCATGGTAACTATTGTAACTTATTTTGATGGCAGCTTTGATTAACATTAAATAAAAGCAAGGGATTTCAAGGTATTTACTAGATTATTCATAGTTAAACATAGCTATAAATATAAAAATTTAAGGAGTGAAAAGGACAGGAATAGGATAAAATGCTCTGGAGATCTTTAGAAGTGTGAAGATCTTTCAAGTGCACATGAAGGCCTGGAGCCTTGTTATATTGAAGCCACAAAGACCCTTTGGAAGAAATGACCAGAAAGTTAATTTTAAGCATAATTTACTGAGTTGGAAAAAGCTCGATGTCCATATTCTGAAAGTACTTTTATAAACCTGAGTCTGAAGTCTGCACATCTGCTCAGCAAAACAGAGGAGAGAACAGAGCTCAAGGAAAAGGGACAAAAAGTTAGCATAAGTCTGAAGGAAAAAATAAAATTTTCTGCAGAATTTTACCTGAGGCTTGTTTTGGTTTGGATTTTATTTTCTTATTAATTACCTCTCTGGTATAAATTTCCCTTTAATTAATTGAAAGAACTATACCAGTGCTGCATACTCAGATGCTTTGCTGGAATCAGCTGTAGCTTGCGCTAGGAAAGATGTGGTACAAGTTCCAGTTATTTAACTGATTCTCAACAACGGAAGCAGAAGACCCTTGTAAATACTTGAACTGAAACACATTATCAGATGTATGTTGCCTCTGAAAAGGCCTCATTGCAGGAGCAGTTTCAAGAAACTTCATTAATATTTAATAAAGATTTTAACTGAGGGACAAGAAAGGAAGATGCTGAGACACTGTGGGTACCTTATTGTGTCACATTTAGTTGTCAATTAATGATGTTCTGCCTGAGGTTGATAACTGATGAATTTACTGTAGTTAATAGTAAATATGGAAAGAAGACATTTCTGAGAGTGGAGAGTGAAAGGTATGTGTGACTTTCAAGCAGTTCATGCAAACATGACATTTGGATCTTTATGCTGACGTCAGAATTGTTTGGCTCAGAAGATACAGAAGTTCAGAGGTTCAGAGCAGTTGTGTTTCTGAGGCTGGTCACTTCTAGCCTTTGAAGAGGTCTTCCAAGATGCAGTCTCCTCACCCTTGCATTTCTACCTGTGTTTGGTCCATCACAGTAGTAATACGTTTCAATTTCACTATATCTGGAATGTCAGCCTTTAGGAAATCCAATCTTTTCTGAAGCCATGAATTCAGATTTGTACTGCAAGCAGAAGACTGTTGCCAGATTCTGATGTTGCCAGATTCTGATGCCAGATTCTGATGCCAGATTCTGGCAGGCTCTTTTCTCAGCATCCTGCTGAATGAGCAGTCTGTCAGAGATCAGCTGTCCCACTACTTATGTTTCCTTCAGCAGTTGCTGGACAGTTGGCAACACCTCCTCACGCATCTCTTTGCTCTCTTCTTATCATCATTGCTGAAGTAAGTTAATAATTTTGTCCATGAATATCTTGAAAGAGGAGAAATTTTGAGATATTCTCTGTATCAGGTCCTAAAAACCATAGGGAATTTAACTGAAATGGAAAAAAACCCCAAATACAGTAGCTGTAGCTTGATCCAAAAAGGAGCATTGGCTGTAATATCTCAGCCAGCTTCCTGCTCTCTCTGGTTCACCTCTCCATTCCCAGTAGGCCAAAGCGGCTGTTGGTGTTCTCAGGAAGGCTGCTGAGAAGTTCCACCATGGTCGAGTAGACGGGACCATATGGCATACTTTGCCTTTTAGGACATAGGGTTATTATGGTATCCCAGCATCTAATACTTCTGTCTTTAACTTCCACACCTTGAGCACATTAGAATGATAATGTGTTCTCTGCTCCTTACCAAATCTGCAATAGGAAGTTTAGGTATTGAAACTCCCCTTTTCCAGCATTTGCTTTCAATTCTTATGAGTCTCCTTTAATTTTTAGCTTGGTATCTTAGGCAGTCTCCTGCATAAGCCAAATCTCCATGACCCCAATTACATCATACTTCTTTTAAACTACTCTGTGTTGTATCTAAAAAAACTCTGCTAATTTTTTCCTTCTGCTGCTTCTATTCTTGTAGAAAGAATTGACTTGCTCAGAAATCATGCTTTCTCCTCTCCTCACCATTTCTCCAACTCATTTGCTCCCTGCTGCTGGGAGATTCTGCTTGTTAGTTGCTGTTTTAGGTTTATCCAGGATTACTTTTGCCCAAGATTTAACTCTTGACCATCTATACAGTGTTCCACAGGAAAAAAAGGAATATTCCCCATGTGTTTTGTTTTGCTTTTTTTTTTTTAAAGGAAAAAGTAATCACTTTCTGAAATGTTGACTGTGCATTTCAGTTAAAGTATATACATCTTAGCCAAGTATGCCAGCTTATGGTTTCTTCCATTATTGTTGCTTATTTTTCTCTTAATTTTCTGTCTGAGATAATTTGTCTTTTTTTCATATTATTTGAAATAGACATTGCCTGCATTTTCTTGAAATGAAATCAGCTGTAACGCAGAAAATTCTTCAAACGCTGCTGCCAAGAAATTGAAAAGCACTTAAGTGACTTAGAAAAGAGCTGTTTCCACAACCCAGCACTAGGCATGGTCTTCCCAGATGGAAGCTGGCATCCTCCTCTGCCAGGGCATTGTGCAAGGATACCAGCGTAGCTCCGACAAGTCATATAGCTGCATACTGTTTGTTTTCATCTCCTAAATCACATGAGCAGTTTTGAACAGTTTTTCATATCTAACTACAAAGCAGGATGTGAAATTTAAACTGTCTGGCAAATACCAGAATGATTAACAGTGCTGCAATAAGATGCATTCAAACTTTAGTAACACAAATCCTTCACCAGAAACAGGGATGCATAACAGGCCACACATTTGAATGTGTCTGTGGCTGCACAATATTTGCTGGCTTCTAAGTGATGTCAACGAGTTGGATTCTCTCTGGAAAATAGTATTGTTCAAAAGTGTTCATTATCCCTACACCATCATCTCCCTTCACAGTTTGGGAGAAAATGCAACAGGGACAGAGATTGCTGAAATGCCATTTTGAAATGTGCACTTTTGTGTTTGAATTTCAGTCACCAGACTTTCCCAAAGCTGTCAAGGCCCCTCTGTATGATCTGTGCATTGCACAAACAAATGGTGAGAGTGATTATTAAAAACTTTGTAACTGATACAAACAAGAACAACTGGTGAGGAAGTGGAACTACATCTAAACGTCATATATGGGAAGAATAACCAAAAAAGCCTTGGTCTCCTGACTTACAGCATAATGTTTTCTATGCTGCTTCTGTCCTTCCTTCCTCATTTCAGGATGCTCATCTCATAAAGTTCACATTAAGTGTCACAGGAATCTCCAGCAGCTTCAAAACCCACAGCTGCTGGCCCTCAGATCTTACCTCAGCTCTTTTGCAACATCTCACTCAGGTGTGCTCAGTTGGCCCTCCTGAGCCTCCTGGGTAAGGAGACTTGCAAGACCAGGAGACAGCAAACAGGATTAGTGCAGGAAAGAACATTTGAGATAAGAGCAGTATGAGAGTTTCACAAATACACACTGTGGACAATATAGAAGCTTTATGTCTTGGCACTTGGCAGAATGCAATTCAAAACCTGTGCTGTTTGAGGAAATAAGTGGGACAGAGAAAGCCTGTGGGAATACCAATGGGTTACTTTTTAAATTTTTTGCCCTGTATTCTATGACTTCAAGGGTAAGGGTTTTTTTTACCTTTAAATTGGTACTGAGAATCCTCTGGACAGGAGCAAAAAGTATTCAAGTTAACCAAACAATATAGAGAAAATATTGTTTTTTAGTACAAGGTCGGTAAAAAGAGTAGAAAATGGGCTGAAGTGGAGAAGTCCTGGCTTAATTCTGAAGCAGACTACTGTTGTGTCCTAAATAACCTTCTTTAGGCATTTCAGGTTACCTTTCTGAGTCCTGCCACATGTCTTTGAATGGCTGCCATGGTAACTGTCATGGCTTCAGGGGGTGCAGCCTGGACAAGGTGTTGAGCACACCTGGAGATTCCTTCAGCAGAGATACATATACACTGTGGTGCCATTTGTGCTGAATTTTTCTAGCAGAGGGACTGACTCGATGGCATACCTTGTGCATTGATGTGTGGAATATCTTGCTGCTGTGGCTTGGCAGGTAACCTAAGAAAATGGCTTTATTATTATTATTTTTTTTAATATTTCTTTTCATTGGGCTCTACAGAGAAAGCAATTGTGCACTATGGTGGCTGTCATCTGGCCTCCCACTTACAGAGTTTTTTCATTTTAACAGACAGTAAATGGTCTCTAAACATATTCCATGTACCCTTTCGGGTTCCCTGACCCCCTGTGCTGCACATAGCCATGCATCAGGAGGTAGGACTCTTCCAGAAATATGTACATTTTCCACTGGGAACATGTACAGAGTGGTGGGGATGTGTGGGAAGTGGCAGAGGTCATCCCTCAGCTGTCTGGGAGCAGGCAGTCAGGCTGGAGGACTGAAAAAGTGGTGCAGGGACACCAAACTGAACCTGTGCCCATATCCTTCTCCTCCTCTCTGAAGCTTCCTCCTGTAACATCCAGCACAGCAGCTGTAGTGTTAACCAGTCTCCTCCAATTTGTGTCAAAACTCCTAACTCTTATTTGGTTAGTTTTGTGTGTGAAGCCCTCATAGCACTTGAAATGAAGCAGTTGTAGGGAGAAAAAAAATTAGTAGAAAAAATAAACATTAGCAAAGATGTTACCAAAAAGAAGTGTGATATTAAATTTCATTGCAATTCTATGTGGTGGAGATAATTTGAAAGGGTTCAAATAAGTAGATTTAGCTGAAAAAACCAATAAATTTTTGGTATTGTTTTAAAATATTGAGCTCGGTAACACCTTAGAATTTTTTTGCAGCTTATAGAAAGTGAACAAAATAAATCAGACTGCACTTTAGAAACTTAAAGAATGCAGCATTGTCAGAATAAAACCCAAAGCAGTTTCATAGGGGTTAGTGAGGTTGGATTAATGTCTTTCAGATTCATGGAATTTGAGGACAGATTGTGTCAGGGATCAGAACACCCAAAATAACTAAGGGACTGCTGCAAAGTCTGGCTTAGGAGAAACAAGACTATTGAAAGTAGGAGAGCACAGACGTCTTGGCAGGAAGATGATATAATGACTCAGTGGACTTAGTTTGCAAAACAAAGAATTGGAATTGCTTGGTATTCTGGGAAAGAAAAAAGGACTGGAAAATACAGAGAGTGATTCTGAATATTCTGAATAAAATCCAAAATGCAAATAATGCAGCAGAATGCTGTCATGATCCGCTAATGCAAGCGGGGGTCGTGATGGTTCGTTTATCGATCTCAGAGTGTAAAAGGACTTTATTAAGTCCATGCACCTTTATTAAGTGCCCACAACACTGTAATGCAATAGAAGAGAGTAAGAGAGAGAGAGAGAGAGAGAGAGAAACAAAGTAGAGAGGGGGAAAAAGAGGGGCAATAGCTACCAACAGATGAGACGAAGTCCTCGTGGTCTTCTGCCAATAGATTCGTCTTCTTTCCGTGGGGAGATCTCGGACTCGGTTATTTCAGAAGGTCCCTTTATAGCCCTTTTCAGAAGCGAGGAGCAACTGGCCAAGAGGTTGGGAAATCTACAGCCATTGTTATGGGGTCCGTTGCTTTGGGAAGCAGGTACAGGACAGGTCATTCCTTTCCGCTTCAGCGCAGTCCTTCCCGCCTGGGCAGCAAGAATGGCGCAGTCCATTGGGACCTGCACTAATTTTCCTCAGGAATGCATACCAGTTCCCAGCGGGCACACCCGCAGGCAGCACTTGGCAGACATCCCACCTCAGCCAGGCCAGGACTGCTGTGTTCAGTCTCTGTCCTCGGCGATGATGGTGAGGCAGATGAGGGATCTTCGGACCGTCTCTTACAAATGCTCAGCCCTAAACAGTGCCATGCCTTTACAGAAAGGTGCAATGCTTGCATTAAGCAAAAGCATTGCACAATGACAAATGACAAATACAAGTACTTACACGTGTGCTTGTACGTATTTGTCACACTGCAGATTGAAGGAGAAGGTGACTGCAGAGCAAGGAGAACCAAAGGATAAAAGATTTCTCTACACAATTTTTTTAGGAAATGGCTGCATCTCCTGTTTGAAACATTTACCTGAACATAAATAGTCTTTTGCTGCTTTGTTTGTAACAAGCTCGTGAGACAGTGACCAAATTGCAAATCACTCATTCCACTTCCAGCTTCCTCTCCTCTAATGCTCAGTAGTGTAAATGTTGCTGTATTAAAAGTGCACCTTGTTACATACTCAGTTGTGCCCAGTGAAGCTCACACAGCTGTGGACTCTGACTTCTGGCAACTGTGGATACACAACAGCAGTGGTACTCTAGTGTAAGTAATGGTCTTTTTTATCTGCAAAATTTAGTTTCTGGTCCTTCAAAATGAAGGAAAATTAACATTCAGGAAAAGACTGCAAGTTTGAAAAGTGAGTGGAAAAAGTGAGTGGGACTAGCAAAGCTTTGTTTAGTTTAACACAATAAAAAAAGGAGAGATTAAATAGGACATATTTGCTCCTCTTAATGGGATTTAACTAAATCCCCTTTATTTATTTAAAATTAATGTAATTAAACTGAATGTAAAGGGATAAGGGTGAACAGGAGGAACACCAAGAAGGAGAAACTGTTTAAGAGAAAAGACAATGTCTGACCCAGGTAAAGCTCTGTATAACTTATTGATGAATAAATATATATCTCATACTGGAAATTATAGGAATCAATCAGTTCTGGACAGGTTCAGTAACAGTGTGGTTAAATCCGTGAGTCTGATCTCAAGACAGACTGTATCAATTGTGTTGGCTCTAAATCAGGATCTTAGGACATTCAGTACTGGGAAGGTTTGGAATCAAAGCACTGTCCAAATTCTACAGTCCTGTACCTCCAGGTTACCTGATTAAGCTGAAACATGAATTCTGGGTAGGTCAGTCCCCAAGGCAGGGAGGTTGTGTTGGTGTTGCCCCCAAAAAGTACCTGTTTCATTTACCATTTATTCTTTGTCTCTTGTGAGTGATTGTTCTATAGACCCTTCAGTGAATTACTGTGCAACAGATTACAAAATATTATTGTGACTCTTGCTTTGTTTGAGGCTTTTCAATCTAGAAGTTTTACTTTTTTTTTTTTGGTTGTTATATAAATAGAGCAGAAAAATATTTGTATTTTTGGTAGTTGCCTTGTTTAGGGCTGAGGTTCTTCTGAAGGATCAGTCTCATGCTGGAGCGAGACAGAGTCTTCAGTGTCTTGCATTTAAAATGAGATTCTAACATCCCAGAAAATATTGTTCTATGCACACAGTTTCATGTGATTCATGAAGGTACCACTGAGGATTCATTTTGTATTATTTTGGAGATATTTTTCATTGCTGGCAAAGAGGTGAACATTTCTCTGTATGTAAAATAGAAACCCAATATGCCTGTTGAAAACTAATCATGAAAAATGTCAGGGGAAATTTTTTAAACTACAGCTTTTTTTTGCAATCAGGTAAAACAGCATGCATTTGGATCTGGATATTATTTTCTGTGGAGGATGAGAACAACAATTTGCTTTTTTTCTAGATCTACCTTTTCATTATGCAGTTGTACTGTAATACAAAGAACATTAAATGGTAATTCCTCATGGTTTGATAATAAGAATTAATATAAATAAAATTATTAAATAATGTATGAAAACACATAACAAAAATACTTTGAATAATATTTCATGAAAGAGAAAGATTTTAACTTTTTCCATGAATCTGGGCACATGCTATTGATTTATAACTCCTGAAGGAAAAACAATCAGGTCAACCAATATTGCATCATTGCCAAGCTATTTAATGGAACTTTCATTCCAGACCATGCTTTGACAGGTCTCATACTCCTAAGAAAAATCCCATTATTATCAAGTCATTATTAGTTTTCATTGAAGGCACAAGGTCAGGTCACAAACCTTCTTTTCAAAGACTCTGTGACTATTGCTTTTGCTTCCAGAGATAAATAAGGAAATGATGGATGAAGCTTACTTACCACAGTTAAATTATCAGTAGGAAATTCATTGGCTGGTCCACCAGGGGAAAGAAATTTCATAAATTCAATAAACCACCAGAAGTATAATGTGTAGATATACATGGGAGATGCAAAAACCCAGAGATGGACCAAGCTGATTAGAAAGACAGCAACACATTAAAATGAAAGACTGGTAAACTCTGGAGGAGGCTGTTTGATGTGGATAAGCTTCATGCTGTGCCTCTCTGCTGGTAGCAAAAATAGCTGGAAATTTTTATAGGGACAGCCTTGTAGATGGTGCAAATGGCTGGCACAGAAGGCGGAGGAGAGAAGCCAAATACTTTTCAATTTGTTTCTACCAGGCCTTTGTGACTTTATTCTCTGTCAGTAATAATGAACAAAGGTTTTTCCAAACTATGTTAAAAACTTTGGGAAAGAAATGCCTTTATTTAGCATGGATTGTTTCTCAGCAATTTTTTGATACTTCTGAGCATAGCAAGCAAGTAATTCCTTATTTGTCTATCAGTTCCACTGATTTTATTACAATTCTGCAGATACCTCAGTACAACAAATATGTAAGACTATATTTAAAATTAAAAAGTTGCTGAATGGTGTGTAGTATGAGGTATTAGTCTGTTTAATAACAGACTCTGACACTCAGAACCACTTTGTAACATTACCAACAAGTCCAGCCTGTGGAAAGCAAAGAAATTTTATCTGTTACACTGAGCACAAAAATTAAGATTTGGTCTTTCTTAGGACTAGTAACTTTAAACAATTGCTTCATTACATTTTGTCTGCTTCATTACTGATAATTTCCTCTACATCCACTATAACTTGTGACCATTTGTGAAAGATCTAAATGCTTTTTGTACATGTACAGCTTTTTTTTCCCCCTCACAGTCAAATAAAGCTTCTATCTTCTGTCTCAATTCACTATTTTATGAACACTCAAGGAGGGGAGAAACTGATGATAGAAACAAAGAGTGTTTTATAAAGTGAAGAAATGGGAGTTTTTCTGTGATATTTTTGACTCAAGCATTGGTCGTGTTGCATCTCTCTGCTGCACTAATTGGTATTCTATTTCTGTTTGAAGTAGTGCTGAATCAGGGCTGCTTATACATGACTTTTTAGGCTTCCTGTGGATTTACTGTAATATCTTACTCATGGAAGTTGTCCTCATTGACGTTACCAAAGTAATGCATGTAGATCCCATCACAAACAGAGAGCCTATTGTGCAAACACCTCTGTGTTTGTTCAGACACGCTGCTCATACGCACTGTAAGACCTGTCTGTAAAGCATCACTGATGTGTAGTGTGACTAGGAAATACTGTATACAACAGGAAACAGCACAACTCCAATGCACATCTTGTTCATCCTTGTTCAGGGAATGTCACCTCTTGGGAGAATGTACCCATTGGTAAAACTTACAACATAATTGCCAATTACACATGGATCCAATTATTTGCTGAAATAATTAAATAAGAAAATTGGACTCTGTGAATTTGCTATGAATTTATACGCTGTTTTCCATGCTGTTCATTTCATTGTGCGCCACTGCAAGACACAGGTACTTAATGTTTTACAGAAGGCTGGCCGTGGTCGTTCTTCGCAGTCTCACTTAGGATCAAACCCTTCACACACTAACTCTGGTCCTGGCACAAGGGGAAGGGACCCAGTAGCTCCAACAATCTCCTGCTGGAGTCTGAGCCCTCTGACAGAGGAGGGACAAAAGCCAGCTCCAGCTGCACTCCTGAGTGTTGTTTACAGGAACTTGCTTTCCCTGCTCCACTCTGTTTTCTGTTGGGAGGACAAATGGTATTCCTGTTTTATTTAGAGACTGAATGACACAATGTACTTACTTAGGTTCAACAGCTACTAGACATTAAATAGATCGGTTTGCTTACACCCAAGGGGGACCAATAATTGCCGTGGGGCAATTCTGAGCTGTCACTTGGTAGGCAACACTCCCCTCCCCCTTAATCCAAAAGTATTAGTGAATGGGAAGGAATGAAAGAATTGGAAGATTATTTCTCTTAGTCCAGCATGTAAAGTTGTTGCAGTGGGGATCCTGCAACACGCATATATCAAACCAGGAGTCCCGTGGAAAGGAAATATATACGGACAGACAGATTCTTGATAGCTGTTTCAGAGATGTTTATTTCTCCAGCCGCATGGCCGGGGCTCTGCCGAGGAACTCTTCCAGTCACGGGACCAAGGGTCCTTCTGCCCGCGCAGGGAACACAAACCAACCAATGGGAACGAGGCTGAGCAGGGGCAGGGAAGCCCCATGTCTGTGCCCTCAGGGCCCCTCTCCCAGGGCTACACGGCAGGGGAGGGACCCCAACACCTCACCCGTTTTATTTTAATAAAAGGAGAATGAAAACAACTGGATAAACATAACAAGAACAGTTTCAAGACAAAACAAGCCACCCTCCTGAGTCTTTAAATGTCCAAACAGATTCTCTGGAACATCTTAGGGCTGACAGAAGGGAGACAGAACTCTGAGCATGCTTTGTGGGGAAACTGAGGCAGGAGAGGGTTTAACTTCTTCCCTCCCCCTTTTCATCCCCCACTCGGCATTGGAAAGGGATTTTTGGGGAAACAATTGGCAAAAGCATGGTTTTGTGAGGGAAACCATGGATGAAAAAACGGATTGGGAATACACTGGGGGTAATAGGACATAGGGTAAAAGGGAAAGGTGGGATTAGGAAAGGGAAACTGTAGGGGGGGCTTACAATGGAGATACTGTCTAACATGACTACGATTTTTTGCATATATACTGCCTTTTACAGGAACACCATCAGGCCCAGTGACCTGCGATGCTTGTAACCCTTTTCTCCCTAGTACAATATTAAATTCCACCACCTCTCCATCTCCCAAGCTTGGGATGCATTTTTCAGGGTTATTCTTTTTAATAGCAGTTCTGTGCACGAATATGTCTTGCTGGTTGTCACACCTTGTTATAAAACCATAATTTTGCTTAACATTATACCATTTTACTATCCCTAAGGTCTTAGTTGCTATGATCTTTTCCTTTTTCCGAGTGGCTGCTGTTTTCTGTCTCGCTGCGTCTTTGCTGTCTCTTTCGGTCGCTCCCGTGTTGGAATTGTCGGGGCTGCTCGTGCCTGCGCGCTCTTCCCGGGGTCGCGTTCGGGGCTGCGCGGGCCGGGCCGGGCCACGCCGCTCAGTTCTCCGTGCGTCGCCTCCTCTGGTCGCAGCTTCGCTGCCGATGTCGGGCGCTGCACCCACGTCTCGGCCGGGCCCCCGAGCGATGACTCCCCCGCGCCCCGCTCCAGCGCGCGTCTCGGCTGGGCACGGCTCCGCTCCACCGCCATCGCCGCCAGCCGCCGCCCGCGTGCCGCCCCTCTCAGCCGGGCGTTCCCGGGGCTCGCTCCACCACGCGCTGCACGGGGCCATTCGGGCACCGCCGGGTCCCGCCGCTCCCCGCTCCGCCACCGACACTGCGGCTCGCGTGGCTCCGCCCGCGCGCGGGAACTGCCTCGCTGCTGCTCGCAGAGCGCTCGGTGCACGTGGCCTGGGCCGCACGGTCCCTGAGCCAGGCTTCCCTTCACCAGGACACAGCTGACATTGCTCAACAGTCTCGGTAACTAAATAATATTCACGAAAATATTCTTCCATCGGCATATATTTTGACTCCAGTATTAACTGTGTCCAAACGGTTTTCCAAAAGCCCTTGGTAAGAATTAAATCCCAAGAAACATAGAAAAAGTTCTTAAACAACCATGCCAGGAAGTGTTTCAGTTCTTTTTGAGCTTGAATCAAGCTAAAATTTACAAATCGTTGTTCAAGAATCATTTTAAGTTTAAGATAAATGTCCATATGCGGCTCTGAGAGCCAAGAGTCTTCCCACGGTTCCTCCATAGTTTAGATACGGAATAGCAAAGCAAAACCAAGAAGAGGAATCCAAAGTTTCCAGGGTTTACTCACACAAATCAGTCGCTTAGGGATCGGGGATCGTTCTGCTCACAAATCTCCACCATTTGTTGCAGTGGGGATCCTGCAACACGCATATATCAAACCAGGAGTCCCGTGGAAAGGAAATATATACGGACAGACAGATTCTTGATAGCTGTTTCAGAGATGTTTATTTCTCCAGCCGCATGGCCGGAGCTCTGCTGAGGAACTGTTCCAGTCACGGGCCCAAGGGTCCTTCTGCCCGCGCAGGGAACACAAACCAACCAATGGGAACGAGGCTGAGCAGGGGCAGGGAAGCCCCGTGTCTGTGCCCTCAGGGCCCCTCTCCCAGGGCTACACAGCGGGGGAGGGACCCCAACATAAAGTAACATGTTTTATGATTAAAATAATTTATTTTTAAAATAACTCATTAAAAATTATGGTATAAAAAAAGTTTGAATCTAGAGCTAGATAAAAATGAGGAAATATTTAGGTGCACACTGAAAGAGAAGCCTTACCATGGGACAATTTCTTGCCTGCAATTCCATTTCACAACCTGTGGATGCTTGGAAGGGAGCTCAGCATTTGTACTGTACAACATATCTGGTACTTGAAGCACAAAACACAGTGTGCTTTCTTGCTTTCTGAACACATGATTTTGGCCTGAATCCAAAGAGGCATCTTGAGATTTTTTTTTGATGACCAGCAGACAAGGTGTCATTTGGTGACTGTGTCATGTTATCTGGGCTTTAAATTGACACTTCTCTAGAGTAATGCAAGAAACATTTGTTTGTGGTTTCTTCTTTCTATTTTTCTGCCAAAATACAGATATGTTTTATTTTGGGAATCCAGATTTCTGTTTTGTACAAGTGTATTTTCAACATAAAATAAGAACAAGGTAAACATTGAAAATTATTACCAAAACCCTGTTAATTAGAGATCCTTCCAAGGACTGTGTTTGTTTTATTCATAAAATAAATAACTGGAGAGTACACAAATTTTAAAATGTCAATGTGAAGGTGCATTTTATTAAATATAAAAAAAAATAAATATATATTGTAAAGAAAATAATTAGAAAGGTTGGAATACAATTGGAAGATGAGGAAAGAGAAACAAAAAACAAAGTAATCTTTGTTCCAGTGCTGCTGCAATCTGCCTTTTCAGTGCTCTGTACTGATGGTTTCACTGTAAAGCTTTTGTATGAAAAACTAGAGGACAATAAATTCCCAGGCAGTGCTCAACAGCAAAGAACATGACACAGCTCTTTTGTGAACTTCAAACAACTGGTGCTGCTGGAGCACACAGTTCAGAGAGCTCCTCTGCTGCTTGACTGATGCAAGATCTCTCGATCTGTACAAATACAGAAAGAATTTTGTGTGTGCAGAGCTTCAGACGAGAGCTGCTGCTGAAATGTTAGCAGTCAGTCTGAGGCCTCTTTGAAAATACAATCCAGAGGAATTTTACACATGGACAAATACATTATGATTATCGTCCTAGAAATCAGCATGTCAGGAGGAGGGATGGGATGTGGAGGGGCAAGAGTGAGTGTAGTTAGTTCCTTGTTCACAGGAACAGCCCTGTGGCACTCACTGGCACTGTGGGCACTTGGGCTGAGGGCACAGCACGTGGATGCCAACATCCAAAGTTACCCCAGAGTCTTCCTGGCCATAGAGTTTAGGGGATCATAAAGGCCTTATGTAGCAATATGTCTGTTCCTCTCAGATCTGCATCTAAGTGGATGCAGAAGTGTTAAAAAAAGGTGTTTTATTGCTTTTCGTGATAGGCACCTAAAATGTTCTTCCTCTCTCTCTCTTTTTTTTCTCTTTAGATTTGTTTCATTGAAAACAAATAGTCTGAATTAATTATTGTAGATTAGAACATAAGAGAATTCTATTCCTTTTCATTTAATATGGAAGACACCAGAGTGGTAACAATATCTACAGACTTGTTAGTGGTTCATTTTCTTCCTCTTCCTATTTGGGTTGTAACTGCCCAGAAGAGATTCCACTGAGAACCTTTTTTACTGCTGTCATTCTCACACTCTCAAGAAAATACATATTTATTGCTCTTTGCATGAAATACCATGCACATAAAAGCCAGTAGCTAAGATCCTATTTATTTGAGGAGATTAAGATTTCATTTTCTGGAGTCATTTTTTGTGTGTCAACAATGAAAGTATTTAAAAGTTCTCCACTCATACTAGTTTGGTTTTATTATTGTTATTGCAGTAGGATTGGTTCTATTCATAATTTTAAAAAGTAAAATGTTTGTAACATGCAGGATTTCATTTTGGTTCCATTACTTGTTCTTGTAAACCATACTGCCACAGAAAACATGGAATCACTGAGGGTAAATTGCATAAAAAAATCAGGTAGATATGGCAAAAGGCTGGTGCTAAAGAAACATTTTCTTTTTTGCAAGAAAGGTGAGTTGCTACCATTTCAATAAAGCCGGATGTCATAAAATGAGAGCAGAAGGTAACTATAACAATGGAAGTTTCCCTAATAATTCCAGTTTAATATGTGTCTTTCAGTTGCTTTTGAATTGTAAAATTTCAGATTGAAATTGAGCTTGTTCCCACTCACAGTATTGTTTTGAGTAGTCCAAACTGGTGTTTAAGCTTCAACAAATGATTCCATATTTTTTAGATCTGTTAGGGGAGAGAATGGCTGTTTGACCATTCCAGTTTCTTTGCGGAGTGTGTGGGTTTTTGGTTTTTTTGGTGGGAGTTTTTTGCTTGTTTTTATTTTCTTTTTCCCAGGAATACCATTTACTATCAAGAGCTTGTGGCAGAAGTTTCCATTAATGCCCATGCTGTAAAAATTATTAGCTGCTTGCTGCTGCAATTTTCAAACACTTCATGTGCCAGAAGGAGGATCCATAATCATAGTGTAGCTGTAGCTTCTGTGGACAGGACACAGGAAAAAGCTTGATACTGCCCATCTTGTCTGCCCTGCGAGGTGAAGTTGCACAAATTAATCTTTAGAAGGCTAAGGCTGCAGAGTGATGCTTAGATGGCATCTAAGGCCGCTTGATGATAGACTTGGGGACTTGGTTGGTTTTGTTCCCTGCAGCCACCTCATATCTCAGGTTTGTGTTTCGAAGTCTCTTTGATCTCTCTGTTTTTTGTGGTTGCAGGAGAAGCACTGGCCTTTTACTAGAAGCAGTTTAAGGAGATCTTTTTTGCCACAGAGTTTAGGTACAGTGACTAAGCATGGAATGCAAAATTTTGTTCTGCTCTGTTGAATTTGGGAAACTTTATTAGCTTTCTCTTCAAAATATAATACAGGCTTACTGATGGTAGACCTGTTTGTTTATCCTCAGCTTTGCAAAATGCCCTAAGGCTCTTCTCTAGCTGTGGTGTTTGCTGTCCTTTGAAGTCTCAGCTATTGAGGATTTTACTTTTGAAAAGTAGCCACTGCTCTGAATATGCTCAAGTTACTCACTAGTGTTTTCACTGTGCCATAGGTAAATCAATTCCATGAAATTCCTATTCCCAAAGATATGATTTCAGTGGGAGCATCTCTCTTAGTGTTGTTTTCTTATAGGAGAAAAAAATAGCTGCGCCATTAGAGTCACATTGCGTCTTCAGGGCTTCAGGGAGGGGAGCCCAATATCACTGCAAAGCTCCACAGAGATCCTTTCTTTCTTTAACAGCATAAATACCATGGATTTTGCTATTGAAAAGAAACTACTTTTATGAATATATTTTAGTTACTGTTAATAGTGTTTTCATTGTGTCAAAAGTGTATTGAATTTCTTCCAATAAAGCTCTATCTCCTGAGACACAGTTTCAGTGGGAGCATCTCTTACTGTCACTTCCATTGAGATCATGATTGCTTGGAAGGCAAAAAATAGTGACTGTGTCATTAAAGTTATACTGTATCAGTAGGACTTAGAAAGACTACAAAGTCAATGAAAAATGTCATGCATTTTTTCAGTCTTTATCTTTTGGGTTTTAAGAGCAAAAAAATTAAAGCTATATTTGAAGGGTGAGTGTAATATTTTTGAATCATTTTAGTCCCTTCAGTTCTGGTCTCAGTGTCAAAATCAAGAGGAACTGTGTTCGAACACTGAGGCCCGTGTACACATTTGGAAGCAAAGATGTAAATTAAACAAAATCTTCTTTTGTCTTGTCAGTCACCATCAAAGATGAGGTTATTGTCAGGGCTCAGATGCAACCATAAATCTTGCAAGTCAAGCCAGGAAGCAGCTGAGCCCATGAGAATTTGTAAAAATCCTGTCCTTGACTTTGCTGGGTTTTGTGTTGGCCTCAAGACTGGAATGCAGAAGCTGTGGCACAGGGGACATGTGGGCCTTGTGGCACAAAGGACTCTTCCAGCAACGTGTGCTTCTGAGTATGGTGGGCAGGGCTGTGTCTGCCACTGCTCTGGAGAGGAAAGTAAGGGTTTATTGGGCTCCGAGACGTGTCTGAGGAAAGAAGAGTCTTGTTACCCACCACTGGCCCATGCAGACAAAATGCACATCTCTTTGTACTAAGCCAATGACTGCTCAACCAAGGCCCCAATTCTATAAATTATTTGAGAACTTTTTATAGTACTGAGATACAAATGTGCCCTTTCTTTAATATCTGATTTCTTTTGTTGCAGGTACTTAATCAACACAAGCCTGTTGCTTTTTCTGACATATTTTTGGACTTTATGGTGAATGTGCTATTTGTTATGTGAGGTGAGCTGAGAAAAAACGTAATTTGACTTCTTAAATTATATGAATCTACTTGTTATTCTATTCTTAAGAGCATATGAAATAGCACTACCAGCAGAGACTCTGACAATAACTTCAGCTGCACACTTCTTCTCTCTTCTGCTCACGTCTCATTAGTGATATTGTTCTAATAAAAATAATTAACTTGTACATCTTCACAGATGAGCCAAACAGCCCCAAGTGAAAACAAATTTCAATAATTTACACTTCTACACTTTCTGTGATTTAAATCTGGAGCATGGTGATCTCTGGCTAAGAAAATTTTAGATCTAGGCATGTAAAATAAGTTATTTTAGTGGTTGGAATTAGCAAATACCACATACTGTTGTCTTTTTTAATTTTCTACCTCATTAACATCTGCAAATGAGTATGTGAGGTTGAGCCTACAGAAGTCATACTCTTTTGTCATTAAATGTATATGCTGCTAGCAATAACTGGATCTCATAATGCTGTTTTGCAGATATATGTGTATTTACCCCCAAAATACAGCAATATGGACAACTTAGAATTGTGTAATCAATACTCATATCCTGAATTTGTGGGGCAGTTATAGATAACCTTTCCAACTCAGTGGCATCTTTCCATACAGCTCCAAGCTGTAAGATGTTTCTAATAAATAAAATTTAGTTAAAAAAATTAAAATCACTCAAGCACAGAATTTTCTTACTCCAAACTGATAATGATCAAATCTCAAGAGAATATTCTTGGGCCAAGCTCCTCTGTTAAGCTTTATATCAGCTGTCACTGATAGGTAGTTTTTCAAAAATGTTCTCCCAAATGGTGTAGTTTGAAAGTGAACCAGTTTCCTTTGCAGTTCTGCTTACAAAATGCTCAGTCAGTTTTGTTCATACAGAAAAAAAAATGAGGTATCATCCCTTAATTAATCCAAGTGCCAACTCTGTATAGTCTCTATAATAATATCTCACCATGTATGGACTATAATCATATCCCAATCATTGAATGGAACACATGCAGTCATTATATAGGGACTGAAACTTTAACCTTGGGCTCCAAACCACCATTAGATATCATTTGAACTATTGCAAAGTTATGTTCTCATGGAAGTGTAAAAGGGCCATTTCTCAAAGCATAGAAATTGATAGACACAGTTTAAATTGAATTCAGCCCTTCTGTTAATGTGCCTAAGGGGTCCCTATAGCCATACTCATCCTCACGGGCTGTGAGGAACATATGATGACAAATAAACCGTTATACAAATCCTTAATAGTTTTTATAATGTGACTTTCTTTGTTGTCCTATGATCAATACATTTTTTTTTTTCTCCAAAAGCTTTTCAATGTTAGAACTGGTTTTCAGTTCTCTTAAAACTGCTGTCACCCACATCTCTCCCAAAATCCAAGTCCACTGAAGGAGGATTATACAGCTTGACAAACCAGAAGGAACAACTTGACCTTTGTAGTTTTGACTGTTGTTTCTTAATGCCATCACAAAGCAAAGATAAGCAATATCTTATGATCACATATCAGGAAAGACTGAAAATGGCATTGCTCAGGCTTGACATTTTAAGTGGCAGATGGGATAAGAAATAATTTTTCCCATCTTTTCTTGTCAATATTTATTTTAAAGGACTGAAGCTGATAAATATAGTGCATTTTAGTTCCAGAAAATATGAATATCAATATGCTTCTCTGGCCTAATTGCTTGTCTTTGACAAGAACTGGATCATAATTTGACATGAAACCAGACTTTTTTTCCCTATTTTGATATAGTCAGCAAGGCATATTATTACGCTGATAAAAACAAGTTTCCTCATTGTCAAATGTTCTCTGTGATGTTTTCACAGCACCCACCTGTTTGAGCCGTCTCTCACTGAAGTTAAGCACCCTGCAAACCTGCACCAAATACTTCCTAAGTTAATTGCTCTGACCTAGGAACCCCAAACATTTTAAACTTTTATTCAAACATTAACAAAGTCAGCACCAAGCCTGTACATTATGTACCTGACCTATGTGAATATAAAACAGTTAACTGTGCATATATTGTTGTAATTCTAGTGGCTGCATAGACCAATGTCACCACGTATTCCTGCTAATTAAGCTTGCTCTTAGCCTATGGATTTTCCACAGAGCCTTTCAAAATACAATTAAATTCTTTCCCTGTCAACTCCCAAGTGTCTTCCAGTGGGTTTTGGGAATGATTTACATTTTTAAATGTTCTGGATGTAAAGCCTCTACCAAATACCCTTTGTTGTTAGTTAAACAGCATCTCTGGAGGACCAAAACAAAACACTAGAAAAGGTGTATGGATTTTGCTTGCGCTAAAGATCATCTGAAGCTGGGGACATATGCAACCTTATAAATATAGAGGTACTAAAAATGAAAGGCATTTAGTAAATTTAATAAAACCTCTCACTAGGAGAATTAAAGCCCAACTGAAAATCCCACAACTTCTATCTGTCTTTTACCTGGTGACACCCTGGAGCGCCTGGACAACTTGGAAAATTGCACCAATGAGAGGGTTTGATTTAGACACATGAACATCTTGTATCAGTAATAGCTACAAGAATAGAATTGTAATTGATGTATAATTTATCTAAAGCTTGCCTTCAGTCATGCTTTGCTAGAAACTTTTTACTTCGGTCCTTATTTTCTACCAGTAATTTCATGGAGAATAAATATATGAAACAACGTGTATAGGGACCATTAGAGTGTTAAGTTTGACAGAGCTATAATTGAAACTGTTTGGAAGCCTTCAGGGAAAGCTGAATGGAATCTTTAATACGTTTCCATACTGTTCTTTTTTTTTCTTTTATCTCTATGGATACGGACTGCTTCAGGTTAAAGGGATTATAAATGTTATAGTAAGTTACTTAGGAATAATGTGAAATAAATTTGATATCACTGTTTGTGATAGACTGCAAGTAAAATTATCTAATTACTTAATTATCAAGGCATTTCTTCTAAGTTGTATTCAATTGCCATTTTTGTCTCCCAGTTAATGTTTTAGCGTCATGTAAGATCATAAATGTGTGACTCAGGTAACTATCATGCTACATGCTAATTTCTTCTTAGCCTATAAATTGTTGCTCCCACAATGCATTTCCTTTATTAAGACTATGAAATCTCTTTGTTGCTTTTAAATTAATTTTTAAAAGTGTATTTTCTTTACAATCCACTTTCTCTCTTAGTAGTTATATGTCCAGCCTATTCTATCCTAATGAGTGAGTAAAATACTTGTAGGAATTTTTTCTGAAATCTTCGTAAAGGTTAGAATTTTTAGAGGATAAAATCAGGTGTGTTATGTTGGAGCACTGAATACAATGTTTGCTGGTCATTTTCTTTGCAAGCATTTCCCTTGAATTCAGGCCTGCCTCTGACAGGGGTTGTTCTCAGGCAGATCCTTATGCTGAAGGCAGAGTCTTCTGATGTGAAATTTTGTGAGTGCACCTCTCTCCACTGCCTCAAACAGCCTTGGGTGGGGGAGATGTAGTGCTGTCTGTAAGCATTTCAGCTGGCTAATCTTGAGAAAAGAAAAGAAGGGGAGGGGGGGAAAAGGCTTAATTGCTGCCTGACTTTCATATGGACAAAATATCTGGAGGTGTTTCTGTTAAGGCCTGGCTACTCTTTAGGATGCCATTGGGCATCATAATTTGAACATAGTTTTGAGATTAATGTGTGTGGGTATAAGATAGCTAAAGATGAATATTCTGGAGTAAAGGGCTACTACTAAACAGACAAAACTATATAATCCTTCTCATTTCAGTTTTGTGGAATAAATTTACAGAAAGATGTGAAGGATTGTAAATGTACTCATAAACTAAATAAGAGTAATGAATAAACAGTCTCCCAATACTCCAATTGCCAAGGAACACTTTCATGTCTCCTGAAAAATATATATGCATATCCTAAAACATATACAGACACCATAAAAATATAAAGATATTGTTACCTCAGTCACATAATGAAATGCAATTTCCTCACTCTGTAGAAACAACAAATTAGAGCTTTTTCACTTTCTAAACCAGACATGCTGTCTGTATCTGAAACAGCTTTTCTCTTCTGTATGCTCTTAATGTACAAACATATTAAATTGTAAAAGTCAAACTTGATGTGAGGTTTGGGTGGGGGCCTGTCTGCAAATCCTATTTTCAGTTTGCCAGCAAGCACTTTACCCTGCTCAGTAGCTTGCACCTTTTCAAGCAGAATAACTTAAGGCACTTCTCATACAATCATTAACTGGTTGTTCCTAGTGGGATCTCTTTCCTGAGTACTTGTTAATGTTCGTGATGTGGGTCACAACTCTGCATTGCTATTTTCTCTAATTACCGTCCTTCAGTGTTTTTTTCCCTCAGCTGGAACATTGTGTTCTCCCAGGCACAGTGTATGCAAAAGTTGAGATATCACAAAATGAGAGGAAAAAATAACCTAATTATCTTCATGGTCCAGGAAGGTCCAATTAGCAATTAGAGAAATGTGTTGAAATAAAAATTATACATTGCTTCTTTTGACTCTGTTTCTAAACTGTTAAGTTCACTGCTCAGATTTATCATGGGATTAACTAAGTACTGATAAGAACACTTTTAACACCAAAGCTCTAATGTTTCTGAACACAGATGGTTCGAGGTGTTTGAAACTGCATGAATTTCTGAACTATAGTATCATTGCAGGGTTGTTAATTGTTCATTGAGCCTTGAATGGAAATCTAGTTTAATTCATGCTGCACCATCACTGGAGGTTCAGTTTTCATAAATGAACATGCAGTTGCCATGCTGAGAATGCAAGAAAGTGACCTGATGAGTGACTGAACTGTGAATGTGCAAGCTCTGCTTGGTCCTGCTCCTTGCGTTGTGCACAGAACAGACCACATGTTACAAAACCTACAAAAAGAATATCACAGTGGTACTGGTTTATTCTGAGATTTCATAATTTATGCTGAATTAAAGAGAGTAGGAATGGCTGGTGCAGAAGGGGAATGGTTTACTGCAGGATGGCTGACTGCAATGATGATACATTTTCCCTGCAAACACCTCCTTCAGCATGAACCACACCTGAATTACAAGGTGGAGTCTGCAAGAAATGATTGCAAACTAGGATTGCATTTGAGAGGAAAGTGTATTGGATCCATAGCCAAATCCACGATTTATATTCCAGGGGTTGATGTGGTTATATAATAGTCCTCATTTATCATTTATACCATTATGTTTCTGCTTTGGAAGGTGTCTACATCAATCTTGGGAATCTCTCTCAAGGAAGTCCTAAGGGTAGGTATAGATTCCTACCAGCACGCAGCCTGAGCTTGGAAGTCTACATGGTGAAACACTATTTCTTAAAATCTCTGGAGGGAAACTAGAGGAGATCAATGTAAGCACATAGGGAACAAAGAATTTTAATACTTTTTACTCTTATTACTCTGCAGGATCACTTTTTTTTTTTCCCCCAAATGGATTATTGTTTCTGGAATTGGAAGCTTTGAAATGGGTAGCTAACAGTAATATATGCATGTCTTTATTCAGTGGTGGTGGGGTAGGCTGTAATGCAATACCATAATAGAACTTGTTAGCTGCATGATATGAAAGGAACAGAGGATAATACCTCCATTTTTCTGTTTGCCCTAGACTGAAAAAAAAATAGCAAAATAATTGCTCTGCTTGCTATCATATGCTAACTCATTCATCTTGTCCTTCAATTGTTTAGGCATTTCTTTTTGCATCTCTGTCTTGTGACATGGGCCACATATAACCTCTTTTTATCTTCTTATTCTAGAAGATGCTTTCTATTTTTAGATTTCATTCTCCATGTATTTATTCTCTAATTTCTCACTCTGAAGACAAACCAATTCTTGACCATGCTTTGCTGCTCAGGTGCACCATGCAAATCAGGCTGGAAGAATAATGACAGGCAAAAGTGCTCCTTGTGCATGAGGCCCGAGTGCTTGGAATCCAAGATTGTGCATTTAGCATCTAAATACAGGAGTGCTCACTAGGGTCTATGAAGTGTAATGTCATTACTAAGAAGTATTCAGAAAATTATTTTTAGTAGTTTTGACTTGTAACAAAAATCTAAAAAATTTATCTCCATCTTGGTGCCCCCTGCCTTTTGGACTTCAATGCCCTGTGCAGAGGATACTCTGCACAACAGGCATTGTTGGCTTGTTAGAAGTGTGTCAAGGGAAGAGACAGCCACAACTCCTTCATCCAGGACAAGAAACAGGCCATTCTGGAAAGGAAGGGAATAACCTGAATTGTTCAATAGATAAGACAAAATTAAGGTGGCAAATCAGATTTCTGTTAGGTAGGAGAAAAAAATAACGGTGAAACAGCACACATTGAATGTGGAAATATGGCATTTCTGCCATGGGTGCTTTTAAAGAGCAAGTGAAATAAGCATCTGTCAGCAATGTGAAGGAGTTAGGGCAGGGAAATGTTTTTGCCCATCCCTTAAAATCCTCCTCAGTACTAATTTTTCATTGACTTTGTTAAGATTTTACGGGGAGATTTTCAGCCCTGAGGGTATGTACTAGGAAGTCCTGTATTGTTTTTGCTGAGAATTTTTAGACACTTTTTCTCCAAGAGTAAGTGGAAAATGTCACATGGGGAATGTCTGGTCAAGTAAAAGAATGTTGAGAACTACAGTGTTTTAGAGTTGTGCAGTGGGCAAATCTGTAAAGCAGATTCCTGTGGTTACTGCAATCAATGTCAAAAATGTTATTTGCTTAAGGGGTTGGAGACACAAACCTTAACCTACTTAGAAGATACTGGTTAATCAATTTGAATAAAATTCTTCTTCCATGTGTGTTGAACCAAGCAAGAGTTTTCTGTTCGCTTTAGAGGTGACAATCCATCATGCCAGTCTCCCTGCCCCCAACATTCTCTGGCATTCATTTTAATTAATATTAATTAAATTTGCCTAGAGGAACTTATTTTGCTGTCCAGATTTTGCAAAAGATTTTTCTTTCTGCCTGTCTGCCTGCTTTATCACCTCGGTGCATCCATTTACAGAAGATGTAGATGCAATATAAAATATTAATTCATCAATTTGCTGAGGTTAAAACAGTGTCTCCCCCCCTTCCCCGGCAGTCATTTGGACCCTGTAGCACTGCTGGGCAGCCCGGGGGAAAGCTATGCTGCTTCCAAAGGGCTGGCGGAGGGCACGGCGGTGCCTCCGGGCACTGAGCCAGAGCCTGGGGCGGGTGAGGCCGGGCTGGAGCCGTCCCTGGGGCTGGCCCCTGGCTGCTGCTCGGTGCTGGGCACCAGGTGCGGGAGCAGAGCGCAGCTGGGAGCTGCTGGGAGCTGCTGCTCGCCGGCCAGCCCAACACCAGCCCCGGCCCGGCCGCCGCCGGCCCAGAGGCCCGCAGGGCTCCGGGCAGGGCGCAGCTGCCCGAGGGGCGAGGCGGCCCCAGGTGAAAGGGCTGCGGTCCTTTCGCCCGGGGTGGGGCAGGAGCTGATGGACCCCATGGGGCCCGGCTGCCCCAGGTAAAGGAGCTGCGGCGGGGCAGGGCTGTGCGGGAGCTGTGCAGGTGAGCGGGGGCTCGTGGGCAGCTGGAGGGGCTGCGGGTGGGGCCGCTCCCCTGGCCCGTGCCCTGCGCTGCCAGGGACCCCGCGGCTCTCTGGGGGCTGCCCGAGCCTCGCTGGAGGGGTCCGGGAATGCTCCGCTGTCCTCAGCCCTCGCTAGGTGTGGGCAGCCTGTGCTCGTGCGGGCAGCCCTGGCAATCCCGGGCTCCTCTGGTCAGATGAATCTCAGTTCATTCCCTTGGCTTTTAAGGGATGTGAGGTCTCATAACATGAAACCTTCTGGGCTGGAAAAATCGAGGTTCATAGCATACGTTCCTAGATGTGCCTCGGTGGTCGTGGTGGGAGTTCTGTGTTGTGTGAAGGGAAAGTATTTATTGTGAAGGAGAGGTTAATGGGGAGTGGGAAATGTTACTGCCCCTCTGTTTTATTTAGGGTTAATCTGTATTTTAGCTAAGAGCACAATAACACGGAGTTCAAGTTTCTAAATTTCTGAATCTCAGTGTGTAGACAGCTGTGAACCTCCAAGTGTTTTTTTCAGGGTTGTGGTTTGAATTCTTGTTTTTCAGAGTACATATTGTTATACTTGGGGTATATCTCAAACCATAAGGTTCTTCTGACTTCTTTATCCCACTATTCTGTGTACCAAAGAATGGAATAATGCAGCTTGCAGCACTGTAGAAGATTTATGTAATCTGCTCCCCAAACACAATTTTTCTTGAAACATTGTATGTGTATATATATATATATAGATAGTATATAACTCTGTGTCTCACTTTAATTTTTCTCATGTCCTCTCTAGAATCTAGTTGGATTAATAGCTGCCTGTGTTCTTAATCAGTAGAATAAGCAGAAGATCTCTTATATTTTTGATCATTTATCATGCTGTTCTAGATTACCAAATGTGTTCATCTGAAACTTAAGCCTTTTATTTTTTTCCATTGTGTGCCCAATTGAACATTGCTGTGTTATATTGGAGATACTAATCTGTAGTAAAATCACTGTAATTATGAAAATGTTCTTAATTTCATTGTACTAAGCATATATTGCTGCACAGGTGCACACTGTAAGAAAATCTAAATTGAAGTAATTTCATTTGTGCTCACAAAGCTGAGAAAGATTTACACTCTTTCTATAAATTAAGGATAATTTTAGGCATTTTAAACTCTAGGAAAAATACAGTCTATTGCAAACTACTTAATTGACATTTTAAAATACAATATAGCCTTTAATATTGAAGTATTATGGTTTGTGAGGAAGCCCAAGGCTAATATTTTGGCAGCCAGCTTAATCTTTAGCCTAACAAAACTAAGACAACTGTAAAACTTACATCAGTTACTGGTTGTACAACAAGCTGTTTTTCCAAGCATGTGATTGTATTGTTTACACTGACCTGTTTATCTCAAAACAGTTTTTGGTGAGTAAAAATGTTCTTGCAATTAATGCTTTGAGTGGCCAGTTTGGAAATCCCTGAATAAATCTAACTGCCTTGCAGACAGTGAAAGTGTTATTGATTTGGGGGAGGGCAGGTTTTCTTCTTACCCTCTGTCTTGGCTGAAGGGATCCTCCAGATCCTGAAACACAATCATCTGCCACTGTAAGCAGCTGTTACATCTGGAGCTATCGAGACGTTCCTGTTGCTTGCTCACATGCACATCTTCCCGTGGCTTCACTGTTCCGATTGCTGAAACCCTCCTCTGCTTCTTTGGTTATTGGTATTCACTTCCAGATTAAGCCTGCCAATCTGGAATCTATTTTTGGCTCTTCTCCCTGGTTGTTTTTCTCTTTTCCATAGATCTTTATGGACAACAGTAATCATCTTGGTTCTGTCTTACTGCATGAAACCATTTAGAAATAGGCCGTTAATACTGATGAGCAGTCACTCTTAATCAGCTGCTACAAACTCCCTTTCCCAGGCAGTGAATGAGTGACCAGCAGCTTGTCTGGCAGTGACTTGAGGATGCATGGGGAGAGAATGAAGCTGACTATTTTATCCCAGGCTAAGATTTCATTTTTTACCTGCAGTTTACTGTGGTTTTTAAGTCTCTCCACACTGTAGCACTTACGGCTTTCTGGTTTTGCTCCCTATAGCCACCTGCCTTTCCTGCTGCTGGCTCCGCGGCTCTGCCACAGGGCCTTGGTTCTTCCCTGTGCCTCTGGCCACACTTGACTGCGGATGGTGCCTGTGGAGTGTCCCAGTGGCTGCCTGGTTTGCAGGGAGGCAGGAGCAGGTGACTTAATGGCTGCTGTCTCTGTTGTTTATGACTCAGGGAACAGGGCCAGCCAAACACTTTGCTTTATCCAGAGAGTGCAGGAGTCTGACGAAGTGGCTCAGTGGAACGCATCCAGCTGAAGAGTTGTGTCATACAAGCCTGGTACAAGTCATGGACTTCACACAATCCTCTGAATGTAGTTCTTTCTCAGATTGCAAATTTCTCTCTGCTGGGAATTGCCTGACCAATGGCAGCCAGGAGTTTGCTGCGCACCACTGGGGCTGGAACCCCAAGCACAGTTGTTCCAAAACCTGGTGTACCCACACTTTTAGTTGGAAGCCTTTTTGCTCAGTAGATCTGTTATCCCTTAAGCTATTCACATAAACATTATGTGAACAGTTTGAATAGGAGTAATCTTCTTAAAGTAGTTATCTGTCATGGATGGCAGCTCTCCTTGTATTGTGTGGGTACATGTCTTTTAAATCTTGCTATGATCAGAAGGGAATACTAATTGTATTCAGAAGTCTTACTGATAGCTGTAAGAGCACTTGAAGCTATTTGTCCCACTCTTACTCTAGATAACATGTACCAAGACTGGGAGTATCAATAAATATTTGATTACATTGCAGCATATCACCCTCATAAAACTTTTGTTTTGATGTTGCAACTTTGAAAACTCTTGCCTGCAGTTTTGAAATAGGGGTTTCAGTGGATGGATTGGAAGACTGATATGGGTGAAAGGTCCATGTTTTCCTGCTGCTGTTTGGTAATACCCTAAACTTGTCTGTCTCAGATTTATTTTTAGCTAGTTTCCTCAGCAATGTTTATTTATATTTTCTTATTAGGTTATTTTTTTGTTGGTGGCTATTCCAAGGTGGACTTTGTGCAGTGTTATTCCTTTTGGAGATTATTAATCATGTTTGGTTATTTAAAAGTGGCTATTGTTAATGTTCTTGCAAGAACTGCATATAAAACAGATCTAAATTTTAACTGATAATGTTTATTTTACTTCGGGTAGTGGGGAACATCCCAGTAAGGTATTTGGAAAAGTATATTTATATCTGTTGAACCATTAAATAAAAGAAGATGTGAACAGGTAAAAACAGCTCAATGAAAACGTAAAGGAATCTGATAAATGCATTTTTCTCTGTGTGTGTGTGTGTATAAATACATATTCTCATATGTTCTCCTTAGTTCCAAAGAGTGCAATAAAAGCTAAGCAATAAATGTCAGTGTTATTGCCAGGCACTTTTGGAGAAAAAAGTCTAAACAGTCTGAGGACAGCTGGGTTTGCTTTAGTGGGAACAGTAAGAGAGGTACTTAGTGACCTCAGAAATTTGCAGTGGTCAGAACATGAAAGCATATTTTGAATCTACGAGGGACTTCTAGCTGTTACAACATGACTGTTATTACTTGTTTAGTAATATTTAGTACTAAAAATTTATGTCTTGGGCCTAGGAAACTTTAAAGGCAATTTTTATATATCATTGCAACTGGAATGAAAATACAAACATTTCCAAGTCCTAGACTTGGTTTGATTTTTAGTGTGTCCCCTTGTGATATGAGCTATATGTGTTGTTGTAGAGCAATGCAGTGGTCTACAGCCAGTTTAAAACAGATAAATCTGTCTCAGAAATGGTTACGTAGAAGAGCTTAAATATAATCCTTGGGTCTGCGCAGGACATCCCTATATGGAAGAAAACCCCTCCCTCCATTAATCCTCCACTGCACCTTCTGGTGATGCTGTGGCTCTGCTTTTTCTCACACTCATATTTCTCTCTTTGAACTTGCTCAAATGTGTTGCACTCAGAGGTTATTGCTAAGTTTGGGGCTGCCCTTTAGTCCTTTGTCAAGACTTTGTCTTGTTCTTCTGTTACTGTGGCTTTGCCTTCATTTATATCCTTTTGTGAAGGATGCCCTAGTTCATCCTAATGCTGACATACAATGGTATTCTGCAGAACCTGCATGTGTACTTCTGCTAAACTAATTTCCTTTTGGGGTCATTGATCTCTTTAATGAAAGTCTAAGCATTTTTATGAGCCAAAACCTCATTACACTGTACAGAGGCTGTACTTTAAACCTATCTATTCTGTTATTGTACATTTTAATAAAACTTTATTAGATTATTCTTCTGATGAAAGACAGTAGGAAATATTTCATTCATTAGAAAACTTGAGGTGCTGGGAAACTTAATGTTGCATTCTTGTTTTCAGATTAATTATGGGTTTTGTTATACCTTGTTAATGGTCTTCTGTGAAAGGAGTTCACATAAATTATGCCAAGAAGATAACTGCATTCATGTCAAGATTATCTTTACACATCCAACCATGTGGTTTCTTTTCAATGAATAATAATTTTTTCAGTCTTGATTTATTAAATTTTTTCTGTTTTAAATGGGTATGATACTCATTTTATGAGTAGGTATTTTATCTAAATTCTGCTTCTACCAGTGACGCTTTGCTACAGTAGCAGATGCAAATCTACTGCAAATGTAAATCTACAGGAATGAATTTTCTTCCTTCTTTCAGTGAAAAGACTTCATTTTTTCTAAAGTGGTTTCCTATGCAACATGAGGTACAGTAATCTGTACTGTTATTAAGTTGTCTGAATAGGATGAAATGAAATTCCCTTTCCCAGGAATGAAAGCATTTTTATGTAACTTAATTTTATAAAATCCTGGGTAGCATCTGGAGGGAAGAGAATGCTGGGGAATTACAAACTCAGGGGATTTGTTCAGTATGTTGAATCTACTCCAGTATCTTATTTTTCTTCTATGACTGCTGTGCATATGTTTGGGCTGCTACTGAGAGCAGAAGAGGTGCTTAACTTAAAGCTACAAGGGGTTTGTATAGATATAAGCCACTTTTCCCTCTTTTTTTATATTATAGCCACACCTCATTAGTGTCCTGGCTTAAGTAGGAGGATAAAAATCAGTTCCATTTTGTTTTCCTGCTGCCACTACTCTGGAAGGCTGTAATAAAGAGACTTTTTTTTTTCCTTTCTTTTTTTTTTTTTTCATCCTATTTTATCTGTGCCTGAATTATTCCTATGTTCCTAACTCTGGTTAGGGGGGTTTTTATATGTCTCTTTTCTGCTTTCAGTAGTTTTTTTGCCTTTTTTTTTTAAACCAGCAAAATAAATGAAACAAACCAAAACCAAACTGTTTTTAATCTATCTGAATAATCAAGATAAAACCCCTTGCATATTGTTCATCTTAAAGAGGGAAATTGAAAACTGGCAATGAGGTTCCTTTTGCTAACACAGATTTGTTTGTTTGAAAGTATTTATGCAAAGCCCTAGGCGTAAGCAAGCTCCAAATGTAATTTTTTTTTTTAGTTGGTACTCCTAATTATATCTTTCAATAATTATTATTCCCCTGTTGCTTAACCAGTGCTGAACCCAAAAGCTGCTTCCTTTGCTACCTGTCAGTCAGAGCATTCCAGGCTTTTTTGGTTTCTTCTCCATCTTACATCTCCATTCAAAGCATCCTGAACTCTATTGCCCTAACAGAAAAGGTCTTGGCTCTGTGACCTGTGCTTTGCTGTAGAAATTGGTTAGACTTGTATTCTCCAGCTCTGCTTGGGAGACACGTGGGTTTTTTTGAATAGCAGTGTCCAATGGTGTCCGTGTTCCTGGGACCAGTGTGGCCACTTGGCCTTGGGCAGCCGCCCAACCCCAAGCCAGCTGTTTCTCACACCTCCTGCCCTCAGTCCCCCCTGTGTTTCACCACTCTGGATGTGGCTTCCAGCAACAGCCTTGTTTATGTATGAGCTAGGAAATACTTTGTAATGAATAGGCATGATCGTGATGGAATAAATACCCTGTTGTAAAGTTTCACCCCACAATCTGTTTAAAGGAGAGATTCTTTGGTGTGTCCAGTGCTGATAAAGAATATCTGCTTTCTAATGCTTCAAATTGTGTTAGAAAGTTTATTTTCCAGCTGATTTCAGTGTCACTTCCAGCCCCCACTCCTAGACAGGGCTCACTGTGCTGTCCTCCACTTGAACATCAATGTTGTCCCAGCAACAGCTCCTGCTTCGTTACTGTTGGTGTCTTACTGCTCTGAAAGCCCCACAGCTGAACAACGGGGATGGGCAGGGTGGGACGTGGCTCCCAGCAGTGGGGGTGCTGCATGGGGGCTCCGGGGCTTGGGAGAAGCTGTGGCAAACCATTGCTAGCAGAAAAAGGAGTTGAAAGAAGATGGGAAATCTACAGGTAAAGCCAATTTTCTGCCTTTTGTTGGGAACACCTTAGCCCTTCATGGCAGTAAATAGTCATAACATGAGGGAAAGTAGTATTTATTTCAAAATATTGTGGAAAAAAATGAAATAACAGTCTGTATGGCAGTGAGGCTGATGTTCAGCTTTTGTATCCTGACCTGAGTGTTTAAATTGCTTTTTCACACAGACTCGTTTTAATCCTAAAGTTTTAAACTTTTAGTTATATATAGGTGTCACCACCAACCAGGTGCTGTGGATTACATCCCTTGGATTTCATTATCTTTTTTCTTTACAAGAAGGGTTTTAAATCCTGCAGGATAGGAGAGAGAGTGGTATGAAAAGCTTTGCAATGCTTCTGAAAGCATTTAGTCCCTGAGACTTCCTGGACCCCATTCTGGTTAGTTTTGGGTTTAGTATTTAATCTTTTAAAAGCCCTTGGGAGCCACCAGCTTGAACATTAGCAACTATGTATGAAATATATGCCAAAGCACTAATCTGTATTAGGTGCTGTTGAATTGTTTGAGTTATGTACTTCTAAAATAAATATCTGTTTAGAGTGACCTACTTCTGACACACTCTCTGACGTAAGGAGCACCTTTCTTTCCAGTAAGCAGATCCCTTTGAGGTGTTTCTAATCATAGGAATAAATAGTTTATGAATATAAATCATATGCGCTTTGATGCGGTTCAAATTCCAGGATAAAGCCTTCCCATACCTTCCTGGAAGTGATTTACTTCTCACTGCCCCAAAAGACCCCAGGCTTTGGCTCCTGACAGGCATTCTGTAACAGGTAAGTGAGGGGCATTGTTGCACACACCCTAGGAGCTGTACTGAATCATGAACCAGTCACAATTTGGCATATGCCAATCCAAAAGATGTGATGGGACATCCAAGGATGGGGCTGCTGCTTTTGCACTTTTTGGTGACGAGAATCCTTTGGAGGGATGGATTTGTTGGTTTGTTTTTTTTTTCCTGTTGGGAACAGTTACATTTCCAAACACTGCAACTGCTTGACAATTAGTGTCTAATCAGCAAAATCCAAGAACATTTGCAGTTTTGGATCTCTTCTAGACTCCTTCTGCTGCCCAGTCCAAAAGCTTATTGGAATGCCTGTGGTGGGATAATACTGCAGGGAGTATGTGAGACATAGTCCTTGACCCTGTTTTCACTTGTCAATAGCTCTTAATACTGTTCAATGTTCTGTATGAATGAGAATAAGCTTGTGAAGTCTTGCTGGGTAGATGGGTTGATGGATCAATACTGACCTTTGCCATTACAACTGCAATTAACACTGAGTATGAACTGTAATAGGAGTAGCAGTTTCAGCACAAACGGAGATGGGGAGAGGGTTTGCAGGGTGATATTTTACTCTAAGGGTATTTTATGCCATTTTTGTTGTCTCTGAAAATGTCACTGAATTGAGAATAAAGATGTATGGAGAAAGGCTTGAGGATGTGGCTAGTTTTAAATCAAATCTGTTAAGTGTGGTTTGTTTCATTCTTTGCTTTTTTCCTTGACAATGGAAAACCTCTTAGGAGTGAGTTTAAGCATCTTCATTAAAAACAAGCTACAAATTCAGCTCATTTCTCTCACTGCACTTGCTGTGTGGTTTGTATGAAGAAATGATATTTATCTCAAGGAGATCTCACAAGCAGTGGGCAGACAGGATTAGCAGCACAGTACTGTCTGTGGCCATGGCAGAGAAGTCAGAAGCTTTTAAGGTCATACCTGTGTTCTCTATTGTTTTGGGGGTGTTTTTTGTTTTTTTTTAGGGGTTGGGGACAGCAGTAAATATGTGAGGGGGAAAAAGATCATTTTCACAGACTTTGTATTGATGTAGCTTGAAAATGAGAACCAAAAACAAGAGAAAAAGGGCTGTGTGGGTGGAAAAGATCAAGGACAGTCAATCCACTTCAGAGTACTTTCTCTCTTCAAAAAATAAAATAAAAGGCTTTTCCACTGTGTACCAAATCCCAAACTCTGCATTCAAGTGAGAAGCTATGTTTGTGGGTGGCTTTAACCCTAGTCCTTTTAACCTACTTTTCTCATGGGCATTTTTTATTATGAAATACAGAATTGTGAGGGGGCCCACTTTAAGAAACAAGAGGAGACACCAAATAGTTGAAGTCTCCTATAATTTTGGCCAGCTTTGTTTATAAACTCAGGAAGACTATGTTTACAAGTAAAGAAATGGTAAAAGAAATTAATTCCCAGACTGTGTCCTGACAAAGCATGAGTGGTTGAAAGGGTAAAGTGAAATGGGAAAATGAGAATGAAAACTGCAAAGGAAATTTAAAAGTAGCCAGGAGACATTAAGTGACTGGATGGAGAACAGCACAATTTCATTCTTGAATACTGCTGGATTTTGCTGCCCTGACTAAATTAGTTTTTTAACATTGCAAAGAATTAAAAGCCCTCTCAAAGCTGTGCCCTCCTTGTGATTGGAGAACAGCTACCAGCACTACAATATAAGATTTTCATCTATCCACAGATATTTGTGTGGGTGGAAATAAAGTAAAGAAAACATACTTTCCAGGTTGGACTACATGGTATTCCCTTCTCCAGAAAAAAAATTCCTTTTTGACCATGACTGGGAATGAGTGGGATGCTGCAGATACCTGTCTTGCCTCTGGCACTCCTGCCAGCTGCATGGCCAATACTCTGCTGCAGAGCAGTGAGAAGAGAGTCAAAAGTGCTGGGGGGATTGATCTTCCTGGATGGGTTCAAGTGCAGGATGTTCCCCAATGTATCTGGGAGAAAAAAGTGGTATTGATCTGTTCTGTGGGAATGTTAAACTTGCACTGTACAGAAAAAATCTCATTAAAACTCCCCAAGATGCTCTTTACTGCTATTGTTGGCTTTTTTAAAAAACATTTTTCTTAACATCAGTTTTCCTTAGATTAAACTGCCTCAAGTGTAACAGGATCAATGCAGCTATCTGGGGACTGATTTTGGTAAAAAAATAATTGTAATGCTGCAAATAAAAGCTATTTGCCATGTTATCTAGTGAAAAGCAAGGCAGAATCTTTTTTTTGTTCTGAAGCACTGAAAACCTGTAATTCCAGCTCTTTGGGTGATTTTTCTCCATCCTGTGCTAGAGATAGTTCTCAATGTGACAATCCTGCCAATCAAAGATGATGTAATATATACTTTTAAAAAAATTTTTTAGTAAAAACCAACTAATGTGTTTGAAAGTAAATGCAGTTGAATGTGACTGTAACCTTTATAACATGGCAGCTCTATACAAACTCTAGTGGATCAGATCCTTTCTTTTATGTTCTTTTGAATTATTACAGAAGTTATTATATAAGTAGTGGTATACTTTATGATATTTTTAGACTGCTGCAGTAAAATTTTAAAAAATACAATAGTAAGTCTCCTTCCCTTTTTGGATTCCATATATAGATTACCCATCTCTCAGATTTTTGAGTGTTTTAGATGTTGCTTAATTGTTTGGGTCTAAATTGTTTCTGAAAATGAAAGTTCATTTAATTGTTAATATGTTACACAAGTAATACCTTGGGGTTGCAATGTTTATCAGCTGAAGAGCTCCAAGTAGTTTGGAAATGTGTTATTTATTATGTATCTATAGAATAATGAGGGAGCTTTGTTAAATTCATGGCCTGTACAGTCATGTTTACAGCCAAGCCTGCACTTAGAGGAGTGGTCAGAAAGGAGAGCCTGTCCCCTCTGGACTTCATTTATGGGGGTGAAACTCCCTCTGGTTAGGAGCTGACTGAAAGCTGTCTGAAAGTTCAGCAGTGAAAGGTAGGGCTAAAGCACTTGCATCAAGTCAATTTACCTTTTTTTTCCTCAGTTTGCCTGGTATGCAAATGTACCTATACAAATGCAGTCTGCCTCTGTTTCTCCTTTTGAATTAAAGAGTGTTGCAGTGGGGATACTGCAACACGCATATATCAAACCAGGAGTCCCGTGGAAAGGAAATATATATACGGACAGACAGATTCTTGATAGCTGTTTCAGAGATGTTTATTTCTCCAGCCGCATGGCCGGAGCTCTGCCGAGGAACTGTTCCAGTCACGGGCCCAAGGGTCCTTCTGCCCGCGCAGGGAACACAAACCAACCAATGGGAACGAGGCTGAGCAGGGACAGGGTAGCCCCGTGTCTGTGCCCTCAGGGCCCCTCTCCCAGGGCTACACGGCGGGGGAGGGACCCCAACACCTCACCCGTTCTATTTTAATAAAAGGAGAATGAAAACAACTGGATAAACATAACAAGAACAGTTTCAAAACAAAACAAGCCACCCTCCTGAGTCTTTAAATGTCCAAACAGATTCTCTGGAACATCTTAGGGCTGACAGAAGGGAGACAGAATTCTCTGAGCATGCTTTGTGGGGAAACTGAGGCAGGAGAGGGTTTAACTTCTTCCCTCCCCCTTTTCATCCCCCACTCGGCATTGGAAAGGGATTTTTGGGGAAACAATTGGCAAAAGCATGGTTTTGTGAGGGAAACCATGGATGAAAAAACGGATTGGGAATACACTGGGGGTAATAGGACATAGGGTAAAAGGGAAAGGTGGGATTAGGAAAGGGAAACTGTAGGGGGGGCTTACAATAGAGATACTGTCTAACATGACTACGATTTTTTGCATATATACTGCCTTTTACAGGAACACCATCAGGCCCAGTGACCTGCGATGCTTGTAACCCTTTTCTCCCTAGTACAATATTAAATTCCACCACCTCTCCATCTCCCAAGCTTGGGATGCATTTTTCAGGGTTATTCTTTTTAATAGCAGTTCTATGCACGAATATGTCTTGCTGGTTGTCACACCTTGTTATAAAACCATAATTTTGCTTAACATTATACCATTTTACTATCCCTAAGGTCTTAGTTGCTATGATCTTTTCCTTTTTCCGAGTGGCTGCTGTTTTCTGTCTCGCTGCGTCTTTGCTCTCTCCTTCGGTCGCTCCCGTGTTGGAATTGTCGGGGCTGCTGGTGCCTGCGCGCTCTTCCCGGGGTCGCGTTCGGGGCTGCGCGGGCCGGGCCGGGCCACGCCGCTCAGTTCTCCGTGCGTCGCCTCCTCTGGTCGCAGCTTCGCTGCCGCTGCCGGGCGCTGCACCCACGTCTCGGCCGGGCCCCCGAGCGATGACTCCCCCGCGCCCTGCTCCAGCGCGCGTCTCGGCTGGGCGCGGCTCCGCTCCACCGCCATCGCCGCCAGCCGCCGCCCGCGCGCCGCCCCTCTCGGCCGGGCGTTCCCGGGGCTCGCTCCACCACGCGCTGCACGGGGCCATTCGGGCACCGCCGGGTCCCGCCGCTCCCCGCTCCGCCACCGACACTGCGGCTCGCGTGGCTCCGCCCGCGCGCGGGAACTGCCTCGCTGCTGCTCGCAGAGCGCTCGGTGCACGTGGCCTGGGCCGCACGGTCCCTGCGCCACGCTTCCCTTCACCAGGACACAGCTGACATTGCTCAACAGTCTCGGTAACTAAATAATATTCACGAAAATATTCTTCCATCGGCATATATTTTGACTCTAGTATTAACTGTGTCCAAACGGTTTTCCAAAAGCCCTTGGTAAGAATTAAATCCCAAGAAACATAGAAAAAGTTCTTAAACAACCATGCCAGGAAGTGTTTCAGTTCTTTTTGAGCTTGAATCAAGCTAAAATTTACAAATCGTTGTTCAAGAATCATTTTAAGTTTAAGATAAATGTCCATATGCGGCTCTGAGAGCCAAGAGTCTTCCCACGGTTCCTCCATAGTTTAGATACGGAATAGCAAAGCAAAACCAAGAAGAGGAATCCAAAGTTTCCAGGGTTTACTCACACAAATCAGTCGCTTAGGGATCGGGGATCGTTCTGCTCTCAAATCTCCACCATTTGTTGCGGTGGGGATCCTGCAACACGCATATATCAAACCAGGAGTCCCGTGGAAAGGAAATATATATACGGACAGACAGATTCTTGATAGCTGTTTCAGAGATGTTTATTTCTCCAGCCGCATGGCCGGAGCTCTGCCGAGGAACTGTTCCAGTCACGGGCCCAAGGGTCCTTCTGCCCGCGCAGGGAACACAAACCAACCAATGGGAACGAGGCTGAGCAGGGGCAGGAAACCCCGTGTCTGTGCCCTCAGGGCCCCTCTCCCAGGGCTACACGGCGGGGGAGGGACCCCAACAAAAGAGGGCATTGGTAGTAACTCAGCATCCAGAAAAAGGGCAGTTTGATTCCAGAGATAGTACAGCAGCAGAGGACCTGGTCTCTTATGATTCATCACTTCTGAGAAAAAAGATATGGACAGATCAAGGTTTACTTGTTTGATCTAGTTCCATTTTTTCTCTGTCAATGCAGCAATCTTCCAGCAGTGTAATCCCTTAGACCATCATTTTTGCTTGACAGCAGCTAATTGCTCACATTTTTGTCAACTTTTTGACCTTTAAATGGTGCCACTTTTGACAGCACTTGAAAATGGTGACTGCTTTTAGAGAAAGAAAGAAGAAACAAAGCATGCATTTCCACATTAATTAGGATATATAGTGCATTAATGACAATCATGTTGTCAGAAAACTTTAGACGCTTGGAAGGCTGTCATGATGGGCAGTTGTTATTTCTTGTCATCTTCCTTTCTTTTTCATATCCATAAAAGTTACAAGTGTCCCCAAGGGTAATGTGACTTGGTTGACAGTGTTTTCAACAGAATACTGCTACTGACATGAGGGGAAAATCATTGTATAATGTACTGCCAGACTGCCTGTGGAGAGAAACTGGTGGGGAAAGGAGGTGCTGTGACAGTCCCCATGTCGTGTGGATAATGCCTGACTTGCTAGATGATCTGGACAAGCAATTTCCGAGTCCGGGAGACTTCACCGTGTTTGGGGTACTAGATGTCTTCTGAAAGACCTGAGCACACAGCTCTGACCTGCGCTGTAGGTCTGGCTTCACCTCAACATGACAGCTCCTGGAGCTGAGATGTGGGTTTGATATCCTGTCCCATCCCAAACAAGGAAGCAGGCTGGAGCTGATGGTCGTCAACAGAACTGTTTGTTTTTGCTGTCTCACACACCTCCTCAAATGCTGGGGCTCCATTTCTGTTGTGTGACTATGTGGATGGAAAAGCTGCAGGGGAAAAAAATGGTGAGGGTGTAGTTGCCACTGGAATAATTTACTGAGCTTGTAGTTACCTTTGTATTGCTGTCACTGGCCAAAGAAAGCCTCTGGGAAAAGATGTGAAGCACTGTAATCACTTGGTTTTGCCTTACTTAGTGGAATGCCTGTCTATAACTTTAGATTTAAACATATACAGACACCTTTCATGTCTGCTTTTTCTGGTTCACAGATTGAGGCCCCAGCACTTAGTAAACTGCTTTTACAGGCTTCTCTCTGCTATACTTGCGCAGAGGACTGTACAAGTCTTCTGAGTATAGCCAGACTTTGAAAGCAGAACATTACTGAAGAAAAGGTAAATCCACAGGAAAGTGCGTATTTCAAGACATTGAAAGATTAACTTCCCTCTAAGACTCTTATAGCAGGTTATTAAAAAATAGAATACAAGAATAAATGTTCACTATGTTTTGGTTGGGATTTTTTTATCAAAGGTTCCCTTCTGACCTGTTTCAAAATCAGTTTTTACTATACCTCTTATATTGTCTTTTAGTATTTGGCTGTGGTTCACCTTATATGAAGCAGACTTGTGAATCCTAGGAGAGCTCTTTACTGTCATTATCCTACATATTTGTTTATTTCAGGAGTTATTAGTAGCTGAACTATTTATTTTCAAGTAGGTGGATTGAGTCACTGAGTTCTGGAATTATATTAATAAAATCTGGATACTAGATACCTTGTCTCAGCGAGCACATGACTTCCAAACAGCTTAAAAGATGGCTTTTCCCTGACTTAAGTATATGAATACTTATATTTGTAGACCTTTGAATGGTAAGTATAAAGTTACAGAGAAGTAGTGAAATGGCACAGGTAATGTTACAAATATTCAGCCTTCATAAAAGCAAAAATAAGATCTTCTAGGAGAGAGGGGTCAGATGCTGCTGCTTTAGGCTTCTGGTAAAAGTGATGTGGGTTCTTCTGGCTAAGCTCTGAGTTTCTCTTGTCTGTCTTTTATGGAAAACAAAAGCCTGATCCTTCTATTGGAGATAAATGTGCTCTTTCCACCTTTCAGAGACATGGAAAATGCTGTCATATGCTATATGTGACCTTGAGTTTTGCAGGATTTTGTTGTTTAAATATCTAAAATATTTTCAAGTTAAAAATCTCTACATGAAAGATCCCAAATAAAAAGTGTCTGTATTTCATTGTTTATAAATCCTGAAAATAACTTATTTACTTACAAACCAGGTGTACTTTTAGAGCACTGTATGTATTCATAATATTTCTCCTAGTAAAATAATGATGGAAATTGAAGCATGAAATGTTAATTAAATGTTAAATGTTTTCTTTTTCATCGTGTTCTTCACCTTCTGACAAAATTCTGAGAAGCACCCTGGAGCAGGATGGCTTATTCTGTATCATAATTGACTAAGATCTCACAAAGGAACTGTTTCCTAGCTCTGGGCTGTGCACATCAGTATTTAGATGTGTACTGGGTTTGCATGGCAGGGTTCTGATAGCAGGAGTGGCTACAGAGGTGTTGTCTGTGAGCAGCTGCTTGAGGCTTCACCTACATCTGACACAGCCAACACCTGCCAGCTCCAAGACAGAGCTACTGGGGGCCAAGGCAGAGTCCATCAGTGTGGTAAAAAAACACTTCAGTGATAACAGTTAAGAAAGCAGCCAGCAGGGCAGGGAGGAAATAGAGAACTTGAGAGTGAAGTTAAGCTGTTGAAGAAGGGAGGAGTGGGCAAAAGGCATGATATGATTCATGTTTTATTTCTCATTATCCTGCTATGATTTGATTGGTAATAAATTAAATTAATTTCCCCAAGCTGTGTCTGCTTTGCCCATGGGAGTAACTGGTGAGTGATCTCTCCCTTCCCTTATCTTGATCTAAGAGCCTTTTGCTTTATTTTCTTCCTTGTCCATCTGAGGAGGGAAGTGATAGAACTTCCCTGGTGGGCACCTGGAATCTAGGCAGGGTCAACCCACCACAGCCTGCAAGGGGGACATGGAGAACTTAACCTTGAAGATATGACATTGAAATTTTGTTAGTGTGTTTTAATAGGCCAGTCTAAATACTTGTACAATTTGAATAGGATTAATTGTTTACTTCATTTAGATAAATATTTAGGGCAAAATGCATTTCCCCCTCCCCTGCCTGCAGCTCTCTGGGGGTTTACTGCTCATTTTCCTCTGCTAGCTATGCATGTGGCCTTCAATGTGAGTGAAAATAATGAGAACACCTATTACAAAAAAAATCCAGATAATTTTATATATAATTAAAACGCTAAACCCCCTGTTTAAAAAAAAGTGCTGTAAAAGTAGCAGTTCTTACTGTTCATACTGAATTCTGTGTAAGGCTCTTAACAACAGATGTTTTCAGACAACTAATTTTTCTATTTTTCATGGGAGACAAAAGAAATATTCAAAATACTGAGTTTAATGTGATACATTTTTCAATAAGAGTACATTGACCTGTTGGCATTGCTGTGGTCTGCGCTGATGAAAGTGTGACCTTGCTTTGGAGCTGCAAGCTATTTATTCTGGGCTCAATGTGCCGTTTGAGAATGTGGCCAGCAGTTCTCTTTTGTCTGAAAGAAGCATGCCCAGCTTGAATTGTAGAGAAAATGGCTTGCTTTAAAAATGATAATCCCTGGAAATAAACCTGAAGACTCTAGAAGAGGAAAATGTTTGTCTGCATCTTACCATGCAATTTATTGAGGTTTAGACATTTAAATGCTGTTGAATCAGGGTCTAAATTATTTTTAAGTAGTAAAGTAGTTTGTTTATTTTTTAAATAAGCTTTATAAATGCATTTTTGGTTAAAAAAGATGGTGATAGCATGATACAAGCAGACTTCAGCTCTGGTTTAGAGATGCTTTCACCTGTCCCAGTCTCCCTGCATGGGGCCAGAATCCTGCAGCGCAGATTTTTCCCCTGTATGTTGCTTGCATCTTTTTTTTAGATACTGTTTTTCAGGATACAGTCTCCAATTCTGAATTCCTTTACCAAATGTCTGACCTTGTGTTTGGCTGTGAATAGCTTTGACTTGCCAGCTTAGCCAGTTTGCCTTTATGGCCATCTTACCCTTCTCAATATTTAGTACCACTCTAGTGACTCAGTGATCTAAGCATTTTATCAGCAGTGACTGCAGTGACTCTCCCATTTATTTCCAGCCCATTGTTTTGTCTTCTCTGTTTCTTTGGATTTGGGATTTTTTGTTGTTGTTTTATTTTGGTTTTGTAACTCTAACAGAAACTGGAGAAAGATTTGCCTGTAAAATTTGAAGCTTGTGTATCTTGGAGACATAATATCAATCACTGGATATGGAGAACCTGTGCAGATCAATCCAGGTAGGTTTGGGTTTTATGTAAAAAAAATCTCATCTTCTCACTGTAGTAATTTCTGTCTCTGTTAGCTCTGCTTTCACTCAGCAGTAGCAGAAAGGGATGAAACCCCCATTTATGTGCAAGAGAAACTGTTTAATTTATCCCCGAGCATGATTCCTTATATTCTTCTGCTGTAGTCCAGCAAAATCACATCATAGGAGTCAAAAGACGTTCTGTGAATATTTACCAAAGGTTGTCTGGAGGTGTGTGCTTTCTTATCTTAGAGGGTCATGGACCTGACAGTTGCTTGTTCTGGGGTTTGCAATGCAAGGGGGATGAGTTCCTGTAAATAATGACAGGACTGAAGGGTTCTTAAAACATTAACTGCTTCACTACCCTAAGGATGTGAAGAATGTGCCCAATAAAAGTTACCCTACTGTGACCCCTTAGTTTCACTGGATTTTCTTGCTCTTTTCTGTAATGTTTCTTCCCTAATAAAATGTCTCTGCACACAAGGGATTACCCTGTAAAAGCATATGCTACAGGCATTGAAATACAGAATAGTGATTTTATTTTTCATTCTCATCCACAATGGAAGAAGGAAAAACATTATATTTTTTTTCTTTTGAGAATAAAATTCTTAATGACCCAGTGACTCACCCTTTGCATTTTTTTCCCTCCTTCCTTTCTTTATTCTAGAAAAAAAATCCCATAATTGCAAAATCCTTGGTGGCTGAAATCAATACATCATCTTCATTTTATTAGGAGTTACCCGGAGTCCTTAGGAAATCTGGGCCATAATTAAAGTCCGTACAGAGTTCTAATAGGTGTGAGACAGCTCTCGTCTGTCTTGTCTCAGGGTAGTGTGTTTTAATAACTGAATTGTGAGCTCTTCTCAGAGAGGCTGAGCATCCAGGCAGAGGTATATCATTACAGGGAGTGATTTACAGAGCTACAGCATACTTGTGCACAGCCAAGTGCAATTATTTAGATGGTTCATGTTACTCTTAAATTTGATACTATTTTGACATGTTTCTTCAGATATTTGTGTGAGGAGAGGATAAATAGAGCAAGGCTGTTATTTCCTTGCACTTTGAAGCTTGTTGATCTCCCTTCATTTAAAAGATTGCCTATTAACTGCAATTTTGTCTGTGTTTGTATCTGCAAATGTTAATTAACATTCTAGTTTATGGATTTCAGAAACTTGATTTCAAATCTATAACTCTTTTTGCCTGGATGCCAAAAATCCTTTTAGCCTTGTACTTGATACTGATGTGAGAATGAGATAAGGCCTTCTTTATGGTGTGGGATTTTTTCTTCTATCTATGATTGCTGTAGAAATCATAGAATGTTTAGAGGAATGTGATAAAAATAATCCTTACTGAAGTTTCTTAATGGGCAGACAGTGGGTGAGTAGGTCAAGGTGACAACATAAAAATGTACACTTCAAAAACTGCCTGAAAAGTAAAAATTCCTTTGTGTTCTGAGATTACAAATGCATGTTATCCTAAGTGGTTTTTTAATTTCAAAATATTGGAGAATTCTTTGTTATGGTGGGCAACCAGAGATAGCAGAGTTAACTTTTTAAGAAGTCAAGAGTTGCCTCACTGTGACTAATAACAATGAATTTATTTACAGTTCTGAGTTTTTAAAGTCAACTGATATCCCCTGTTCCACATGACGTCTTTGTCTTTAAACTGGAAACACATGGATTTGACAGATGGACCACTCAGATGTTGAGGAACATATTCAGTGCAGGTACCTCAGTGTATGAGCTGCAGGTTGAGCTCTGGGGGCAGGAGCCCAAGGCAAGAGGCCATGAAGTGCTGGGGACCTGTGTGGCAGCCAGGTGAACAGACCCTGGGGAGGCACGGCAGGAGCCCACGACCCCCAGACTTTCCCTTGCTTAGACTGTGATGGTATAAAAGCCCAGGGGTTCCATTGTTCAGAATCCCTTCTTGGAGGCACAAGCTTGAGCTATTTTGTTGTTTTATTGTTAAATTATTACACTATGATTAAATTATTTTAAGGACCTGGATGTCTGAATTTCTGCTGTTGGAATCCTGGGGTCAAGCTGGTGAGGAAATGTGGTTTGATTGTGTGAGTGGGGTGTGTAGCTGTGAAGGGGCTTTGGTCACAGCTCAGGTGGTGTGAGTGTGACAGTGGCTCTTGGATGGTTGGACAGGGAAGTTTCCTTAACAAAGTTGTGGTCAACAGCTGGATGGCCACGTGGGGATCAGTGATGAATGGTGTTCTCTGGGGTTATATTGGGATGAGCACAGTTTAACATCTTTATTGGCAACATGGACAGTGGGATCGAGTGCACTTTCAGTCAGTTCATCAATGACACCGAGCTGCGTGGTGTGGTCAATGGGCTGGAGGGAAGGGATGCCATTCAGGGGGACCTGGACAGGCTGGAGAGGTGCACCTGTGTGGGCCTCATGAAGTTCAACAAGGCCAAGTGCAAGGTCCTGCACCTGGGTCAGGGCAATCCCAAGCAGAGGCTGGGCAGAGAAGAGGTGAAGAGCAGCCCTGAGGGGAAGCACTTGGGGGTGCTGGTGGAGGAGAAGCTCAACACGAGCCGGCCTTGAGCACTCACAGCCCAGAGAGACAAACGTGTCCTGGGCTGCATCCAGAGCAGCGTGGGCAGCAGGGCAGGGAGGGGGTTCTGCCCCTCAGCTCTGCTCAGACCCCACCTGCAGGGCTGCATCCAGCTCTGGGGTCCCCAACACCTAGAGCAGGAAAAGAGCAAATTCTGCCGTTCTACTTGATGTCACTCTATCATGTTAACAACTAGAAACAGTTGTCATGAGTCAGGGTCCCTTTGCTCAACTACTGTGCTAGTGCAAAGCAGAAATGTGTAGAAGAGGAAGAAAAGCATATACAACATATACATAAAATCCTGTTTAAAGGCTGAGTCTAAAAATGGGTCACCACTGTTGCCTTAAATGACAAGGGTATAGTTTCATGCTTTCAGAACAGTCACCGAATTTCTTTAGTTCAAACCAGTCAGAGATATATGCTTTGCCATTTGTTGTCATGAGCAAAGAGGATGGAGCACCAATCCCCCAAAATGTCCCTCCTCAAGAACACCAAGCTTCTGTTGTAGTAGATGTGTAGTCATGGCTCTTTAACTGTTTGGTAGGAACAAGTGACATAGGGTCTTGACATGGAGTAAATTCAAATGCAGATGGTGAAATTAGTGAATCAGTCTGTTAAACAGTAATTTAGGTCTCTGTGCTGTCCTAGATGCCAAATTGTAGATGATTTCTTTCTTTCTTTGTGTCAGACACTCCCGTGTGTTTTCATGAAGGGATCAGCGATTGCTTTTAGTGGTGTTAAGAAACTTAATCTTGGATGGTGGAAAGATTTTTGTCAGTTTTCTAAAAGACAAATGTACTGACATGGCAGAATGGCTTCATCTGAGCATCCTGCTCATAAGATTAATGACAAAACCAGAAAGAAGTCTTGTGATATGGGCAGAATTGATCTCACTTCAGAGGAAAACTGTTGTATGAACACAAGATCAAGTACAGGGCATGGTTAGGCAGTTATGTTGGCTGAAACAGTACTTAATTTAGTACCATGGAAATCTTATCTTAAGCAGCCTCTGCCTTTCCCACTTTAAAGGCCTGCAGATATTGTGGTGTGACTGTGACAACAAAAGTTAGAGATGGTGCATCATTTGGTAATAAGAAAATATGATCTAGATACAAATCTAGATTTCATTGGATTTTTAAAAAATAATGGCCTGGAAAGAACCAGAAAATAATTCTATGCTAATTAGCAAAGCTTATGGCAGAGGATGTGGCATATAGGGGGTCACTGAAAGCAAGCTTAAATTTCCAGGCATCAGTAAGGAAGAGAGAACACAAATTGAGGTATGGGAGAACAGTCAGAAAAGGGAAGGTTGACAGGAGGGCTAAAGATGAGTGAACAGAGCAGAAGAATTTTTTTTTTTTGTGAAAGTGAGTGCATTTTTGAGGCTCATTAGGCAACCACAAATTTCTTGTGCCTCCTGAATTTCTTTGTTGTTGTTGTTTGTTTTTTCTTTTTTTTTTTTTTAATTTTTTACTTATTTATTTTGGGTTTTTTGCATTTTTGGTGGCTGGTGGTGTTGTTGCCTTACCTTCATGAAGCTATTGCATTTGGTTCCATATCAGAAATTCAAGATGAGATTTAACAAATGAATTCAAAATATTCAGTTCACAACTCTACCTGCTGAAGCATATTATGAGATTGTTGGTCTCTGTAATTCTGTGACCAAATAGATATAATTATAATTATCTGGGTGAATATATATATATATAATAGATATAGATACCATGGTTTTTAACAGTTGATGCCAAAGGTATAACTTGTTTGTTTGTTTTACTTACCTCTGTTCTTGTGTAATTATTTTCTAGAACTTGAAGCAAAATACAGAATACAAAGTAGTTCTGATCTTTTTTTTCTTTTTAAATGTGCTGCATCTAATTGCATATAACTGTGTTCAGATGTGGAAACTTAAAAGTTTTTCTCTAATTTACTGCATATTTCCCAACGGCAGAGAATTGTACCAGCACGGTACAAATTGTGTTGCTATAATTAACACTGGAGTGTACCAGTGTGTTTAAACACACTGGAAGGACCACTTTACAGAACATACCCCAATTAGTGGTCTTCCTTAAAATGTTAAGTGCACCAAGACAATAAATCAGCAAGTGATCCTCAGAGCAGTAGTGACACTTGTAGTTTTCAGCTGTGTGGAATATGAACCAGCAGCCTGCAGGTAAATATTTCTGGGTAGGCCCCCCACCAGTCATCTGGGCTAAACAGGTTGCCAATAGCCACTTGGCACAAATGTGTTTTTCAAGCAAAGGATCTATTGCTTTTTTTCTTATTCATGTAGCTCCCATATTAATGTCAAAGGAAACTATGTGTTTGTGAAAGGAAAATGGTTCCCCTGAGGGTGTCAAGTATTTTAAGGTAATGTTCTTCCGTTACATTTTATGCACTGCTTATTTTTATGAGTTGTTGTAATTGTTTAGGGTGTATGATTGCTTTAGGGCCTGTTGTCAGGTGTGGAATCACTGCATAAAAAGGGCTCATGAATGAAATACTGAGAATTCAGAAAAGAAACCTCATTTTTTTTCGTGTCAGCAAAGCAAATGCATAGTATTTGGAATAGGAACTCACATAAGGAATAGCAGAAACTGATAAATGAGTGAGAACTGTGAAAATGCATGGTCCTAACTGACCAATTAGTGCCTGCAGTTATTGACATTTCAGTTATTCATTAAGTTATTCATTTCAGTTACTCTGTATCAAAACCAACTGGTCTGCTGGGAGGAAAGCTTGTAAGGGTGGCATTGATTAAATACGCTGAACCTGAGAGACCAGATTAGTGGTCATATTTCTAATTTGTAAATTAAACATGCTTACAATGTAAACTGCTTCTTTATTCTCATTTTTGAGGAAGCCTTTTGACATGATTTTGGAAGTGCTGTGTTATCTGAGCTTATAGAATTGTCCCAAAGTAATTGTGAAACTTTTTTTTAAATGATCAGTCAGTGAGAACTTATTTCTTGAAAATAATCAAATTCACCATGGCTTGATACAAGCCATTTGTGTTCCTACTGCTACTACTATTTGAAAACTGATCATTTCCTTGGTTACAGAGGCACAATAAACAGTGAAAAGACAACATGAGTAAGAGTTGTTCTGAATGTCAGTTAAGAATGGATAAAGATGACAACTATTGTAAAGAAAGCTTTCTATAAACCCAGAATAAATTTTTTTGGCATTATGTGAAACTCTTGATTTAGAGATTTTTTTTGTATGGCTGGAAAAGTGTTTTAAGTTCCACGGGGTGAGGTGTCCTCTTCTTGGAATGTTAGTGCTTTTCTACAGTTTTGTTCACCATTAACATGACAAGTTTTTACCAGGACTGAAATCCTCTTCCAGCATTTTGTTGCATAGAACTGTAGCAATGGCTATAGTTTTCCACAAAAGGATTTCTGTTAAGGTGAGGAGTATTTGCCTTTACTCTTGCGTTTCTGTTTTACAGCAGTTATCTTTGGTGCAAGCCAGCTCATTTGGAGTTTAGTCTGCTAAGTTGAGTGGTTCTGATGGGTAAGTAATGAAAGTAATTCTTTTTACTAATGTACAATTTTCTACCCAATCTTTGACCTAAAGAGTAAACCATGGCTGGTTTGGGCCCAAGTGAGGAATGATGAATTAATTTGTATATAAGTTCAGTCTGGGGGTCAGATTTGTGGTTCATGATTGATGTGAATTGTCACCAGAATATGGGGACAACCTGCTTGTTACAAGCTGACTTATAAACCCGGTTGTTGACTCTCTTCTGATGTGTAACCTGGGCTCTAGCCCCAAATAAAATTCAGCCTTCTGACATATTCCTGAAGCTGCTTTCTCAGAACTTTCTTCTACATTGGGAATACATAAACCCTACTTTGTAGATGCTTTTTGTCTATTTCTGATATATTTTTGAAAAAAGCCAGTACTGGTTACTTCAATATTGCTGTTTTTATTAACAAAACCAGTTCCTTTTCCCCTGCAAAATACAGTATTTCCCTTTAAGTGGATCTCTGATACCGTAGCTAGGTTACCAAATTGGTGCAATAGGCAAGACATCTGGCTGGCCAAGTCGGTGTATCTGATGAGAAAATACTGCAGATGCAGGAATAAAATATTTGTTTTCAACACTAAATTTCTGTGGCTTACCTCATGTCCTGGAACTTCTCGTAAGCAACAGATATTTTTCTTCTCATTGCAAAGCTGCACTAGAACTGCATTAATCTACTTACCTATAACTTTCTGCTATAGAAATTGATTCTATCCAAAGCCATTTTTCTTATGTTCCCTTTCTTACCAAACTGCTTTCGTACTTCTCCCTCGTAGAGCAGGAAATGCCTGGATTGCAGGTGATTTTATGAATTAATATCAAACCAGTTTATTACTTCAGTGACCACTTGGGTTCTTCACAATGGTATTTTCCAATGTTTGATTCAAAACAGATTTCTGCAAAAATCAAATCATGTTTGAGCCCAACTTTGGGGAACAGGAATAGAAAATTAAAAAGGGGTATTTGAGAGTAATTTTCTCAGTATAAACTTCAGACAAGTCTCCAGCTTGGGATAAAAGCTTTTGAAACATTTTAAACTCATTGGCTTGTTTCTCAGTCTGAGTACTCCATATTCAGGTATAATATTTTCTTGCACTGCCATTGAGCTGGCCTTAGTGCATGAGAGCTGATCTTTCTAATTATGACTAATTGCTGAATTAATGCAATCAGCTGATGCTTACGTTTACCAGCGCAGCTCTTACCTACAGGAGAAGGGAGGGTTGCCGTGCTGCAGGGCTGCTTTGGCAGTCCCAGGACAGCCTGTGGCCCTGGAGCTCCAGGAAAGCAGCATCTCCTTGAAGGGTGAGCGTGGGTTGTGCTGTGCAGGCACAGACTGGAAGGATCCAGGTCACCCTGGCAAAGGACATCATCCGTGTTCAGCCTTGCTTTGCAAAGTCTCCCAAGGCTGAGGACTGGGCACAAGTCCATAGCAGGAGTTGGGCTAAGATGGCAAAAAGAGACTGATTCCCAAACTGTATTTCAGTGTGTCAGCTTGCCTTGTGGTACTTAGTTTGAGTTTGTAATTTTTAAATCCAAGACTGGAAAGTTTTGGCCTACTGTTTCCTTGTGGCCACAGAAATTTTTTACTAAGCTGTGAGAGAATGAGTTAGCTTGGTTTGAAGTAATTTTGATACTTGTGTTCAATAGTACTCAAGAAATAGGTTTCTGGGTTTTTTTTATATACTGTTTAACTTATTTTTGGCACTTACAGAAAATAAGTGATCCTCTTAATATGTTTTCTGGGACATTTTACACTTGTATGTTGTTTACCTAAAAGATCAAGGTGACCTATTCTAGGAGTTTGGAAATGTGGTTTTGTCTTGAAATGCAAGAGGAACTTTAGTTGTTTTAATGTCTTTAGTATGGTGTGCAGTTACAGTGGTTAACAAATTTTAAAGAATAGGGTAAAAATGGTTACAAGATCTGAGTTTCTCCTATGGGTTGGCAAACTAAGATTTTCCAGTTACTTTTCAGATCCAGCTATCAGCTGATCAGGGGAAGAAATATCTGAATGATGTCTTTCATCTCTGTGATTTTGTATTCAAGTGTGCATTAATGAAAGATGGTTATGACGGAACAGGGAATAACTTTAAGAAAAATTATGCACAGCCAAGCTAGTATATACACAGAAAAGCAAAGACAGCCTGACTCTGACTAATGAAGTTTGTAATCAGTGTTTTTGTGCTTGGTGGATTGCAGCTGGTCCCAAGAAGGCCCCATGTAATCCTGGAGCTTAAAAAAGCTGAATCTCCTGGCTCTAGTTTAGTTTCTATTCATGAACTCTGCTCTCTCTCCACCATTTCATTGCTCAAGTATTCTACTAAATAGATTAGGTCATGTTGCACTTTTTATCTCTCCTTGCTTTTAATCAACACGTCCCAGATTGAGATGTGTGTGTTTTCTTTAGTTTTGTTGGTTGGTTGATTTTTGTTAATTTTATTTTTTTCTGTGAGGAAGGAGGAAAAAAGACCTGATGAAATATCTGCTTCTCAAACTCTCTTAGGACACAGAGTGATGTATTGGCATCTAGTAGGTTTGCCAGTGACAAAAGTTTTATGATTGTGATTTCACTAAAGTCAAAGGGAACAGAATGCAGTGTTATAATGCTGTAAAACCACTGTTGGGTCAAGATAATCAAAACCTAGTGTCTGTCTGTCTCAGTGGATTTATTCCTACTTTCTGTGTTGTCAGAAGATGGGAGGATGTGACTGATGTGAATTAGTGTCTTTACAGGCTTAAAAAATGGAAGGAAGAGGGGGAAGGCAAATTATCCCTGGTTGTAAGTATTTGTAAACCCTTTCTCTTGTTTGTGAATTTACTATACAACAGCTTGAAACCCTGAGGACCTGCAGTTATTCTGCAAGGCAATTGTAGGTAGTGATCTCTGGAGGCCATTGTATTTTAAGGCAGACCAAGTCCTTGTAAAACCAAACCCTTAAAGTTATAATTTATGCATACATTTCTTGTATGCAAACCCTCCACCAATCTTGTGAAAACCTTTTCAGATCAACTGCAAAATTTGGGTGCCTTCATCGAAAACACGTGTAGTACTTTAAAGTCCAAGCTTTATTTTTTATTTCAGTCTTGGAAGACTGGGCAGACAAAATTCCAAGTTTGTAGTTTGCTTCTGTTGCCTATGTGCTCAGACCTCACTAAGACTGGACTTGCAAGGCTGTCTGGTGAGAAAGTTGCTGTTTAATGAATTAAATTGGCTTGGCCAAAGGTTTGGCTCCAGAGCAAGTGCAGTGAGGTTGGGTGGTAGGAAGAGGAGACTCTCTCAGACTATGGGGATCCCATCCTGCTGTATCCTCACTCTCTTCAGGCCTGAGTCTTGACTGTTTTTAGTAACTCAAAGTGATGACTTTGAAATTATCTATTGAAATGCCACAAACTTGAGCTGCTTTGGGGCAAGGGAAATGGAGTCTTAAATCTATCAGGTTTACCCCACATAGCATTTTATTTAGTGTTGTGGAAACAAAATGTAGTAATTTCAAATGCTTCCAGTTGGAGTTGACTGAGGTTCTTAAAGAGTACACATTACTGTAATAATGGTACTAGAACTTGATTATCCTTTAAAAAAATGTACTGCAGGACTCTTCATGTCTTGCTATGGAATATGGTAAAAACTGAACTATACCTGTCAAATGAGCAAAGAACATATTGCAGAGTATTTTACACTTGCCCTGCTTGTATTTCCTCACTTTCTACCATATTTTGGATTTTTTTCTGAGAGTCTAACAACGATTAGTGCTAATTAAAACCTTGTAATGCTGGTTTTATGTAAATGAAATTGTCATTTCAAGTGGTGAATTTGACACGCAACATATGTCGCTCTGTGTTTGACTGTTACCCCTTCTGGAGGAAGGCATATAAATGGGTGTTATCTTTTGTTTCAAGGCTGATGGTTTTTAGGGACCTTCTGAATGTACTTTTTTTTCTTATAATGAACATAACTCACAGAATCCTGAGGAAGCCTGCATGGCATTGTCTCCACCTAGAGATAAGTTATTAAAATTCTACTCCAAACTGTGTTTCCATATGACCTGTGTGACTTCAAAGTGAGGTTAAACCTTAGCAGCTGCCTAAGTGCCGTTTCACTGTTACACAACTGTTTGGAACTTACTTTTGCAACTTTTATGTAGAAAAAAATATTTCTCTTTGAATTTCTGAATCACCAGAAATGCTGGCTGCCATTAGTGTGGCTGTAAGTGGGTTTCTCTCTAATGTAGGCATCTTTGTATAGGAGGAAAATGCCATTGTTTTTAGACTGCATTTAAAATGCACCTTTTCTGAAAAAAAATGGAAGAGAGGAAATCCCCAAAGGAATCTGTTACACTGTTCTGATGTCTCTCTACTTAAAAGCTACAGTATATTTACACGCACCTAACCAAGTGGCCTCTGCACACATGCATGCTAAATTCCCTCCCAGATTTGCAACAAAAGAAAGGTAAAATATGGTTCAATGCTTGAAACTGAATTCAGTTTGAGATAGCAATACTTTCTCTGGCCTGGGAGGCCTATAAGCTCCAGACTGCTATTATGTGAGATGGACAAACCTGACAAGGTGATACTTTCTCATCATGACTGTGTGTCTGAAATATTTATTGCCATTTGTACAGAACTTTTGTCTTTCAAACAGGCAGGATAGTATTGAGACTGTGGAGAATGTTGTTGTCTGCAACACTTCAAAGACCTGGAGTTGTGTATTTCATTGCTAAAATGTGGTGTATGTGCATGAATCAATAGTTGAGATCATGTCAGGCAAGTCTAATTCAGGTCTGCCATTCTTGACAGTGTCACTTTAACAATAACTTGGGCTCTGTCTTTCTGTGAGATACTTGAAAATACAAACTCAGTGGAAATTGTAGCCAGTTTTTATTCAGCATCTGAAAGGAGTCACAGGTTTGGAAGCATAGCTTACTCTGCTTTTGCTGTTTGCTTTCATTTATTTCTGTGACCCGAGAAAAGGGAAATGAAACAAAATTTCAAATACAGTTTCTGTTACGAATGAATCATGTCTTTCAACCTGTTTGTAGACCTATGTGCTACACATTTTTGAGAGCTGGCTGCACTGAACATGCCAGCTGAGAGATGATGGGTGCATTTAGGATCACGACAATGGGTTTTGTTGCCCCTGATGTTTGTGTCCATGGGGACTCTGATGACCTGAAGGGAAAAAAAAGAAAAATTTAGGAACACATCTTCAAAAGCTGACTTTCATTTGCTGCTAGACTGTTTTGATTATTTAAGGACACTGCCTCTGTGGGTTTCTGCCTCTCCAGACTTTTTATCTAAAGTTCTGAAAGACATTATTTTGTTTGTAAGCTGTGTCATATACAATGCCTTTATTATTTTTTCTTGACTCTCATTTTGTAACACAATGATAACAGATAATTTCTCATTGTTTCTCTATTATATCCTAAGATAGAAAACAGCTGCTGCATTTATTATTAAGATATCTCTGCATACATGTAATTTGGCAAACATTTATGAACTGTAAGGATGCCAGATATTTCAGTGTAATCTGTTACAAAGACTAATCTTGTGTGTTTGTTCCTAGACTGAAGGGATAGGGGGAGTGAGAACTCCCAACACTTCAGTGGTGGAACAACCCTAGCACTTTGCTGAGTGGTAGATGCTCAGCTTTCTCTAAGTATTAATGGAATATAGGTAATCAAATTTGTTACTGTGCCATGCCTGCTCTACTGTCATAGAGCATATGGTATCCAAGGATGTGACAAGCTTGGCAAATACTTATTTACGCATTTCTCTTTGCCAGTAAAATATGTGTTCTCCTGTTTGGTTGTTAAATACCCAAGACCAGTGTCTGGTTGATGTTCAGCAAATATCTTATTTCATCAGTGTAAGCATGTATAAGTATATAGTCTGAGCAATACATGTTCTCAGACCCTCTAAGAGGAAAATAACTTGATACCTTTGAATAGATATTACTTATTCAGACATAAACCACTAGCTGAAAATGTTTGGTGGCTCTGGGTTGTTCCAGAAATAAAAAGTGGTGAAATTGTTCTTTACTTAGAAAGAACACAATTTTGGGCATGTCCTGTCTCTGAACATGATGGAAGAACAACAACAGTAGATCTTTCTTTCCTTGAATAGCTATAAGTTTTACCTCTTCAGCAAGATTTTGTCAGAGGTTATTCTAAACAGATATTCATTTGCTATATCTCAAACTTCAGTTAGGTAACTTATACGTAGAAATAAATTGTTAAAGGTAAGCAATTAAATAAATCTTTATGAAAGTCACGTTAGGCCTTATACCTGTTTGGTCCCAATTTTTAAGGCATTTTCACAGTTAAAATTAAATATACAGTGCAGCAAATGAAAACTTGTTTTTACCCAATTTAAACTTTTTAAAATTGATATAAAAGAATTTATAAAGAGCAGAGCAGAAAGTTGCTCTAATGTGTGGGAGCTCTAGCAAAAAAAATTTATTACCTAGTTTTGTTCCTGCTCTCAGTGAAGGAGAAAAAGTTTTGTAAGCATGGGAGCATCCATGTGTTTTGTCTCTCAGTATCAGAGAGCTGGTGATTGCTGCAGTGTAAAACCTGTGTATGTGTACAGTGAATCAGTCAGTGCAATAGCTCAGGAAAACTCTATTAATTAACACTGTTTTAGGACTAGGCTGCATTCTCACAATGTGTTTTTGACTATCCCTAAAAATATTCCATCTATTTATGCAAGTACACAGGCTTATATATTCTATCAGTTGCCTGCAATCATTGGACCAATATAATTAGGGCTTTTGTTTTATTTTTGCTAATAATAAAATAAACAATTAGGACTTCCTGAAAAAAAATAGTTGTTTCAGATGGAATTATAGTATGATTTTTAGAAATTCTAGCAGAAAATATTGTTGTCTATAAAAGATGGCCATTAGTAAGGGCTATGCATGGTTACTGATAAATTGTATGCATGAGGAGACAGAGAGCAACTTCCCTCTTACGGTTTTAATGGTCTCTGAAGTTACTATGCTGTAAATGCCTCTTAGAATATGGATCTACCCACTTAATATGGTTGCATAAGAGCACAGACTAATTTCTTCAGTTATTAAATTATAAATGAAATTAAGTTGTCATGTTTCCTACTTGCGTGAAGACAAGGCTTCTTCTCTAAAGTGCACGTTTTTTTGTAAAATACAGGTTTTAACTTCCTAATTCTTTTGCGTTATTTGGCTGCATTGTTCCTTAATAGTTTTTAATAGACTAAAAAAAAGTTGGTTTGCTCCTTTACAGTGTCTGACAATAGCTCAGTTCTGGTGAAGAGGCAGCTGAAAACAGCTGGTTGATCCCCAAATAAACTACTACATAAAGCAGCTGATGGGTCAAATCTTTTTTGAGAGTTTGCACTCCACATGAGTCTAGGTTTCCTTGCTCTTCTTTATATGCAGCACTGCAGACTGCTCTGCATGAATCTAAAAATGTGTCAAATCCAGTCCAAAGTTTATACAACAAAGTTCAATGGAAAAAGTGAGAGTAATTATTCAACCACCGTCTGACTTTTCTGTTCAGAATTGCATTTTTTGTCTTACATGCCGGCTATACGTTAAAGAAGTCTGATGAAAGTCAGGTCCACCAAGAAAAAAGGTATTATCAAACAGCCATTCTGTATAACATTCTACAATATTTATTCATAGCTTTGTAAAACAAAAAGAAAGCTTGGAAGAAAAGTAATGTTTTCCAAGAGTCTGGCAGCTAATATTTGGCTACATCATTAATTACCTTACAAAATATTAATTATAAGTGCAGTTTACCCTCAGATTGCTAGTACAAGTTGAATCATTGAAGGAGAAAGTTTCCACGTGAATCTGACTTCAATAATTTTATTTAATTGCATTTCCTTTTCCAAATATTATTTTTTCATTCCATTTTGAAAACTTCTGCTGTCAGAGAGCTCTATGCTCTTCTCACCACTAAGTCTCCACAAGGATTTGTAGAAAATCTCTTCACTGGGCTTGAGATGGCAAGAAACAGTTTTAACCTATTTAATAATTTAGTTGATGCTTTCTTCTTCACAGCATTGGAAAAACTATGATACTTTAAAAGCAAATTTAGAGTTCTAGGGGAAGGAACCTTGACCTTTGCCCCAGAATGAAATGTTCTTCTCCCTGAAGTCAGACTAGAAATTGGCGAATATAAATGAAAATTTCTCAATCCCTGATTGTAGGGCTTAAGATGAGTAGTTGGCCTAAATTAATTCTTGTGTGTACCCCTTTATGGGTGAGTTGTAGTGAACTAGAGCCCTCTTTATTGAGGAACTGAAAAAATACCTCTTAAAAGTCCAGAGGTAGAATTACTATCAAAACTTGTATTCCTAGTAAAATATATCTAATGCTGCCTAGTTCACTGATAACTATCATACTTCTTTTTTACTATTAGGAGTTGGCTTCCTGTGGCTATATAGAGTTGTATTCATTAATTGTAAGTAAGCTGGTTGAAATGCCACACTTTCTAAATTGAATTTGCACTTGAACCAGTCCTCCAGAATGATTTCTAGGTGTTTTTAAATGGCTGTGATCTGGGTTCATTAAAAGGACTGTATTTTCTGTGTCTAAAAAACATTTGGGTAATTAGTTTTTGTAGAAACTTGCCTCTGTCAGTGAGATGCATATCACAATCTTACAGATACATAATCAATAAACCAGGAATTCTGAGCCATGGTTCAAATTTCCTTCCAAGCTTTCCAGCAGTATTTATTTAGTCATTAGCCATGCCCATGCACTTATTGATCTTCAGTCTACAGCCAATTTTTTTCAGTGTAATTTTTTTCGATATAACTTGGCTGCACAGATGGGTTTGGTAGTTTCAAACAGGCAATTCTTTTATCCTCTTTTATAAGAATGAGGGGACTTGGTGAAGTTCCACTAAACGCAAACTTTTATCTTTTTATGACACTGGTATTTCATCATGGTCAGTAAAGCTTATCCTGAGTTTCTGGCTGGTTATTGCATTGCTTTACTATTAGCGAGCCATGGACTAGGACACCTGACTTGGTGCTGCTATGAAGAAAAGAGGAATGCAGGAATTATCTCGCACTCTACCTTTCCCCTTTATATTTATGATCTCTGTTGCAGGGCTAGGTAGCATAGTGTTTTTATGGCCTGAAGGAGATGAGTCAGCTGGAAAGTGTCTTGAAGTCTAAGGAGAAGCAGCTGATGATGTCTCTCTTAAGCTGTGGGCCAGATCCATTGAATCTGTCAGGGGTGTTGGGAATCTTTTAATTGCTGGATACCATGCACTGCTCTATGCTGCTACAGTCATGTGTTAGAGCAGGGACTGTGAATGAATTCCAGTAGGAACCTAGAGAAAGGGACGTGTCTGGCAGGATAATTTGCTTCCTTAACAAGCACTTCATGATTTCAAAGCATAAATATTTAGAGTAAGTTGCTGATGTTTCTCAGAACATCTGTTTTTAAGTAAAAGCAGGGCCCTTTCACTGCTTTTGGTGCGCCGTGGCTTTCTCTGTGTTGCTGTCCAAGCCACTGGGAGCTTCACTGACAGTCCAAGCAATGAATTAAGTCTGCAGGCAACATGCGAATTATGGCAACTGAAAGGTGTAGTGTCATTTGGAAGATTATATAAAGGCTTATTATTCCTAGGCATCTACATGAGCAAAGCAATGACCTCCTTTGGCCACCTCTTGCTTTCAGCTGGGATTGCTTAACCAAACCAGCTCAGGGCAGTGACATGGCACAGAACACCTGCCCTGCTGGGGGCTGGCACTGACTGACCATCTGCTCTTGCTCAAGCCCCTTCTCTTGACTTCTGCGGTTTCTGCCACAGATGAGCTCATTAAAAAAACATTCTTTTTGGGGTGGGAGGGATGTCATTGTGTTTAGACAAAACTAAGTCTCCGAAATCAACCCCTGTTCTCACTAGACCTTTCAATAAATGTACTTAATGAGAGTATCTTAATCCAGATAAATATTTCTTCTGGTTTGGTGCCAGTGTTTTCCTTCTGAAGTAGCTGAGTGTTTTGCACAGGGCTCATTTCCCTGCTGGTTTCCTCTAGATATTAGAGCAGTGGTGGCCCTGCTCAGGAATGGGTTCCGTGGGTGTTAACGTGAAATGAAGTGAGGAAGGGATGGCTTCTCGCTCACAAAAAAAGCTGCAATATTGGGTATGGCCACGTACAGTGGGTTTTTAAGCTAGTGTTGTGGTGTATCTGAAAAGCTGAATAATTTTTGTAGCTTGAAGATAGGTGCTTATTTATACTTTACAGTCTTCCTATACGTGTGCAGGGGGGCTGAAATATGCCTTCTTACTATTTCAGTTTGATTTTTAAGACCAAAGTTAAAGTTTTTACATTAAACTTTGAGGTTTTTGCCACTTTGATGTACCAGATCTACTTGCACTGGCAGGGGTGAATAGAGACCTCACTCTACCTCTTGTGAAGTAATGTATTATGTTTTGTGAGGGAATGAATATTGGCCTTAGGGATTTCTCCAAGTCAAATAATGTGGGGTCCTCTGTGCTTGCAGTATTACTTTCATTGTCTCATAAATAACAGCTGTTTGTACTGGATTTGAATTGCCACAAAAATGGTTGAGATGGTAATTTTGAGTGCTTTACACAACTTTTTAAAAAATGTAAGAAGTTATGATTTCACTCTTCAGTGCTGCAAAATTGGATCATTTTTTACATTGTTGGAATACAATGCAGATTTTAATGGTAAAAATAGCTCTGGGAATTAAAAAATTATGCACATGAGGATGAATTAAATACACTGATGGAGGGAGGATAAGAGCCTGTGAATAGAAAGAATTTGTGAAATTTTGTGATGTTTGCTTGTATACTCTCATCACAGGACAGGTATTTGAGAAATCTCATCTTTCTTGAATGAAGCTGATTGTGAAGAGCAATGTTATCTCTCCCTGTAGTATTTCTATTATTCCTCTGCTTCCTGGATGCATCATCCCAAGGCTCTTTCCAGGTACCTGTCCTACTTTGAGCCTGGGCAGGTTGCTAGGGAACTCATTAAAATTGTGGTAGAATAAGGTCTAGAGATAATCAGATTGCTCTGTCTTGTATTGCCTTTCCCCTTTTTTTGCAGTCTTTATAGTTTCAGATTTACACAAAACTCTGTGATGTAGTGGAGTACACCATATGCTAAACAATAGGTGCCTTTCAGCTCCACAGGCTGTGCCTATAAATCAGGAGAGGTGCTGCAATTTTCATCCTACCTATATTGGCATCAGCTGCTCTTTGTTCTACAACTGAGTCAGAAAGTGCCATTTCAAACATGAGCAGAACAGACTGTGAGCACAGCAGAACTTGCTGGGAGGGGTGGGTGCAGGAGGGTTGTTTTATGCTTTGAGCCTAAATACTTGCAAATGGTGGTGGTTGGGAAGCTGCAGTATTTTTCTGAAATGCTGATGTGAAATACAGTTTTCTGTAATCTCTGCATACTGTCTTCAACCTGCTGTGAGAGGGAGGGGTAGGCTTAATTATTTCAGAGTGCAATTTCCTTCCTAAATGCATTCAAGTCTGGTTCCTGTCTGGAAGGCAGATCGTGGCAGAGGATTTCTGGTGCCAATCCTGGATGTTTTCCATTTTCACAGATTTAGCTGAATTTTGCATATGACTTTGCAGATATGCAGCCTTTGGAGTGACTGAGTTCTGAGCCCAGAATGATTAATCTAATACTAATGGTCTTGCGGTCAAAGATCCTTCACAGATCTGTGATTGTGCATTGAAAAAGGAGTTACTTTTGGCATCTGCTTTTTATTTCTCTAAAATAAGAAGACTTGTAAAAAAGTCCACTTGTGACTTTTGTGTTGAGAAAACAGAGTTGATTTCAGTCTTTGATATTCTCATTACTAGAAGATGGACTTCCATTTAATATCTGTCCTTATGCATGCATTTTAACATTATTTAGACTTTTCTGGAGGCTTTGTCAATATTTTTGAGACCTCTGAGCTTAATAATCGTATTCAGCAGAGACCTGGTTACTGTCTTGTCAAGCCAAAAAGGTCCTCAGTTTATCTTTTTCTAGATTTCCATACTGTCATTTCCTGCTTTGTACACTGTCACCTCTACCTAAAACATGCCATTTGTTTTTCAATCCGTGTTGAAAGTGCACGTCTGATAGTTCATAAAAATTTGATCGTTTTCTCATCTCTATCAATTCTCCATAGTGATCAAATAAGCAAGATGTCATTATGAAGAATACAGGATGAGCAGAGTTAGACTGTACAATGTAGGCTCTAAGAACACTGAGAGCAGATGAAATCCTAATTATGATTTTGTAATCAAACGTGATAAAATTTTTGATAGTAGTATAAAAAGTTTATAAGAATATAAACATTTCTGATCTGAAGAGGGGGAAGAACATGGCATGTAATGACATTCTTAGCATATGGCAGTTACAAAATTCATTCAAACCAGGTGAATTACTTATTCATGAGGCTGAATTGTGGCTGATAAAGTTAAGTTCTTTCCTATTAGCAGATGCAGATAACAAGTATCCAAAGGAATTAGAGAATCACCAAAGGAATGCTCTGAAACTCAATGTTTTTTTGGTTTGGTAGATTTTTGTGTTTGTTTCTTTTCCCCAGAGCTCTTGGGCAGCATAGCTTTGGCATTCTGGAAGAGCACTGGTGTTCCTCTGGTATTTTGTAAGGGTTAATAGGATTATCTACCTGAGTATTAGAATTAGCCAGTATGAGTGTGGAAATAATGAGTGTCTAATGTGGTGCTTGATGAATGCAGTTAAGAGGGATATCTGAGACAATTAGTATGAGTTTTTGATGGACAATAGTATCATGCTAATTTTATAAGACATTCTCATTCAATTCCAGGTTTGGCTAATTGATTAAAAATAGTACTAAAATAAGATAGATCATAAGCGCAAGGGATTTCTAACATTTAACTGTAACACAGCATAAATAAACAAGAAATTTAATTATGCAGAATGTAACAAACTTGCATTATGTGAATGGGATGTACCTTATGGTAATCTCAAAATGTAATTTTACATAGGAAGTGGTCACTGTATTTGAAGAGTTCTAGATTCCAGAAAATGTTGGTCTCAATAATTTGTTGTAATAGTAAAAGTAGTATTTAATCATTACTCACATGTACAGATATCTCTGGAAACAATAGAAAATACTAAACAACAACCCCAGGTCCATTCTGCATGGTTTGGGCAGCTGAATTCAGTCAACCACACACTTTGAGGGCTTTTGTTTTGGTCATGCTCTAACAGAGGTTAAATATTTGAGAAAGGAACCAAGTTCTGGGAAATTTTTATGAAAAATGCAAGAGGATGGTGATAATGGCTGATTAACAGTTTATGATCTCTCAGGGTAAAATTGCCCTGAAACCCTTATTTTAGTCCTAGATTTACAAAAAGGCAACTGTTTAGTAGGAGCAGTAGTTCCTGTATTTGACATTAGTATGAGGGTTATTTGGATCATCTTAATCTTAGCCCAGAATGTAACTGGAAAATTGGTGAAGATGCATAAAAATCGTTAAAAAATAAAATATACATTTGGAGTGAATGAGCGCTGATGTTTATCCAAAGGGACTGCTTTAGATGTTTATGTATTTTTGTGAGACAAGTATTTTGTTGAGATTTGAACAAAGATTGCCACTGTTTTTTTTCATTTGTTTGTTTTTTTTAAAGAATATAATCAAACTTCAACTTGGCAATATTGTTCTGTAAATATTACTTTCAAGTGACAAGCACAAATCACACATTTTGCTTCAAAAAACAAGTCTGTTTTTATTCAGATATATGAGCATAAAAATACTGGAGGAAATGGCAGCAGTAGAAAAACTATATCCATGTAATTAATTGGAGCCAATAATGATGAATTATCACAAATCAGCTTTCCAGCTATGTCTTTCGATAAGCTGTGGTATTTATTTATTGCCTTATTAATGAAGTATGAGAAGAGCAGCCTAACCAAAAAAAAAAAAAAATTCACTAAAATTGAGCCAATCAATCCAGAAAAATGACTAAATGGTTCTTGTTGTAAAAATGTCCTAATTAAAATAAAAGCTCCAGGATAACTGTGTGTTGTTGAATGTAACCAATCGGTGGCAGTGGTCCCAGCTCAGATGCGAATGCAGCCTATGGAAACTAATTGACTAAGTTGTTTTAGTCTTGCCAGACCCTAAATCCTGTCATGTTTGTCTAGGAGATGAGAAAAAGCTTTTCTGTTTTGTGCAAACTAAGGCAGATTACACACTGTTAGAGAGACAGTGATGTAGGGTTTCGGCTTCCTCATGGTGGTGTAGAACATTGCCACTTGAATGAACATCAGGCTGGCTTGGTTTTCATTGCAAATAATCCATGAAGGTTGGATTCCATTACTGTTTAAGATTTCCAATTGCTGTAATGTTTAACTTAATTAAATGAATAATGGCAAAATGTGTCTGACTTAAAAATGTCCTACTTAACCTTGTGCCAAAGCAAGCCCTGTGATAGCCATCCTGCTCTTAAACATTTTTATGATGAATCATGCAGTTTATTTTTAGGTAAACACATATTCACAGTAGGGAAAACCTTCCCATGAATTATTCTGCAAACAAAATCCAGCCCCACAGTTAGATGCTCATAAATGGACTGAAAATCATGTTTATGCAAAGCAAAGGCACAAAGACTGTGCTTCACTGGCCTCTTGCTTAAGCTTTTTACCTCCTGGAGGCCACAAGCCATGAACTGGCCCTTTGAATGGAAGGGTAATTTAATCTCAAGAAGTCAAAATGTAAATTAAAGACTAAATTCCATTCCATTATGGCAATAAATATAATGTTCTCAGTGAGCCATGACCAACACCATCATCTTGTACTGAAAAAAATGGATTATGAAACACAATAAGGATATAGCCTGTCTTTCCCTTGGGGGAAGAGGAAGATCTTACTGCCCGTGAATGATGGCGGGAACTATGTTCCATATAATTTGTCATGAAAATCTAAAATTATTTGAATAGATAAAAAAGGGGTACACTCGAGTCTGCAAAAGGATAATAAGACAAATTAGCTCTAAGTCAGTAATTTTCAGCAAGCTGTTAAAAAAGAAATCTTGCTTCAAACAAGAGCAAAATATGGGGTAAATACTGTGAAGTCTAAGAACAGTGCTATTTAAATCAGCATGAGTGTATGCCACTTATACAGATTCTGAAGGAACATTCCAAATAACCTCCCAGCTTCTTTTCTGGAATGAAATTTGAAAATGTTATCTCTATATTTCATTCAATATGACTGTGGTAGTTTCTTGCCTTTGTGTTTCAAAGTCATTCCTAATCAAGTCTTCACTTAAGAAAACTCCAAAACAAACCTGCCTGAAGATAAACAGTGAAACACCTCTGTTAAACATCTTATACATCACTAGACTTACCTTGTTCAGGAATTTGTTTCTTTCAAATGATTCAATCAATCAGATACTTTGTATTACCATGGAAATGAAATCGTAAAGTGTAATTGTCAGGTTTAAAAAGTTTGATGTGCAATACAATTTTTTTTTCATCTTTCATTCGCTTTCTTGTTTCTTCCTAATTAATTTCCTGATTGGAACCTGAGTGATAAACTTGATTTGTACTCAAGATAGGATCTTAACATAAAGAGCTGAGTCATAGAGGTGAAATAGATAATTGTTTAAAGTTTTACCAAGTTGGTTGTTTTCTTTTTATCTAATTGTTCTGGAGAAATCTGGATAATTTACTTTACTTTGTGTTTCTGGTAGCTCAAAGACTGAAAAATAATTTTTTTTGTCTACAAATATTTCACACTAAGCACAGAAGCACCAATTGCTTTCAGGGTTGTAGTTACTGATAATGGAAAGAAAACGTGTTTAAATTTGCATATTAAGTTATGTTCCACATCCACAGTTCTTGGCTTTCTCTACTTTTTGACTTAGCGATTGCAATACAATTTTAAAATGTGACTACTTACCTTTAGGCAAAGAAATGTGTGCTGGGTATCTAGTGCCTTTCTAGACCTGAGCATTAATTTATTTATCTCCAGGTTTCACTGTTGGTAGTGATTATCTGCATTTAGATCTGCCTTTAAAGTGAGGCAATTCCCATTTTCATTCCATATCCACTCCTTTAAGAGTTACTGAGGTCTCTCTTATCCAGTTATATACAAGCCATACCAGCTGGAAGAGTTATAAGGCTTTTTAGTGATTTCAGTGACTGGCTTACCGAGATTCAGCTGAATTTTATTTTTGAGGATAGAGTCTCTACTCTCACCCCAGGATACCATTCACAGTTCCTTTACTTCTCCCATGTTATAAGAAACACAAACAAAAAAAAGCTAACTACGAGTCTAGGGGAATAAACAAATTCAATTCTTTTTTCATGGATTTGAGTATAGACTTGACTATTGGTTCTCCAATATTCCCTTTTTATCTTTATTGAGCTTTATTTTTAAAGACATTCGGAGCTAGTGGAGGAGAGGCTCCCAAGGACGCTGTTCCAGATCAGGGGGCAGAAAGAAGGAAGGGTAATCTTCCTGCCCGGTCCAACAGCCAACCTTGCTCCTCAGCTACAGCAGTCTGTATTCAGTGATGGTCACTCTGGCACTCACAGGTTAAAATATATAATGGCACTGAAAAAAGGGAGGCAAATAACAAATACATGAGGCACTGTTTGCCAGTCCTATAAACAAAAATAATTTTTCTCAAGTTGTCTCACTGGAAAAAGAAAAGAATGAAGAAAGCCTCTCTTGGCATCAGGAAGAGGGATAGCAATCCCAGCTCTCCCAAGAAGCTATTCAGGGACCGTAGGGCTGTGTACGTGATAATATTCAGCCCACAACAGAACCAAGTAAATGACAAGATAGATGTGGTTTTGTACTCTTGCAATTACAATTCTCTCAAATGTCAGAAAAAAATATTTTCAGGCCACGGGGAATGAAATTAATTTTTCAACTGTATAACAGGATTTTTCTTGGTGTAGAATTGAACTATACCCCACAGTCATGCAATTTACTTGTCATAGGCACACACTACTTTCATTCCTTAAGTCTATATTTCCTGGAATTGCTTTTGCAATGTATGTTTTGCTGGAACTGTGTCATTCACTGAGCCCCTACTTTTCAACATAATACTTAAAAAGAAAAAAACCACAAACAACAATAATGAAAACCCCAAACAACAACATATGCACACACAAAAGGCACAAAATCCCCCACAAAGAAACCCCCAAAGCAAGTGAAGATGAGAAGGAGAATCAATTCTGAGAAGTAGAGTTATTGTATCAGTCACTTGTTTGAAATAGTCAGGCTGTTTTGTGTACTTTAGGTGGGTTTTTTTCTTTGTTTTATTTGTGTTTTTTATAGGGAGGAAAATTAAATTGTTTTAAGTGAGTGTTCACAGTGGAACTCAGTGGAACCTTTTCAAGTGAAGGGTGTAACTTTTCAAAAGCCACATTGGGCTGAAATATAAATGTTGGTGATGTCCCAGCCTCCCCCACCTCTGCTGACCTAAATGTCTGTGGAGGGATTCTGAGCAAACTTCTGTCAGTTCTTGGTTCTGAATCACTTTTAGCTTATAGACAGGTTCTGTAGCCCTCCTCTCCTCAAAAACTGTGGCTGAAATACACAAATAAGTGTGCTAAGATCACTGGTATGCTGCATTGAAAAGAACTCTTTTTTTGAGAAAAGCTACTTAGAGGTTATAATAGCATTATTACACAGTTTCATACCCCTAAATAAGGATTGGCAATTTTTTTACTGACTGGTCAGCTCTGAAAGCACTTGGTAAATGTGCACTTACATGACTTTTGTGTAAACCCTTCTAAAGATAGCCTTCTTTAACCATGTTTTCTGCTGATAGTGTGGCCTTCATGTGACCTTGTGCTTTTATAAGCTGCACATTCAAGCATTGCTACTTAATTAGTTAATGATTCCTTGATCAAATTAGATAAATGGTTTGGAACAATGCTGTATTCAATTAATTTTCATTTTCAACTAATTACTATTGCTATGAATGCCTGTAATTCGAGATGTGGTTTTGTGTTGTGATATCTCATTCATTTCTATTTAAAACAGGAAAGCTAGACCTTTCCAGACCCAAATGCACTTATTATCCTGAGTGTAATTACATTTAATCTTGTTAGGGGGTGGCACTGGATATGTATTTCTTACACGTGATGCTTATGTAATCTGCACCCTGGTAGTCTTGACTGGCAAGGTGTACATCAGCCTTGTGTCTGACGTTGCAGGTGTCCCGTGTCAGCTTCCCAGGACACCAAGAGTTGCTTCTAAAATGTAGCTCAAGGCCTATGCTGCTCCTCCTGTGTCTGATGGGCTCCTGGAGAGCAGAGGCTGAGCTGGCTCAGATTCTGCCCAAACTACTGGAGGCTGGGCAGGCAATCCCACACCAAACCCAGTGCAGCTCCAGGCCCTGTCGGACAGTTTGTGGTGGAGCTCTGCCCTAGGTCTCTTCACTAAGAAAGTTCACCATTTTAATGATGACTTGAAATGTTTAATTTTCAATTTAGCAAACAAATTCAATTTGTTATTCTGTGTGAAATTTTAAAATGCAGTATTTTGTCAGATGGGGAATCAAAAAGACATCAATGAAGTGTCAACCTGATACAGAGCTTACTGAGAATTATCTTGCTTATAAATGCAAAAAAGGCAAACTTAAGCTACAAGCCATTTCTTTGATGTGATATTTGATCTGATAAATGGTCTCAGTCTCTCATTAAAGCAACCTTTTCTGCCAATAAAGGCTTTTTTCAGATTGTTTTGTTATGATTGCTACCAGACAGTGACAATAAGTGGATGGGAGGAACTCATAAGACCAATTTGTACCATCTGTTCCAGACATAGGAACTGAGGTGACACCATAAAGGCGAAAGCCAAACACTTGTATCTGAAAGGGTTATCAGTGGCTATTTTACATTCATTTGAAAAACATTATTCTCTTTATACTAGTTGTGTAAACATGTACTTTATATAGTTAAAACACCCCTATATCTGTACTAGATTTTGCATTGCTTGAACGACTGACATGGTGGTTTACCTCTGTATATAATCAAACTTATGTGGAGAACTTATGTGGGTTACTGAAAATGTTTTTATTAAATCAGTGAAGGAACTTCAATTCCTGGTAATATCCGTGGGTACTGTGCTTAAACAACACTGTTTTTCTGCTGGTATGCTGTGATCTGTCATCATAAGATCTAGGAGAGCCAGAATGCTCATAATTGTCCAGAAGGTCTATTGGCAATCAGTGAGTTTTTTAGCTTACAAAATAACATAACAACCTGTAATCCTATTAGCTTTTCTGATGCCAAGGACTTCTACAAATTCTGTAGATTTTCTCATCTACTCTGGTTAAAGCAGAGATCGTGAGGTGTTTATTTGCTGCTATGTCCCAGAGTATTTGCAGTAGTCTTAGGAAATGCTGTCACAAATCATACTTCAAATACAACTCTGTTCTCAGTTCTTGAGGTGGTCTGTGGTCATTTCAGAGCACCTTCATTATAACCCACTACACTGTGTAATGTATTTGTTAGTAAAGTGTTACAGAATAGAATCATAGAATGGCTTGGGTGGGAAAAGACCTTAAAGACCATCAAGTTCCAAAGCCTTAAAGCATGTTAGTATCTTCTAACCTGTGCAGGAAAGATCAGGTGGCACAGAAAAGTAAATTTTGTCAAGTCTAATAGCTGTAATGCAGTTTCATTGTGAAAATGTGGTGGATTTAGCTGTTTGGACGTCATACAGGTTATTAAAATATATGAATAATAGAATTATAGGGCTGTATTTCAAGTTTAGCAAGTCAATTCAAGCATCTGGTCCTTGCTGAAGGTAGTATGACATATTTGGATGTTGGGTCCATTATTTTATTTCTCTTCATATGAAATTTTATTAAAATGGCAGAACTTATTCCAATAGATAAAGTGCTATTTCTGGGGAAGAAAAAGACTTCCTAAATGCACAGAATCATAGAATTGGTAGGATTGGAAGGGACCTCTGGAGATCACCCAGTCCAATATCTCTGCCAAGACAGGGTCACCCAGAGCAGGTTATACAGGATCCTGTCCAGGTGGGTGTGGAATGTCTCTGGAGAGGGAGATTCCACGACCTCCCTGGGCTGTCTGTAAATTTCTGTGTAAGGAATTAATTCCTACTTGTTGAACAGATGATAGTGCTGTGATTATAGAAGCTGGTCTGTTAGTTGTTATTTCTCCCTGTGTAGGTTAATACTGAATTTAATTACAGTTTTCATTCCAGAGGCAATTTTTTGTTGTCATGAATCTAGGTTTATTTTTTTTATTGGCATATTTTGCAACTCAATGCTGTAGGTGTTTTATACATAGGGAGCTCTGAAAATGAGTCAGCTGGTGAGACCTATGTGGTTTTGGAGACTGATGAAATGGTTGGGAGACCTTGAAGAAAATCAGTGTTACCCCCTGCAGAGTTCCTGCTGCAGCTGTATGTAGGCTTTTTGTGGGAACTCAGTCCTTGGAAACCCAGATGTTAATAAGAGTTGTTGGCAATAAGGTATCTTCAGAAGCTGTGAGTGAAGAGTGAAGACAAATATCCTCATACAGACCATAGAAAGGGGTTTAGGAAACCTTGGGAAGAGAAGCAATAAGTCAACAGTTTTGCTGTTTTCTCTCTAGCTATTGTTCTTGTGAAGTTTAGTTAAGTTTTACTTAAGCGCCAAGTAAATCTCTAATTGTAGTACTATTAACTGAAAAGGACAAAGATCCTAATAGTACTGGTCCTGGGTTTCTTTTTTGTTTTGTTTTTTTGCTGTTGCCTGGAAATATTTTACCTTACTGGATGAAGTATTCAAATGACTCGATCAGAAACAAATGGAATAATTACAGTTATTTTTGTAGCCCTTGCTATGTAGGGTTTGAGACTAAAATGTACAGCTTGAATAGTATTAGTTCTTGAAAGTAAAGGAGCCCACAGACTCTTGTTTATCTTTTATTTTATATTCCCAAAATCTTAATTGACTTTTTTGCCTCTTTATATATGCTGCCTGCTCTACAGCACCCAACCATGACAGCTATAGTCTGTTTTTATTATAATGCATGCTGTGTTACTCCCATTAAAATAAACCTTTGCATTTCAAATTGTCATTTTTTTATTTCCTTCTTTGGCAATGAAAAATATCCTTGTCAGAAATGCAAAGCATTCTCTTCACAATCTCATTAAATAAGCAAAGTAGGTCACTCAGACATCAAGCTAATGCAGAAACTAAACAGTCAATGCATTTTAAAGCTGTGCATCTCAACCCTTGTTCCTACAAGGCATGACCTTATATCCAAACTGTCACTTCAAGGTTTTGAAAAAATCTGACATATTATAGCTGTAACATGTGAGGAAGCCATGGGATGAGCTGAGGAAAATGAATTCCTTCATAGGCCAGTAACAAACTGAACTGTGAACTGAGGTGGAGGTGTGTTTGTCAGTCGTCATGGCAGGTTAGAAACATACGTTTTTTAGGTCCTTCCTTCCTCATGAGCCCTTAAGATTATAGGGCTGCTTTTGCTCTTGGTCAGAGAGAAACACTCCCCCTCCCCCCCCCCCCCCCCCCCCCCCCCAATAGTAGTGCATTAATAACAAAAACAGTCATAAAAATAAACATTCTGATTCTCTGGAGAAATATTTGCATCTAAATGAGCCTTCCTGCCATGGACAAAAAAAGGATGCTTAGCAATTAAGTAAAAGCTAATGTTATGGATGCATCCAATTTTCTTTTAATTGCAAGAATTTCACAATGTAAAGTTGCTTTATCTTTGATGTTGGAGATTTCCATTACGATATCAACTCCTGAAAGATACAAATAGTAAAAGAATAAAAATGCCCAGTTAATTGTACCGCCAGTTTTGTCAATTATTATGCAAAACCTGGAGACTGTGGTAGGCCATAAACAAAAGATATTTTAAAAGTCAGTCAGTCTAATGCAAAAGTAAACTGTGGCTGTTTATGAGCTGGATCCACGCTGGTTTGTGAGATGCTAATCGAGCTTTTTGTATTGAAAGTCTTCTACACAGATTTAGTTCCAGTACCAGCTGATAGCTGTACTGTCTGCAGTTGAATTATGGATTATGACAATAATCTCCCATAGTTTTGCATAAGAAGTGGGGAGCATGGTAGGAAGTGTGGCTTTGTATTGCTAAAAGGCTTTGGTCTTACTGCTCAGCTAGAAGGTTTTTATTGAAGTTTTTATCATTTCATGGTAGTGTGAGTAAAGAGCAGAGGAGAGTGTGAAGTGTTACTGGTGTGCACTTGTTTGGGTGGCCACTGCGCAGTACTGCTTGTTTAGATGTCAGCTCACTGAGTGTTCCAAGGTGATGGACAACACTGTTTGACAGCAAGATGAGGGCAGTTGTATATAATGTAGCTTCCAGAAATGTCTGTACTTTTGAGCTTACAAAAATATATCAGACCTGAGAATTATTTTTCTACCCTACCCTCCATTCTGGAAGGCTGTTAACATCTGAATTTCAAAGATAGTGCTGAGACCTGATCTGAAGCTTGCTGTCGAGTGGATTCTCTTGGACTGAAAGGTCACAGCAGAGGTCTTTGAGGTCATACCTGTGGAATTGAAAGTGTCCCTTCATCCTTTCCATTTTCCTGCTCTTCCTCCAGCTAATCCTGTGGTGGCCCTACTGAAAGTGGTAAAACTGAGGTGAGTTGTCCATGTGCTTCCTTGCCCCCCTTGGGTGGGGGCTTGGTACTTTAGCTTAGGGCATGTACCAGAATGAATCTTCTCAACATCACCTGGAGGAGCCTGAGGCAGAGTGCAGAGGGTACAGAGATGTTGCAAGAGTGACAGTGTGGTTCCTTGGCTTCATGCAGCAATACACTCCTTCAAAGAAAAAGATAAAATAATTGGAGCTTTGTTTACATACTGCCTGAAGAAACGTTTATTTTGAATGTATATGTCTTGGAATTATGGCCACATATTTACTTTTAATGATCCTGTAGTGGGGTTTGAGGCAATCAGTCTTTCTGTACATTTGATATGAGCTGAGCTGGTTAATTTGACTTTTGTTATGGTATATTCTTCCCTCGATGGAAAGATACGGGAATAATTTCTGATCACAGATTATTTCAATAATGTGTCACTGGTATTTTTGTTAATATCTGTCTGTAGTTCAGTGAAGTGATAGTCACTTTATTTTCTCGAAGTTGTATGACATTTTTAATATTTCAGCTCAAAAAATTTTGGTAAAATGGCAAATTAATCATACATAGATCTTTAATCTTATTCACAGAAGCAGCCTGCAGCATTGTAATGTGACCTTTTGGAGCACAATTACTGGTATGTTTTGCAGGAGTAATTTTTTTCCCAGAATTCTGATCTTGTTCTAAGCAGACAGATACAACCTAGAAGGGAAAGAGTGAGGAAAAACTTGAATAAAGTTAGATTATTCATCTTCTTATATTTAGGTGTTAACTGGGGAAAAGAAGGCGAGAAAGAGAGAGACACACACTTGTAAAAAACTTTATCAGAGAGCTATTATACTGCCAAAGATGTCTCCTTACAAATCTGCAAAGAGTAGGGGAGATACAGTTTATAAATCTGCTATAATCAAAGTTAGTGCTATGGATATAATATAGGTGTCTCTGTTTGTGTATATTTACAGAGAGACCTTGAATATAAATTTTGTTTAATCTTTGAAAATAGCCTGATTTTATAGAATGCCTAATGAAGTATGTATGCAGATCATATAAATTTTTGTAGGTTAGCTATAGCTAAAGTCTGACAGCACTCTACTGCTTGATGTGGTGAAGAGCCGAAAGCAGTCATTGAGGGTGGGGCTTATCTACAGCTGTAAGCATGCTTTTGTTCCGAGGTGTCTATACCGTGTCATACACATACATCTTCATGGAAGGGACCTAAACCATTTTTCTCTATCCCAAGACCTTTTCTACATAAAAGAAGAAGAGCTAATCTAAGTGATATCTTCACTTTTTAAAAAAAAACAAAACACCAACATAACCAAGGAAACCTACAAAAAAAAAAAAAAAAAGGCAATCTAATCAACTGAGTTTCAATTACTTCCTCTTCCCAACTCCATGGCTATCTAAAAATTGATTTTTCACCCTTCTAACTCCAAAATAAATTGCTAGAGAAGGATAAATTTTACCAGCCAGTTACAAAACCAGATTATGTTCCACTCCAGTTTTCCAAATAGGAATGCTTGAAATGCAGGCATTACTCATTATTATTTTTTCCCCTAGTAATGCTACTTTGTGTATCACAATAGCTTTCAAGAATCCAAAATAGCTATTTGAAGAAATATAAGGAGTTTATTGTTTCAATCAGTCCGATATGTTAGCAATTCAGAATACTGTCTTACTGAACGTGACTTTAAAACTCCACACAGAACAGACTGTCTCTTCAGACTGTTATAGCTTCTCTTATTTAATAAATATTTAACAAGACCTGATTCTAGTTGGCCTTATAAAAGTTTAGATAATTTGATTTTAGAGTGGTTACTCTAATGAAAACCAGAGTTATATGAAATAAAACTCAGGGCGACAGACTTGAGCTGTATATAGAAAGTACCAAGTGCTCAGCTATTCTCAGTCTGGTTTATGCTGGCTAAAATCTTGTGAGACAGGTAGAGATTTCTGCCCTCTCTAAAAATGACTGTGAGGGGCTCCTCTTATACAGGGATTACAACTTTTAAGGTAGTTTTAGTCATCCTCTTGTGGTCTCATTGCTGTTAAAAATGTCTTCATCAATTTGTTAAATAATGAATGTACGTAGTGATAGAGGTGTAGCTCATTCAAAGAACTTCAGCACCCTCCCTGTGGATGTAGCTGGGATACACAGAGATGCTGATGCAGGATTTGGGGCATCAATCAAGGCTGATTAGATGGCTGAAGGAGAAGTTCAAGAATGTACACTATGATTTTGCACAGAATGGATGTTGGATAATAATAAAGCCAGTAGGATGTAATCTTTAGTCTCATTATGAAAAGAGGAGAAAATTAAATTAGCTATTAAAACAGCATACAGGAGGTAATATCCAGAAATCTAGGTCATATGCACAGCATATGTGTTTCCAGAGTTGCAAATGACTTCAAGGAAAATTTCAAGATGGACCACAAGATGCAATATCTAAAAAGATACTGTAGGGTCCCATTCCAGCAGCCCCAATAAATATTTCTACTGCTATTGTTTACCCTGTTTAATAACCCTGAGACCTAGTTGTTTTCATCTGAAATGTAATTTATGCTGTTTAGCTTCTACCAATGAAATATTTGCACTGGGAGACCTCTAGAGAGATTTATTTCCTGCCCATACTGTCTTAGGACCTGAACTGTTTGCCTGGCCAAGATGATTGTAATCAAACCTGTACAGATTAAAAAAAGCACTTTTCCCTACACAAGTCTCCAGGCAGGCACTTTTTTCCCCCTGATGCATTGTTGTAAAAGTTCTGTATGTCCCGAGAATACATGGTATTGTTTGCCTCGGTGAAGAGGCCTTCATCTCCTGCTGATTTTGCTCAGCTTTTGCTGCTCAGCACCTCATAGATTATAGCAGAGTGCTAACTTCCCAACAGCTACATTCTTATTGCAACAGTCTGCTTTGGAGCTGTTTGGATGGTTGCAAGGCCAAAGGATCACAGGCACAATGGAAAATGCTGTAGTGTGGTGCTGGTCCACCCACCTGGGCTGCATTTCAGCAGGCTACACTAGAAGTTCTGATCTACCTTAAACTTTTGTGCTCAGCATTTTGCATGCTACGTGTTGACTGAGCTTCAGTGTAGTTATTCTGAGAATTATTTTCCTAATGTGATTTATTACTTGACTTTAGTGAGACATTTGAAGTGCTTTATGGCATTGGACTAGTCTGTATTTATCATTTAGCAGGTCTGCACAAATGCATACTTGGTGTTGGACATGTGCCTGAATTAGAATGGAGCTACCCATGCTAAGATCAAGAGCTATGTGAAGGTTTATCAAATTGCTTGCCTGGTAATTTACTGCAGATGGAATTTCAAAACTTACAGTCTTGAATATAAATAGGTTATAATAAATTTGAGAAGTTTGTTTTCTGAAATGAAATTTCCCATTAAAAAAAAAGTAATTTCCATAGTCTGTTGAACTAGACAAATTATTAGTGGGCAAATCTTCTTTGTGAAGAAAGCAGAAGAGACAGACTTTTCAGATTTTTTTAAATTCTTCCTGAAGACTATTCATCTGTAGCTGGCTAATCTCATCTGTAAGATTTCTTTTTAATTGGGGGTTAAGACAGTTATGACAGTAATTATTCAGGGAGCAACCTCTGACTTGATGCTCAGCCTGGTAGATGAACGTACCTTTTTTTTCCTGAATGGAAGTTTTTTCAGAGTCTTTTGGTTTCTAAGAGTTGTAATTTTCCCAGTTTAGCTTTCTGGTGCAGCTGTAGCACTAAGGTGGGGTGACAGCATTTCAGGGGGATGTGATTACTATCTGCTCCCCCTGTACGCAAGGGCAGGTAGAAGGGGATGACTGTGGACTAGCTGGAAGTGTAGTGAGGTGACCTAGAAGGCCAGGTTGCAAGCTGGTGTGGCTGAGGCATTTGTTCTGCTCCTCTGGCCCAGCTTTTGGGAGAGCCACTCTCAGCTGAAGGTTTGAGGGAGCGGTTGCAAACAGCATCACTGTGCTCGAGTGGTTCCACGCAGGGCTGTCGGTGGCAGGCTCTGCCATGGCCCCAGCTCAGCTCCTCAGCAGCCATCTGCACACTGGCACCAGCCCTGCCTTTGCTGGGCACGCAGTCCTGATGCTCTTCTACTGCTTGGCTTCACTGGGAGAGAGATTTATGGACAATGTACTGTGAGGTGAAGTTTGTTGGATAAGGGAATAACTTGAAGACATCCTAGAGAGCTGGGTTAGATGTAAGCGCAGAGGGATGCACTAGGGATAAGACAACGAACAGAATATGGAATTTAGTGTTAGCTATGTCAGAGAGACTTAGTGCTTTTTTTTAAAAAAAAGAATTTCAACTAAATAAATACAAATTACTCTGAAGAGGGGACTCATATCTTGTAGAAGAGTTTAATAAAAACAAAAATGTGTTCTGACATTTTAAAAATTAGGAAAAAAAAGTTTCCTTATTTTTTTTCCCTTTGGGATCTAGCAGTACGTAGTTTGCTTAACAAAATTTTGCAATTTGTCGTGTAGCTTTTAATTTTATTTATTTAGCTATTCTAAGAAAATCAATTTAGCTGAGTAACAGTGATAGGATCTCCAGCTATTATCACCTAATCATTAATTTCTCCTGGTCTCTGTTTAATACAACTGCTGCAGAATGTTTAACAAATCATTAAAATAGCTTGGATTTAACTGATGAATAAATTATTTAAAACCATAATTGCAACATATTTCCCCACTCCCAACCCCCCAAAACCCTTTTGACTTATTAAAGTGTAAGTGAATTAAAGCACAATGAAATCATAAATATGAGAATCTACAGCTTTTTAAAAAAAAATTATGAAGAGAATTCCTAAATCTCATCTGCTCATGATCCACGCCTGCAGATACCACATAGTTGTATTTCATGAAGTGCTTAGTACCTCCAGTGTTCACGCTCTGATTGTCTGGTTTAGAATGAAGGTATTGCTCTCTTTGTTTTTGTCACTGCATATTTTTTTTTTTTTTTTTCCTACCCAAAGCATCAGAAAGACCATCAGCATGAGCAGATTTATTTGTTACCTGGCTGGTGCTTTGCAACTGTGATTCCAGCCCTGGTCACCAAGGTCAGGGCACAAAATGAATGTGTGGGTGCTGAGCCAGCTCTGCACCCTGAGGCCCTTGAAGGAGGAGGACCAGTAATACACAAGTGCCCTGCACCTCTCGGTAGGTTTAGTGAGAGCTGCTCATAAATATAATTTTATTTTGGTAAGGTGTTGCGATTTTTGTTGCTCTTTTTACTAAAGTGGGCATGTGGTTTGCTTTCTGAACGTCGCATTCTGACGGCATGGCAACACTAACGGAGGAGTAGAGAAAACTTTCAGCTGGTATAAAATGAAACAGTGAACTATTTTCTGCTTCATGCTTGTGGACTTGATAGATGCAGAGCCTGGAATGTTTGATTACAGGAGATTAATAATTAAAGAAAATTAATGCCCAGTTGAATAACAGCATTAGGTTAAACAGGTTCCCCTTCTAGGATTAAAGGTTAACGTGAAAGATAATGTAAACGAGTAATATGATCTCCTAGTAAAATGTTTAACTTTTTCCAGCTTGTTTTGTGTAATTTTTAAATATATATCTCTAGTCACTGAGTAGCAAATCCAAAAGCAGATGGTTAACAGTATAGTTTTTATCTACTTTTATGAATACATCATCTCTTTTTTTAGTGAAAGTCACTTTTTTAGTAGCTAAGAATGAAGGGAAATATCCTCTTGCCTTCCAAGAACTCTTTTATAGTCAATTTAAAGGAACAAATAACTGTCCCTGAAAGGTGACATTTTCTTTCCAATTTCCAGGAAAAGAAAGAAATAATGTAGTCAACAAATACTTAGAAAAAAAACCTAGCTATTTATAGCAAGAGGGGACTGTTAGTTCTCTTGTTCAGAAGGGCCTTTTGGTCTTGCTGTCTAATAAAGGGACTCTTGAAGCCATGTGTTGAGGTAAATAATGTCACATAATGTGTACTGATGCTGAAGAGGAGAAAAATTACTGTGCAGAAAGCTCTGAGATTTGGGAAGAAATCTATATATTTACATATGTGTCCTTTGCATAACTGGCTGGTGAATTCCTAGTGTGGAGGTCAAAAGGGAGTGAAATGTCTGTTACGTTATTCTAGAAATACCAGTTGGGCCCATGCATTACAGAGAGCAAATGGAAATGGTTTTTTTGTCAGGGATTTTCAAAAAGGGAGACTAACACTACTTTGTACAGTGAGTTTAACACAGGCCCACAGATGTCTGTATATGAAACGTTTATTTGTTATCCTGGTTTCCTTTTCACAACCTATTCTAGACAGAAAACTGTGTTAGATGTTATTTCGATTGCTCCAATCTATACCTACTTGCAGGCCGTATTTTCAGCGCGGTGAATTTGAATATTAATGGTAACAAGAAGTGTGGGGAGGCCATCAAGGGGCCTTTTGAGGAGCATCAGGGAACAGTTAAAGGGCCATTTGCAAGTGCTCTGTGCTCCCAGCCCTGCCTGACAGGAACCCAGGGTTCTGATCCAGTCACTCTTCCCAGAGGCTCTACGTTTGGTCTTCAATGTTGATGAGGAATTAATGTATTGTTGTGAGATGGGTGGGAAAATCTAATGATAAGAAACAATACCAGAATAGTGGGGGAGGAAACCTAAGGGATTATGGAGAACAACTGTACGAGAAATTATATTGGTTAGGAATCATAAATAACTGCAATAAGTAAGAAGTGCATGAAGTCTTTGACTCTCTATTATCTATATTACTCTCTTCTGTTTCAAAGTTGCTACAAGCCAACCTGATTTCATCAAGTAGCCTGGAAAATGCATCCACCAAAATCAATACCAACCCTTTGAAATTTTGTTTGAAGGATTAATTATGAAGCTGTGTGACCTGGCTGCCTAACTTTAGGTGTCTGTCTCTATTTTAGGAGACTTCTCTTATTGTATTGAAGAATTTGGCTCATGTACCTTAGCAGGTGACACTGGCTTCACATTAAATAGAACTTGAAAAACTACAACACAGAAAACGAGGTGATTGCAAGGAAAGAGATATGGTATCAAATGCTATTGTAGAGGAAGCCATGCCCAAATGCCTGTTGCTTTCCTTAACCAAGAAATGATCCGTTTATTTCCATAAATAGACATATTTCTATTAAAGCAAATTACAGTGAACCTCTGATTTGTATCAGATGAGGGTCTGCCTATTGATACATTAATTAAGTGCTCTGGAGCTGTTCAGTGGGAGAGCTGAACCAGGGCATAAAAAGAACAAATCAAAGTATATGAAGGAAAATCCAGCTGTGCCAGAACCTTTGCATGAAACAGTCAGCAAATCAAAGTTGAATATTTGCAGTTGCCGGTTCGAAATTGTAGCTACTGTGGAATGCAGACAAAATAGACACTGGGTTTAAGTCAGCAATACCTCATAGCTGTGACAGACAAAAGTGAAAAAAAGAATAAAGAAAAGAAAAAAAGAAAAAAAATAAACAAAATCATTTGACACAACCAAAAGCACTCATCCAATGCAATGTGCTATTGTAAAGGTGCTCAAATACAAAACTTAGTTGTCCCAGAGCATCCCAGCAAGAGCATCCCAGCACTTTCCCATGGGGAGAACAGGAAGAGAGCATGTCTCCAGCTTCCACCCCTGTGCTTTACTTTTCAAATACTGGGTAGAACAGAGGAAAGGGTAAACCACAACTGATATTTTTCTGCTTCCTTGCACAGAGGCTAGAAAACAGTGTTTGTAGGCATTTTTAGCCATTATTAATCCATGCAATTGTAACTTTCGTAATTTTCTCCCTTCAAAGTGTGGAAGATGTTGAAATAACAGCCTGAGGAGGTTTCAAACTTGGGACTTGGCATTTAAAGCCTAGTCAGCTTGCATGGCATTGTGTAGTAATTGCTAGTTAATGTAATAGCAAAACCATTACAGTGACAAAATCTTAAAGTGTATTTCTCTTTTGATGTGTAAATTAAGACTGTCAGAAAGCAGTCCCAATATTAAATAGGTCCCCTCATCCATTCGAGTTTGAAAACACTTTGCTTAATCACTAGCAGAATATATATATACTCTTTTGCTTGTGTCTGCCATATTCACTAAAATTATCTTTCATGCATTCCAAAAGAGAAAGATTTATTTGGGCTGTGAAATGTTTGAGAGGTTATCTGCTGGACAAAGGAACACTGATTTTTAACTCAAATTCTGGTAGCATTTTTTTGTAGCAAACTACACATAATTCAAGGTTCTTAAGCCTGAGTATTTTGGTACAGTATTTCTTTTCAAATAACAGTGCAAGATTAAAGAAATTCAGAAAAGATAATGTGTTTCCAGAGGATGGGAGAGAGACTTTGAAATAAACTACTAGCCTATTCGTAGAAATTATGGCAGCGTCAAAAAAACCAAACAGTACCTAACTGTTTTTTTCCATTCTGAAAGTCTTAATTGTTTTCATTATGGTATAAACCTTAAAATATAGTTCTCTAACCTATTTTTAGCAAACACATAAAATAGTAAATCAAACATTCCCATATTGCTTTCTCACTTTAGTAGAATTCTTCATAAGTGTATTTCTTCTACCGAAGATCTCAAATGGCTTTGTGAATTAGCAGGAAAAGTCACTATAACATTTCTTCATGGAAGAGCGAAATATTAATGACTGTATTGCTGTTCCCCCTCGCGTGCTTGGTTGAACATCTTTGTGCTTTTAACTCCTCCACTTCCTCTTCTGTTCCTGATGAACTTTTAAAGTATTGATCACGGCCCAGTAGCAAGTGGATCTGCTGCAGGTGGTTTGAATTTGGGTGTCTCACATTCAAATGTGGGTGAGTTGGGTATCTCACCTTTAGTTAGAGTGTAGTGAGGACCTTGGAATGTCTGTGGTACTCTGACCCATTTCAGGGTCACTCAGCTTTCTCCTTGTCAAATTTCTTGGTTGGTTTTTTCCTCTGCTAGTCAAATAGAATTTGAAAACTAATTCTTGAGAGGTTTCCATGGTCTTACGTGGTCTCCTAAATTGTTTTTGTGAAACGGTAGTTTGATGGGATTCACTTGTCCTGAAATAATGGATAACTTCGAGGGAAGGGAGTGAATGAACCCAACCAAACCACTATACAGCAGTACATTTACCAAAGCCAGCAAGCTTGCAGTGTTAATAGTTGAATTCCATGGAGAAAATAAGCCTCCATGGAGGAATTAAGTAGCTGATATATGATAGGTCAAATAATGACTTCAGCTGGGATAGCAAAGACAGGAATTGCTGCTCATCCTTCTCCACAGCACATCTGTTCTTTGCCCCTCTGCTGAAGGCTGTGTTATGTGAGACCTGAGGCTCTGTGGCAGTGACCCAGAAATCTGTCTTGTTCCTGGTGTGGTGAACATCTTGCCTGGCAGATATTGGACAAAGGGCCTTAGTATGACACAGTAGAGCTGCTCTGAGGGCTGTATGCTGTCTCACAGTATGCGATCTTCCTTCATCTCTAAGTCTGACATAAAATATTCTTTTTCCCCTAATTGTTTCACGGCAGTGGGATGAACTGTTGTTTATCTGCCCTGTATTAAGGATGAATAGGTAGTTTTTCATCATTGTGTTGCTTAATGTTGAGGAATATTCCTAGTGACTCTTTGATCAATGTAGCCGAGGTAATCACAGTGAGGCAATTAAAAAAAAGGCCACTTTGAAGTTGCTGACAGAAAACAGAGTTCTTCCTCAGAGATTGCTTTCTGTCCAGTAGAGGAACTTAAAGTTTGTATAATAATTATTATGCTAAAATAATGGTATTTAGACAGCCATTTCTCCTCCTACTTGCAAATGGACTTTGAACGCTGTAAAAAGACCTTCCAGTAAATTATCATGATTTAAAAGGATTTAGGAAATATCCAGAGGGCTGTTTGTTACAGCTTGTGATAATGGCACCCTAAATGTGTGAAGTCTCCTTTCAACAACTTGCCTTACTGACCTCTAATCAATCTACTTTACTGACTATATCTTCATTATTCCCATAGCTGTACTTTACATCTCAGGGTCACACACATTCTCACCAATCCTTATTGCTTGGTTCTTCATTCTGAGTACAAACCCCGTGTTCCTGTTCAGAGTCCAGCAGGATAACAGCATCCCTCTGACTGGGCCTGCTTGGCTCTTGACTTTGCTTTCTGCAAAGTCTGCCAGTGGCTCTGCAAATAAACTTTTTTAAAACAAAACAGAGAAGGAAAAAAAAAAAAGCCCCAAATTTCAGACCCTCCCAACTTAGTAACCAAGTGTTATCAGGAAGAGGAAGATGGGAGAGACGAGAGACATTTAGTGATGTGTGTAAAGTGCTGTTCCAGAGCTGCACCTCCAGTTTTGCTCCCCTGTGCCCATACTGCTGTGTTTAACCTATTTTCTAGTACCTAAAAGCTGTGGCACTATTTCATTTCTAGATCCTATTCTACCCTCTCTGTTATTTGAACCAATCTTTACAGTCATTCTTTGTCAGAGTATCTTACTGCAGTTTCCCCTGTTCAGCATCATATTTTCTAGAACAATCTGATCTGAACTGTTAAATTAATACATCACTGGGAAAGGCTGTCATTTTAATGATGTATTAATGTTACAGGTCATGAAGATAAAATGCAAGGTAAAAAATGCATTATTCTGGATATGGAGCCTTCTATAGAATAGAATTGCTGGAGCACAGATGCATGATTTTTTTTTAAATAAAAGATTTTTTTTAAAAACAAAACTACATAAAACAAACCCCCAAAACTGAAAAAACATACCACACCTCTGCCCACAACCAAAGTAACCAAATTAGACAACTCTCTGACTTGTTCAGTGTCACTAGGCTGGTTTTCTTCCTCAATTGTACAGTCTGTGCTGAAAGTAGCATTGCTATATTTCAGTGTTGTCGGTAAAGCAAAAGCGATTTTATTTTTACAGTACTTTTCTATACACAACAGCTTTTTTTTTCTGTTAGGTTTTAGCCAGATTCACTAGAATAAGTCTGTAGGGTATGGATAGAGAAACAGCTTGGTGTGGGTCTGCCTACAAATTCATGTTTTATATTACCATGGGTGAGAGGCTTCTTCATGTCAGTTTTCCCTTGCAGCCAACATCTTCCTTATCCAAACCCAGAAGAAACCAAAGTGGTTTTTGAAGGGTTTCCTTTCCAGTGTGTTTTCTGCCAGAGGTCTCTGCAGTCCCTTTATCTCATTTGTTCACACTGAAGCTCACCTGTGAGACATGGGAGACAATCCAGAACCATTACTGGTGCCATCCCAGAGGTCTGCAGAGCTAATTCTGGCTGTGGTGATGAAGCCTCAGGAATCTACTGTCTCAGACTTTTAGTTGCCCTTGAAGAGGTCATGCCTATGTCTTGTGATAATGTTTCTTGCGATGGAGAGCAGAAGATCTTAGTGCCAAACATCCTGGAGCAACATAGGATTGGTGGCTGGTGCTCACTGGGGGATGGAACTGGTGCAAAGGCTTTTCTTCAGCTCTGTGCTCTTGCAGGTTTTATTTCATGTCAGTTAAAGACACATGACTGCAAGGTTTGGATTTCTTACAGTACTGGGCTTTGTGGGCCAGGTGCTGCTCCTCTCCCACTGTGACTTTTCTTTGGGTGCTTTCTGAAGTGTGGGAGACAAGGGTATTTGGAAGGGTGTATCTGTGTTTGGCGAGTGACAACTGGAGAATGCTGGTTTTCAGTTCTTGAAAGTGTTTTTGAATCTTGGGGAGCAGGGGTTGGCTTTTGTTTGTTGTGTTTTTCCCTATATGTTTATGATTAAAAATATCAGTCTTCTTTTTCATGGATGAAACCTACCTGTTTCAGGAGGACTGAAACCCAGGAGGACTGTATGATAATTTTGGATATTTTTTGTGTGTTCCGACAAGTGTTGTAACAATTTGGTTTCCACGTGGCCTACAGAGGATTGTGTGCCTTGCTGTTGGGACTTTTCTATTGACATTGTTCCAGCATAGGACTGCACAATATATTGTTCTAGCAAAATATTTTGGAAAGATAAAGTTTGGCTGAAGTTTAAAAATAAAATAACAAAAATATTATGATTTGACTTAATATTTTGGCACTTCCCCTATAGCCAACAGTTACTGTGGTATGTTGTGCTCATAACACCCCAGGTCATTCAACCTGTGTGTGATTCTAAGCACCATCTCCTGCCATGTTTCTGGCAGCTGCTCTTGTGCTTTTAGTCTTGTTTATCCCTTGCACAGCAAAAGCATGTGTGAGCTCACTGTGGCTGCTTGCGAATCGGTGCTGTAATCTGAATAATTACATCCTGACAGGCCTAACCCTGTAACTGGGAATAGCACAGAGTCTTTTGTCTGCTCAGACCTGAGAAAGTGGAGATGAGCTGTCCTTGACCACAACCCAGCTGTTGGGATAGTGGGGGACAGAGGATGATGGCTGCTAAATTATGTTTATAATAACACAAATAAATGCACTGGGTTACAGATGTGCAGTTTAGGAAGAAGGCTTGAGGGAAGATGATCTAGGTCTAATGGGATAATTTAAATGAACTAATGTTTTGTAAAACAAAGAATCATAGTAGCATTCAGCAATGAAGCAAAAACTTAGATACAAATAAAATATTTAGAAATTTGTAACTATTAAAAAGTATTTTTACTGGTATTTGCAATGGTTCCCCTTCCCTTTAGTTTTAGAAAGACAGACTCATAGTTTGTTACTCACAAAGGAAAAAGAGAAGAAAAAGGAAGCAAGAATATATAATTGTGCTTATTATAAGAAATAGTCAGAAACTGATTAGTGTGGGAGGAATTAATTATTGAATCTACCCATGCTCTCTGTTTTTTCAAATTTTTGCCGTTCAATTATACATCAGTAAATGTTATCATGCAATCATTGGCAAGGTGGTAATTAGTATGTATGAATTGCTGCTTTTTAAGTCTGACCTTTTGATAAATTCCATTTGTGGGGGTGGTTTTAGGTATACAGTGATTTTGAGGAACTGTGTATTTTTTTGTTTTGTTTTTCCTCAGTTCTGATTTTTTGATACACTGTTGCAGCAGCAGTGACTTACAATGCCCTTTTATTTTTGCTAATGAAAAGAGATGCTTTAATGCACAGAAAGGTGCCCCGGTAAATCACTGAATTAAAAGAAAACAATTCTTAATGTAAGGAAATACATGTAAATGAGTGATCAGTGAAAAGTACTGTGAAATGTAGTAAACAGATGTCTTTTAAAATCAAGCTTCTTATCTGGGTGCTTCAATGGGATTTAGATGCCTGTATTTAACCAGACACTTATAAAGATTTTATGTTTTAATTATTTATGAGCCCTTGAACAGACCAGAGGTCAGTGGTGTTGCCTTTACTAGATAGTTATACATCAGTATGACTTCACTCTGAAAATAACCATTTTCACCCCTTCTGAAACAGAAACCCAGTGTTCCTAATCCCCTACGCACTGATTTTGCAGAGTCCAGAGGCTATTAAAGGGCATTGTGGGAGTGAGTGGGATCACAGCTAATCAAACTGACTGAGGGGATTGTGGTCAGCCTGCTCAACCACTCGTTCAAATGAAGGCTTCAACCATGGAAGGAAAGCACATTATTGCTTTGATTCCCAGGCTGTCCTACTGACATGCTTTGTGCTTCTGCTAGAACGGAGCGTTCTAGGGGTGCAACTCTGCCAGAATCTGTTTAAATGTTCTTCAGCTAGCAAAAAAAAAAAAAAAAAAAGAGTGAATGGGAAAACTGTTTGGTTTAACCAAAAAATCAAAAGAAGACTCTTGTTTAATTTATGCATACATAAAATTATGTATTTGTGTATATCTTACATTTGTGTGATGTGTTTGGTTTTAATATTATGCTGGGGATTCATTGCTAGCTGGAGTGCTCCACTGTGCCACGATTTCAGGGCACTCATTCTCTTGAGGAAACAAGCTTGTCTGGAGAAGAATTACAGAATCTTAAAGTTGAATTATCATGACTCACATCTTTTACATTTTGAATTATATTGTTTACTTGTGGGATGGATGATTACTTTCTAGTAGGTTGATTTAATGCTTGGTAAGGCACTAAAATATTTTTTTCCCCCAAATATAAGAACAATTGATATCAGAAAATTTGATTTGATCAAAATGGGTTAAGTCTCTTGGGTCCCACAGTTGGATGTGCTGCTCTTTCAGGCTGCACGGTTGCCTTGTGTCCTGGGAGCAGGAGCAGAATGGCTCCTTATGTCAGGCATGCTCAAAGAGCAGTCCTAAGTGGAATAAATAAGCCACAGCTGGGGGTTTTTGTTTGTAGCTTTGTGGGGGTTTTGTAAGCTTTTACAACTGATTTAAGTAGGATATATACACATATATACAAATAGTCTCGTACTGTCTGATGGGCAAATATGCCCCTGTTTCCCATTTTTTCCACATTTGAGCAGTATAAGGTAACTTTGCAGAGTTGACTTGACAAGTATTAAATATTCCATTATGTTCTAGATGTGAAATTAAACTCGAGGATGAATTATTTTTATAATACTATTTTTCTGTGTTCTGAAAGTGGTTTTGAAATGTATTGAGTCATAAAGTTGCTCCAGCTGGACAATAATTCTGTTATTGAAACTGGATATGAAGAGGAAAATACACTGAATTTCTTTGCCTTCTTGGTTTCACTTTTTTAACCATTTCTTCCTTTAAAAATGAATCCTTATAAGAACATGATATGATATTATGTGCTGATGTGATTTAACTAAATACAATAACAATTGTTTGAACAGCAACATAAATAAGGATTCTAATTTTACTTAAGTAAGAAATACCCATGAGTATAACTGGAAATTTTAAGACTCTGAGGAAAGAATTCAGTTCATGTTTTTTTTTTCTGATAAAAAAAGGTTAGTTTCCAGTTCTGCTTATGTTGCAGTAATGAACAGTAGATGTTCAGCAAAGTAAATGCAGAAATTCATTAACGTTGCAGGAAAATAGCAACATCTTAGTTAATTTTCTTTGAGAACTGATTCCTTCTGACTGTAGGAGAGTTTATTTTGGGGTTTTTCATATTCTGCTACCTTAAAGTCTGTGGTGCTTTTGTATTTTATATACTATCTAAATAAATTACTCAGTTGAAAGATGTTTTAATCTTGAATTTTTTATTTTTTTAATTTGCCTTCAGTCTGCATTGGGTTTTTCCTTCTACTTTCATATAAATTTGAAAGTAAAACTGCTCTGAGAAAAGCTCTATTAAAAACAAAGCTCTGTGTGCACATGCAGAGCCAAGGATACTTTTCTATTTAGGGTGGGGTTTATTTTTTGCCATTTAAATAGGAGAATATATTTGTGTAATTTCTGAGTGTTTGGTCCCTAATGTAATTGATCAGCTTAACTGGGAACTGAACTGAGATGCTTAATGAACAGAGACTTTAGCTGCAGTACATTCTTACATCTGGAAAAGAACTAAATAATACTAAGGAGTTGTGGGAGGAGATGTAGAGGCGTCCTTTATAAATGATTTATGAGAGTTCATGCTCTTTCACACACAATGAAAATGGATTCATGCTAATGATCTACATTTTGATTTTCATAACTTTAGCAACAATATTAAATCACTAAATGCGATATTTAATAAGTGGAAATATGTGCTATTAAAATACTTCTAAGCAATTTTTTCTGTATTAGGAGAAAAATGTAGAAATGAGAAAAAACAGTAGGATGCACTGTTTCCACTGCCATCTTGGTTTCTACACTGTATTTAAAATCTTGTAATGGAGTTCATGCTTTTGAACTTTTCTTTATTTGCTTTTTGCCAGCCACCCTAGACCAATCTGCAGGACCTGAGTTATAAAAGATGGAGGAGAGATGCCTCTTGGCGTTCTGGAAGGCAAATGCCTCTGCATGAACTGTTCCCTGAAGTTCATATTTAGAGGTTGACTAAAGCTGCCTCCTTTTGCCTTCAGTCCCACTATCTTTCACGCAAATTAGGCTCAATGACTAATGTTGATGAAGTAATAATTAGTGTCATTCCATTGCTGGCAATTTTCCCTGAAACACTAAAACAAGATATGAAAGTTATTAATCTTGAATTATTTTCTGATTCACTTTCCAGATGTTGTGCAACAGTTCTGCTACTCTGTGATGCTCCAGAAAGCTGAAATTTAAGATTTGCCCATGCTGAATCACATGACCTGTGGTCGGTATCTATCAACAAAGACCTGCCAGTTGCCACTTCATCTGGAGGAAACCCAGAGCAGCCAAAAGGAAATGCTTCCATAGGTAAGAGGGATTAGTTTTTTTAAAATTTATTCTCTCTAGAGTGATGAATTCTGACAGTTTGAAACTGTGCAGTTGTGTTGTATTTGTTGCAGGAAAGCAGAAAAAAAAAAAAAGGAGGGAAATGAAAGCAGCTCTTCAACCTTGGATTTTGAATTATTCCTCTAAGGTTAATTTAAGTTTTCAAGTCAAGCTTTTGCTGCAGTAAGTGTAACTATTTCTTGTTGCTAGAGAATTTGTATGGGGTTCCTCCTCTTACATTCAGAAAATGGAAAAATAATACCTGAAAACTTAAAGGCTTCTGCTGTGCCTTCTGATCTGCTCCAGAAGGCCAATTAGCAAATTAATGTAAGTTTCTGGGTTATACCCTGTCTAGTTTATGAAGTAGCCACTTCGACATCCTTGTATGATAAAATGGGGAGGTAAGCAATACATTACATTTTGAACGCCTGCTGGTTGGGAAGCAGAGACTGGAAATGAACTATGAGCAATGTGTACATAAGCCTGACTTAAAGAGCTTCCACAGGGAAATCTGAGCACAGGGTTTGTTGTGGCTGCTTTGGGGATGATTTTTATTGCTGTTGCTGTGCAAAGTCCTTGTTACAGCCATTTATATTAAACTGCACCCCGGGGTGATTAGTCTTCTGTTGATGGGTAGGAGGGAGATGACTGTGGTGTATGGCTGCAGTAAAAAGGCTGTATGTTTGGTGGAAGTTTCTTGGATTGGATTTGACCTCTGCAGCAAATGAGCTGTGGAAATCCTTGGAACTCTCACCCAGAAAAACAGAAAGCGTGCATTTTCCTCATCAAATGGGCTTCAAGAATTTAACTTATTTTTCTGTTGCTAGAAGGGCAAAAGCCTTTCTATATCTATGCCTCTCAATCTTGCCTTTTATTGTTTCTGAATAGTTTTAGCTGAGGCAAGACACACTTGTCATGCTTGGCTTTATAATTTTCTTCCTGAGTGTGATTATAGTGAAAAATATTAGACAAAGGAGTAGGAGGGGAGAGAAAAGCTTTGAAATTGTGCATGTGGGCCGTAACTAGAACCCCCTAGGTGAGTTAATTAGCATGGTGGGAGCCTGCCTGCCCGGGCTATTAGTGCTTAGTACTGTGGTATTGGTGCTTTGAAAATGCTCTTGAACTGTAGACTGCTCACAGAGCAGGAAGGTGATATGTGGTGTTATTGTCTCTACATTTTGTTGCAATTTCAAACTTCCAGGAGACTGCTAGCAATGTGATATGAGTTTATGCTGTTGCTGTGATATATTTTTTTTAAACATATGTATCTTAAAAGCTACAAGAAAAAGCCTGAGAACTTAGGAAGTTGAAGGAAAGAAGGGATTGTATTTGTTTCAATCAGGATTGAAACATGAATGCTATTATTTGGGGCTTTTAAAAAAAACCCCTTGTTGCAATTCACACTTTCACTCTTAGAAATGTCAGACAATTCATAGAAGCTGGAGTCTTTACTGATCAACTTCTGGTACATTTTGAGACTGATCAGTAACTAACTACTCCTCTAAAAGTTAATGGTGCAGTGAGCACAGGGCAAAAGGCTCTGTCTGACAGTTTCTGCCTCACAGGCCTGTAATGGATGAAGATGTGTTTTGCCTCTCTGTTGTAGGACACCTCTCCCACAGTAAAAGCAGCAAAAATAGCACACAGTTGTGCTGTGCATATTGGCTTGTACCCCACCAGCAAAAGCCACACATGACTGCGGTGCTGAGAGCTTTTTCCCTTCCTCAGTGAGCAGTACAAAGTGGAGAATAATATAAAATATGTGCATAGCTTGTCCCCAGGTGTCAGATGCCAAAGTCACTGAAACCTGTAATTTAGATGATCTGGCAAAGATTTCAAATTCTGGGAAAGTCCTTTGGGATCTTTCTGTGATATCAACTTTTGCCAAAGGCTTTGGAATAGTTGCACAGACAACAGACTAGTTATTGGGTTTTCTTCCTTAGCTTATCTATTAGGATGCTTAACCACTTGCTTTATGTGGTGGGGTTCTTCATTTAACCAGATGAAATCTAGTATTAGATTCAGTGGATTGAATCTCATTTATTTCCAGATATTAGACCAGGACAATAGGTTCCTATGCTTTTTTAAAAAAGAGTTGATGCCTTCACCCATAATTCTGTCCTCTCCATGTCTCTTTGTGTATGGATTTGTAACATAATGTTGAACTAATGTGCAGAGTCACTATAGTACAAATCCAGCTATCTAAATCTGTCCATTTTGGATCAGTATGTTGGAAGAAATACACTCATTTTTAGTCAATACCGAGACCTACGTCAAAGGAAAGCAAAAAGACCTTGCTTTGGACAGAGTTATAAGATAGGTATGATGTGGAAAAAATGAAAAGGATGAGAGGAAAGAATAATAATAATAAAAAAAGAGAACAATGTGAGCTCTAAGAACTTTTGAAAAAGCAAAAATTTTTCCCAGTGTTCTTTAGGTAACTTCTGATACACACTTTAGGTATTTACATATAAACAGAAAGCATTATCTGTTAATATTCAGGCAGTCAGATACTCAAGTATTTTGTCCCTTTGTAGGAATTTAAAATGTTAATGAATGATTAGGCTTTACTAACAAGCTGCCTAATTTCACTTGCAATGATTTAAGAAAAGTGTTTTCCATCTGGGAGAGCCGAGAAACAAACAACTCAATTTTTGGCAACAGATATTTTAATTTATTGTTCTTTCTGAGGTTGAATTATGATGGAGCAATGTAAAGGGAGTTATTTTCTGTTTCTGGTCCCTGTCAGAAAAATACACATGGGTAATCTTGTTAGAAGAGGAAAAATTTATCCAGAAGACTTATGTCAACCCATTCTCTACAGCTTTTTCTTTAAAAGCACAGACTGAGTATCATATTTTTCAAAGCAAAGAACCAAACATTTATTTAAGATGGGATACTCAAATCTTTGAGGCTTATTTCTAGAGTAGCAATTAGGAAATTCTGGGGCCATGTTGCAAACCTCCAATAAATGCGTTGTTATGTTACATAGCAAAATCTAAAGGGAAAGATATTATGGATTTTGTATCAAAAACACTTTCTAACTAACTAAAAGTGCATTTATAATATATTTTTGTAGTTTCTTAGGGCACTTTATTCTCATAGTGCAATACAATAAACTTTTGAGTTATGGCCTGTGTCAAGAGCCACCTGGAAAGTAGGTATTTTTTGGCATTTAGCAAGGATATTAGTTAAAGACAATGCTGTGTGATATTGGGTGGCACTTTCAGCATGTCCTTAAAAGCTCTGTTTATTTCTTCTTCACTCCTTCCCCCTCAGTCTCAAATAACTTATTTCACCTAATTTCCCTTAGAGTTCTGAAAGTTGCCCTTTCAAAGTAAGGTATAATGGAGATGTGAACAAATAATTGCTCTTTGGTCTGGTGCAAATGCAAAGTATTTACCTTAAGGTTTTTCTTTTTGCAGTTTAAGGACTTGGCATAGAATGAAAATGTATAATGCAGGCATCCTAACTAATGGAGAAAAACATGACTATTTTTGCTACCAATATCTCTGTTAACTGCTCAGGGAGAAAGGGGATATCTATTGTGATAGTTTCATTCCATTTGCATAAACAAGATTCTCTGCCTCATGTACTTGCTCTAATAATGCACTTATTGTGTGCTGTCTATCTGGCAAGGAATCACCATGTGGATGCAACAATTTACATGGGAAATTCCTTTAATCCTGACTGTGGCTGTGCATGCATTTAGAGCTGTGGATGTCCTTGGAGCAGTCAGTTCATTCAGCATTTTGCAGCATCAACCCCTCAGTCTTGAAAACACACAGAAAACAACAGCAGAATTCATTCTTTGTATGAATGTGCTTAATAAGAACAAATGGTGGCAGCTACAATGGCAAAATGTTCAGGAGAGAAAAGTGTTTCCATGTCATGTCGTGTCCTTGTGGTGAATATCCCTTGTAAAATTAAAGGAAGGGGCTTTTATCACAATGGGATTGTTAATATAGACAAATTACATATTCAGTTTTTGTTGTTTGTTGTAGAATTGTTATGCTTATTTGCTGCTTGCATTGGCAGGTCTTCTAGGTTTTCCTAAGTAAAAATTTAAAATTACAGTATTAGAGGCCAGTAGTGCTGTTGCTGATGTAGGGAGCTATGAAATGAAAATATTTCTAGTCAATCAATTCCGATTGACTTCAGTATACCTAAGATCAGACAACAAATTCCTTCTTTCTCCCTGTGTTTTTAGCCTTATTGAGCTGGAGTAATGACACACACACACACATACACACACTCTCCCCCCATTTTATTTCTCTCCTTTGAGATCTTAAAAGGAAATGGGAAGTAAAAAAGGAGGTGGTAGGAAGAAAAAATGTTCTTCTCTATGGCAGTAAGTGAGCTGCAGTAACTTTGGTCTTGCAGCCTTGTTCTGCACTGCGGGGTAGTGAGTGACTGAGATCTGAATCTCGTGGTTGTGTGAGGTTTATGTGCTAATTTTCTACTCTCCTATGTCAGAGAGTGAAATCCTAGAGTATGCATGTCACTTGCCAGATTAATTGAACCTCATCAAAGTTAAATCAAATACAAGGATAAATATTAGTAAGCATAAACTATTATAAAGTTATTTTGTGGTTATTTATTGAAGGACTAGGTCTTGGGTTTATTTGTTTTTATTTTATACAACTGTATTAGATTCCTTTTTATGTTTTTCACTCAGTGTAAGGACTGCTTTATTTTGGTATGTAATAATTTAACTCTAATTAGGAAATTGTGCAACGAAAAACCTTAACATTGAAGAAAATACTATTCCTTTAAAGATTTTACATGCTGGATGTAAGTTAATGCTGTTTTCATTAGAAGTTTTCATTAAGTCCCATCTGTTAGAATATACAGAAATGATGAATTATTAATGCATAGTGCTGTAAGAGAATAGTCATTTACTGACAGAAAACAGCATTTGGTTTGATACAGGAAATTAATTCACTTTATGCTTGTGAGCCTTGTTAATTATATCTGAAATAAAGGATTTTAATTGATCTCAATACTTGCTGTGCAAAATAATTTTCTTCACTCGAATGTAAAAGAATGCATAACCATTTTTATTCTGTTTTTATCTTTAATATCGGGTTGAACTGTTAAAGAAAAAAACCCCAAACAGTAGTTTTCAACAGCTAATCGCAATTTGGTACAAACGTAATTTACTATCTACTCAACATTTCTGTAAATGGAAAAAGAAAAAACAAAATCCTTATCTTTAATGCATTGGCTTGCATGAGAAGATGATTGTTCATTAACCTCTAGGTAGCCTTCAGTAAAAACTCATGGTTTTCTCAACCCACCAGGAGCATCCTGGGCAGCAGTGTCCAAACACTTTTCTCAGCCCCGGCCAGAGATGTTGCTGAAGACATGGGTGTGCATTACTGGCAGCAGTGGCTGAGAGAGGACAGTCTCTCCCGTGTGCAGTGGCAGTCCTTGGACTCCTGATGGCCTCTGTTGACAGGGCAGCAGCAGGTTTCATGTTTGCACAGGTAAAATCAGCTTTCTGATAGCTCTACATAGAGTCCTGAGGAAATTTGTGACTGCTGCTAGAGAAAAAGACAGACTTTTATGTTTGGGGGCAGGAGAACAAGCCCTGGGTTAACTTCCAAGTGATTTAATCTTTTTTCTAAAAATAAATAACTTAAAAACTGAAATAAAATATACACAGACTATTTTAAATGTGATATATTGCAACTCTATTTATGCTTAGAAGACCAGGCAAGTTTTAAGAATTTGTTCACTTGCCTCAGCATATAAACTAGAGAAAAGGATTAAGAAATCTTCAAATTATGAAATCCATGTGAAGCAGGAGGCCTTGAGGCAGAGAAATAGGCAGTACCAACCTATTGGTGTACCAAAGTCAGGTGACAGTCTCTCTCAGCTCTTGATGACTCCCCACATTGACTCCCACTGTGATGCTTCTGGTCCAGAAGCAACTTCTGTGCATTTCTTTATGGTGTCTTTTGTCTTGTTTAGACCTTGGGAAGGGTCTAAAGACTTGAGACTTCTCAGTTCAGCTAAGAGAGATTTTACTGGAAGGAAGAGATGAGCTGGAGATAAGACCTCAGCAATGACTAAGTATAGTAATAACCCAAACTGTTCACCTAACCCATTTTGTTTCAGTTCTCTTGGTGAGGTGGCTGATCCTGGTGGGAGGAGTGAGAGAGGCCAAGCAGAGTCTCCTAGCAGTGCTGTATTTCAGTCTCAGTGCAAAACATGAAACTTTCTGCATGTTTTGTGTTCATCACATCTGCTGCACAGGCAGTGCATGCATTTTATTCTTGTCCCCTGAATCTGTTAATGAAGCTTATGATTTTTTCCACCCCCATCCCCAAACGTGACTACAGCATTTCTAAGATTTAGACTATGTGGATACAGCCTCTGTGACCCAGACAGTTATGGAAATGTAAACTTACGCCTCTTGAATCAGTATAGTGCAAATAGTGGTATCTTTTTGTCATAGTTTTGTATCTTTTAATCCACTTGAAAAGTCCATATAATCTGTTCATTAGGTTTAGCATTGTATATGTGATATTTACCAAGACACTGTAGGAAGGTGGAATATTTAAATCTGAATAGCACGTTTGTCTGCAAAATGAAATAGAAAATAAATAGAATTGATTCGTGGCTTGGGGATGAGACCCGGGATGGAACTAGAAAGCATAGTAGAAGGAAATAATAAAAAGCAGGTGATTATTGCCTCAGCTGGTTTCTTATCTGCTTGGGTCCAGAGTGTTCATAGACCAGAGCACATTTCAGGGCAATTCAGTGCTGGAAGCTTTCAGTCCCACTGCGCCCTCCTCATCTACTTCTACAGCCCAGATGGAACCTTATTTACTAATGAAAAGTGCAGATGAAGGAATTGATGGAGCTCAGTTTGAGAAGTCTATAAGGTGTGCAGTCAGTTTCAAATGCCATTAAAAAAAAAAAGAAATTGAAATATGGTAAAACTCTTTCATTTGGAAAAGTTCAATCGGCTTTGTATTTGAAGGTTTTTGGCAAACACTTTCCTATATCCTATTTCATCAAAACTCATTTTTCACTAAAAATAATGATAGGAAATTTCCATCCAATATAGATGTGAGTCTGTCTGCTGGTTTATGGTCTTTCAAGATTCAGTCCAGGGGCACTGAAATATACCAGTAGCCATGTGATGTGTTTCCTATCAGAAATATCTACTTCTTCATGTCCTTTTCTACAGTCAGGATCAGTTTACCTAGGCTGTACAGGTACTTTGTAGGTGTCAGGATTTTCTGTTCCATTTCATGAATGTTTTTAAGCACTTTTGTTGAGGATTACAATTAGCAAATCAAGCTAAATATTTCTTAGATGCGTGCTGCCTGGGGGAAGATCTTGACCCCCACCTTGCTACAATCTCCTTTCAGGTGTTTGTAGAAAATTATAAGGTCCACTCTGCCCCCAGTCTGTTGCGCTGAAGGGGCTTGTTGTGACCCAAGTGTAGGACCCAGCATTTGACCTTATTGAGCCTCATACAATTGGTCTTAGGGCATTGAGGCCTGTCCAAATGTCCTGATGGTAGTTGCTGGAATGGTGTTGATTGATTGGTGATGGTCTGAAACTACAGATGGAGAAATGATGGTAATATGAGGTTGTAAATGGACATGGAAACAAAGTGTAAATACAAATGCAGGCACTGAAATGAAAGCTTAAGGTTAGGTGGTGAGCTGGCATGTACTTACGGTGGGGATCTTATAATTCCAAGTCAGTTAAATAATTTTATCAATGATAATATTTACACTTGCTATTGTTTAGTCTTCCAACTTGCTCTCTACTGTTTTCTCTCAAAAGAGTGTACCCACCACTGTTTTCACAGTAGTTGTTGTTCAGCATCAGAAAGGTAATACTGCAGTCTGATCTGTAACATGAAAAATCATTATGGTTTTCAGTGATTTTTGTTTAGTTGGTTGGTCTTTTGGGGTTTTTGGTGTGGTATTCCCCCACCCAGTTTGTTGGTTTCTTTGTTTGTTTAGTTGGTTTTTTGCCTGATGAAAGGTCATCTGGATGGTTTTTAATGTTACCTTGATTGGAAATGGGGACATGTACTACCAACGGAAACTGTGTTGAGAATCAACATTCACACACTTATCCTGTCATTTCGCTAGCATGGATGTTGCTTTTAGGTTTTTATTCTTAGCAAAAAGAAAGAGAGCATTATTCAAAACTGACAGGTAAAGCTTTTGCTTTAAATCTGGTTTGGGATAAAAAAAGCCTGGCTTGTATCTTCTGGAAACTTCTACATTGGGGTCACAACAACTGTCACTGGTCACATGGTCAACATTTTATTTTGTATTTTACATTTTTGGCAAGATGACAAACATGATAATCTGTTGCAGTGGGGATCCTGCAACACGCATATATCAAACCAGGAGTCCCGTGGAAAGGAAATATATACGGACAGACAGATTCTTGCTAGCTGTTTCAGAGAGATGTTTATTTCTCCAGCCGCATGGCCGGAGCTCTGCCGAGGAACTGTTCCAGTCACGGGACCAAGGGTCCTTCTGCCCGCGCAGGGAACACAAACCAACCAATGGGAACGAGGCTGAGCAGGGACAGGGTAGCCCCGTGTCTGTGCCCTCAGGGCCCCTCTGCCAGGGCTACACGGCAGGGGAGGGACCCCAACACCTCACCCGTTTTATTTTAATAAAAGGAGAATGAAAACAACTGGATAAACATAACAAGAACAGATTCAAAACAAAACAAGCCACCCTCCTGAGTCTTTAAATGTCCAAACAGATTCTCTGGAACATCTTAGGGCTGACAGAAGGGAGACAGAATTCTCTGAGCATGCTTTGTGGGGAAACTGAGGCAGGAGAGGGTTTAACTTCTTCCCTCCCCCTTTTCATCCCCCACTCGGCATTGGAAAGGGATTTTTGGGGAAACAATTGGCAAAAGCATGGTTTTGTGAGGGAAACCATGGATGAAAAAACGGATTGGGAATACACTGGGGGTAATAGGACATAAGGTAAAAGGGAAAGGTGGGATTAGGAAAGGGAAACTGTAGGGGGGGCTTACAATGGAGATACTGTCTAACATGACTACGATTTTTTGCATATATACTGCCTTTTACAGGAACACCATCAGGCCCAGTGACCTGCGATGCTTGTAACCCTTTTCTCCCTAGTACAATATTAAATTCCACCACCTCTCCATCTCCCAAGCTTGGGATGCATTTTTCAGGGTTATTCTTTTTAATAGCAGTTCTATGCACGAATATGTCTTGCTGGTTGTCACACCTTGTTATAAAACCATAATTTTGCTTAACATTATACCATTTTACTATCCCTAAGGTCTTAGTTGCTATGATCTTTTCCTTTTTCTGAGTGGCTGCTGTTTTCTGTCTCGCTGCGTCTTTGCTCTCTCCTTCGGTCGCTCCCGTGTTGGAATTCTCGGGGCTGCTGGTGCCTGCGCGCTCTTCCCGGGGTCGCGTTCGGGGCTGCGCGGGCCGGGCTGGGCCGTGCCGCTCAGTTCTCCGTGCGTCGCCTCCTCTGGTCGCAGCTTCGCTGCCGCTGTCGGGCGCTGCACCCACGTCTCGGCCGGGCCCCCGAGCGATGACTCCCCCGCGCTCCGCTCCAGCGCGCGTTTCGGCTGGGCGCGGCTCCGTTCCATCGCCACCGCCGCCAGCCGCTGCCCGCACGCCGCCCCTCTCAGTCGGGCGTTCACGGGGCTCGCTCCACCACGCACTGCACGGGGCCATTCGGGCACCGCCGGGTCCCGCCGCTCCCCGCTCCGCCACCGACACTGCGGCTCGCGTGGCTCCGCCCGCGCGCGGGAACTGCCTCGCTGCTGCTCTCAGAGCACTCGGTGCACGTGGCCTGGGCCGCACGGTCCCTGAGCCAGGCTTCCCTTCACCAGGACACAGCTGACATTGCTCAACAGTCTCAGTAACTAAATAATATTCACGAAAATATTCTTCCATCGGCATATATTTTGACTCTAGTATTAACTGTGTCCAAACGGTTTTCCAAAAGCCCTTGGTAAGAATTAAATCCCAAGAAACATAGAAAAAGTTCTTAAACAACCATGCCAGGAAGTGTTTCAGTTCTTTTTGAGCTTGAATCAAGCTAAAATTTACAAATCGTTGTTCAAGAATCATTTTAAGTTTAAGATAAATGTCCATATGCGGCTCTGAGAGCCAAGAGTCTTCCCACCGTTCCTCCATAGTTTAGATATGGAATAGCAAAGCAAAACCAAGAAGAGGAATCCAAAGTTTCCAGGGTTTACTCACACAAATCAGTCGCTTAGGGATCGGGGATCGTTCTGCTCTCAAATCTCCACCATTTGTTGCAGTGGGGATCCTGCAACACGCATATATCAAACCAGGAGTCCCGTGGAAAGGAAATATATAAGGACAGACAGATTCTTGATAGCTGTTTCAGAGATGTTTATTTCTCCAGCCGCATGGCCGGAGCTCTGCCGAGGAACTGTTCCAGTCACGGGACCAAGGGTCCTTCTGCCCGCGCAGGGAACACAAACCAACCAATGGGAACGAGGCTGAGCAGGGACAGGGAAGCCCCGTGTCTGTGCCCTCAGGGCCCCTCTCCCAGGGCTACATGGCAGGGGAGGGACCCCAACAATAATCTGGAAAATTGGTATCAAAACCTATAAAACTGCTTATGATGCCTCTTTCCAAAGTATTTAATCCCTTTCAAATAGTTTTGCTATCAAGTGATACAAACTGCCCCAAATCTTTCAATGATTTGACATCTATACCCTCCTTGGTACATGTACAGCTTTAAGATTATGTTTGTGACTTGTCATGTATTAGTTTCAATATATGCCTTAGAAAATAAGTTGTTTTCATTAAACCTCTGTAAAGACATGATTTCCAGAGTTTTGTTTCAAATGATAGAATTATGGTAACTGAGTCAAGAGCATCAACTTTTAAAGTAATAGTCTTAAAATAACAACAAAAATCTTCTAATTATTTCTGTTGCAATGAGTTTTAATTTATCAAAACTATGAAGAAATCCTACAAACCTCTTGTTTTTGCAACTAAAGGAGCATCACAAGAGAAATTTTGTTTATTATAATTACACAGCCAGATCCCATGAGTAGCAGATGTTTTGAGAAAGCTGAAAAATTAAGTTAAGTTTTAATGAGAGCTATTGTTCTGGTTAAATAATGCATACCTCCATCTAGAGAGATATTACATTTAGAGTTTTTAAAATCATATGTTCCAGTCTTGCAAACAATTAAAATGTCTTTTAGTCACCAATTTAAGTAATGCTTGAGAACTAAGAATTTTAAGAAGAAACACAATAACAATAACAAAGGCTTATTGCCTATTGTACTCTGAACTCCATTTTGCAGCAATAGCTTTTTGAAAAGAACTAACCTTCAACAACCTGAATTGCTGAAATCTGGAAGTGAAGGATGTTCTTTGTAACAGGAAAAATGCAAAGATCTAAACATTTCATAAAATTGCTGCACAATGTGTACAGTTCTTATAGTAATCTTTCATACAGTATTTTATGTTCCAAGTTTGTTTTATTGACCTCATTTCCATTTTTACCTCATCTCCCAATCAACTCTTCCCTTTAGATTTCATGTGGATTATAAAATATGCCAGAAAACTAATTCCCAGGGGATTGGGTTCAAGTGAATTCTGGATTCTCAGCAATCTCTTTTGAAGAAAGTGGAGAAAGGGCTGTGAGCTGTGTGGATGTGCAGGGAGTGTGGTGCACACCCCCTTCCAGGCATGGTGTGTGCTAATCTTTTTCTGCCTTCCTACAGTTCCCAGCCCAGGCTACTCGCTGTACTGGGCAAGTCTCAGGCTTCCCAGTTCTCTTCTGTCACTCCAATGCCTCTTTTTCTGCAGTTCCTAATTTTGGGACGCATCTTAGTCTTTCACAGAGCGATTTCTTCCTTTGTTCTGACTCTGGAGAGGGGCCTTGCTCTATGTGCAGAACACCAGAGGGAGAGTCATCATTCCCAAACCTCCTCTGAAAAGAAAGCTTGGTCCATCACAGGCAAAGACAGGTCCAGCACAGAGAAAATGTTTGCCATGTCCTAAGAACACCCAAGCTCAACAGATATCAAGTCCTACAGTAAAATTTATGTGTTGAATCTTTCCAAATGAACTGCTTTCATTTTTTTTTTTTTTAAGCAAAACCACGCAATTAGTTTCTAAAATAGCCAAATATGTATGAAAATAGCCAATAAAGCCATGGATGTTCAGGCTGCTTTAATTATGAGGAAATCTGCAAGCTTTACTTCAACACACTAAATTAATTCAGATTGCAGATTTATGCAGAACAAGCGGAGAAATAACATTCTTGTTGGAAGTTATGTTTTAAAGTCAAAGAATCACAGGATAGTCTGAGTTGGAAGGGACCCAGAAGGATCATCAAGTACCAATTGTGAAGTGAATGACCCACAGAAGGATGGAACCCACAACCTTGGCATTATTAGCACCATGCTCTGACCCGCTCAGCTAATCCCAGGGCCACAACACTTTAATAAAAGCAGCTATACCTTTTAATGACCAGTAAGTTTGCTGTAAGGGGCATGTAAAGGTGGGATGAGTATCTGAAGTACAGTCTTTGCTTAGTCTTCTGCATGCAAGTAAAAGTAGTTATCAGAATGCTACAATATTTAAACCTTCTTTCTGGAACAGGCAAGGCATATCACTATGCTCTGTTGCACTGTATGTGCTCATTTCCTTGGATTTCTCTGCTCTTTCCTTTGCAGTTTTCATTATCCATTGCAGAAGTTTTAATGGAAAAAAAGCATAATAAAGATCATCTTTTTGATTGCAGCTAATCATAAGCTAAAAATGCAGAACTTCTTAATTATCTGCTAAAGCCAGTGATTCTTCAGGGACAGAGTAGTTAATTTCCTTTCTTTACATTTTGTAAGCATATTGCTATTAATCCTGGAGATCATAAGCTCAGCATTCCTGAAAACGTGCTAGTTAAGGAAGTGCAGCTGACTTACGATGCACCTCATAGGAAATCTTCGGAGAGCTGCATATTTTGCTTTGCCTGGGAAATTGTGGGCACACTCTGAATGTGCTTTTGAAATACAGCAAAGGCTTAGAGCCATCAGACCTTCCTAGGGTCTGGAATAAATAGGAAGCCAATATTCATTCTTCACAATAAATTTTATTTAAAATATATTTAACATATTCCTGGTGACTTTGTTGCTACTGAAAGATTATATCCTCATTGCTGGTTGTGGATGGAGTTAGGGGATCCTAGACTAGCTCATGTATGGATGTTTGATTCTGATCTAGAATGAGTATAAAACATTTTTGCACTGGACTGGCACTGCAGGTAATGGGGTTTTTAAACTAAAAAAAAAAAACCCAAACAAAGGTAATTTGTGTGTATGTGGGCACAAGTTGGTTATGTAACTCAGTGCTTTGCAAGTCTGAAGAATCCTGATATCAGACTCAATAATCAAAGTGATAGATGTAACACTTTGCATGTCAATTATTTTTATGACCTTATATGCCTCCCTTAATACTTTCCTTTCCATTGTTGTGCTCCGGATTAATTCATCAGTGTAATGGTGTGACTGAAAAGGTCACAGAAGAGTACTGTGAGTGCTGAAGGTCTAAGCTGCATCACAGCTCATAGTTTATGAGTACTTGTAAGAAAAGAAAGACAGAAAATGTGACAGATGAGACTTTTCCAAATGAAAATAAGAAACCAAGTAGTTTTTTCCAGCACAAATACTTGTGATAGACCTTGACAAAGTAATTGCTTTCAGTTCTGCTAGCATTAAGATTACTTGTGCATTTTGACTAACATACAGCTCTCTTTCTCCCTGTGTAATTCTTCCTGTTCTCAAAATTAGCACTTGTATCTTAGCTTGAATTAGTTTGTTTACAAATAAACCATATTCAAGCTAGAAATTAGGCACCAATCTATCTACTCCTGTGAATGGCTACTAAATTCAAATGACTCCCTTGCCATAAAATAGGCAATTATAACAGTCCATTTATTAGTTACAAAAAAGAATATGATATGATACACCCCTGTAGCCAGAGGAAGATTTTTTTTTTTTTTTAATTCGTAATAACTATCTAATTGGTTGATGCAACCTTTCAATGCTCATTTTGTGCTGTGTCACATCTGGTACAATCAACTTGGTGAGACTGTGAACGGTTCTTACTTCATTTGTTAAGAGGCTGTCAGCCAAGAGGCCTTTGAGGTGAATCTGCCTGAGATTTTCACAGGGAATTTCCTGAAGACCAAGCAAAGTTCATTAACACATAAAAAATCCAAGTGACCAGAAAAGGCAGAGTGATATGAAAACTTATTTGAAGTGAACTGACACAGCGAAGGGGAAATAGCAACATGCACACTTCCTTTCCCTAGGATCCTGCTGGCTGAAATGCTGGTGTAGAACCGGGAGCGCTCCACATCAGGCTCTTGGGAGAAGATCATGGCTTGAAATACCAGCTGGTTATTTCTGCCTGCTTGGGTGTAGTGAATGGTGTTTGCTGTGAAAAGGTCACATAAAATTTTAATCAGGAGAGAAGGAAAGGCATGGGGAACAACTGTGCAGCCTGACATGGAACCTGTGATGCTTTCCCTTGTGCCTTTCCGGAACAAGTGAGGCTTTAGCAGGGACATCTTCATCCCCCAAAGCACCTGTGAGGCAGAAGGAAAAGCCTCTCAGTGGGAAATGAGCCTCCAGGACCTGCTACTGGAGGAGGGACATGAATACTTTTTGCTACTGTCCTGTAGAAAGTTTTCAGTTCATAGAAATGCTCTTTCCTGTGCTAAAAAGGTGGGAAGTTATCTTCTTAATTTAGTAAAAAATGCTAGACTGGTGCCTTCTGATTACTTTGTGAGACTGAAAAAGAAATGAAGCAACTTCTTTAAAGCAGAGTAAAAAGCTCTGTTCAACTAGAAAAGTCATCTTTCACTTGGCCAAAGAAAATTTTTTAAAAAAATGGTAATTATGGTTGCTCTGAAGCACACGTCTTTGGTATCTACACTCTGAATATTTTTTTATTTGATTGGGGGTTTTGGTGGGGTTTTAGTTGTTTGTTTTGGGCTTTTTTTTTTGAAAGTGCTTTTCAGCCCCTGGAGGCTCACCTTTTATAAGCTACTGCTATTAGCCCAGGACTGTGCCTCAAGTCTATAACGGGACTGGTAGTGGCCATGTATCTGCTCTTACCTAAGGTAATAAAGGTGATGAAAGGCTTTGAAAATTCAGAGCCCCACCTTAATTTAGCTTCCTTAAAAAAACTAGGTTTTCTAAACCTACTGACCCCCTTATTCTTAGTTCATGCAGTTTTGTGTCAGAACTCGTCCTCTTAGCTAAAAATAGATCTGTCTTGTGCAACTGTGGTGCAAGGCTTTGCGGTGTATTTATTTATATATACATAACAAAGGCTTTGGGAAAGAAAGAGAAAAAGGGTGATATCACTGACTTTTTTATTTTTGAAATTATTTCAATTATGGCCACAAATTTTTTTGCATTTGAAATTACTATATGATCAAAAAAAACATATTGCTACAAAGCTCTTATAAATCAACAGGAAGTTCCAAAAATTTGGATTGTTAACATAACCTTTTTTATTTAATGTCATATTGACATTAAATATTTAATAAATACATTTTGTTTTCACTGTGCAAAATTCAGTGGTGCCTTAAGCCCTATTTTCAGTAGGGGTTTTTTTTGTGTTTGTACCTCACTGCACTAGAGGCTGTGTAAGTCTTGATGTGTTGTGTCCAAAAGTAGGTCTGAGAGGCAACCAGCAGAAATGTAAATGAACACTAAACTGCAGGTGAACTTGGCTAAGGAAGGTGGCTCATGTATTCTCCTAATTGACCTGGGCAGTGCATAGCAAGGGCAGGTTTAAAATATTCAGGACTGTGTTTGAAGACACAGAAATAAATGAATGTATTGTCAATGGCAATCTTCATTGTCAAGGAAGATGTTAATTCTGAAATACCATCTTTCACTTTAAATCAAAAGTACTTGGCTTTTTATACTACTAACACAGAATAACATTTTCCCTGTTAGAGACCTTTCTGTTACTCCTATAGAAAGGGAATCTAGCTTTATTGCACAACAATAGAAAAATACTTGAGATAATATAGATTAAAATAATTTCTATTCATAGGGCTCTGAGGAAGAAAGAAGAGCAAGATATTGTTCATCACTAAAAAACAAAGTAGGGTGGAAGGTAAGGTTACTAAGACTGAAAATTAGTACTTAAAAGCATTGATTGAAAAAGGCAAGATTTTTAAGAATTAAGGCTCTGTTACTGTTTTGATATAATTATGACAGTTAAAGTATTTGTTTACAGTTTCTAGTTCAAATTGATGCAAAATAAAGGGACAAATTTTTATTCAATTAAAAAACTTGACTCTTCTTTCCCAAAGAATTATTGATGCAAAGCCTCAAGGGTTCAATGTACTGTGAAAACTGAGGCGTCAGCTTGCATCTGGATCTGTTACTGGAAGTTTTTCTGTTGTCAATGCTGCATTAAAGAGCATTTTAACTTGTTAGTTTTGTGAAGCTGGTGTTTCTGCAACTGTATTACACAGACTGCTTCCTTTACTGCTGAATTTTAGTTTTCCCAATGAGAGCATGGAGAATGCCAGAGCAAATGTGGTGCTGCAAAAACCAGTTCAGAATCACAAAGAATATTTTGTTGTGTAGAGGAGTTTTGTTTGATCTCTGTTATTTTAGTTTTTACTTTGGGGAGGGAGGGAGTGAAGCCTATAATCTATTTATTTCCCTCTGATCAGTACTGGATGTATCCTAAATGTTGGTTGAGTTAGGAAGTAATGACGAGGCAGAGGAGTAGGTTATGCTTTTGCTTTATACTTGAATTTGGCCTAAGCTAATTCAGATGTTTGGATGCAGTTGACAGTTGCCCAGACTATGTGGTGAAGACATACTGATGGTGACAAGTCCTGGCACTGTTTTGTTTATGAGATCTGATGAGGTAACAGCATGAATTCCTATAGTTGCAATATGCAGATGACATGCTATATTAATCAAACCGAAGTTTACAGCTCTTGAGCTGTTCCCTTAAAATTTAAACATTTTTTTTAAAATCTAAAGGTAAATAATGCTGTGATCGGTCTCTAAGATTTATTAATAAAAAATCCAGCAATTTTTACCTTTATGTGAATCTGCAATTCAACTGTGACATCCTTCATAGCAAAAATGATAATCCAGACACCATAAATGACATTTCCCTTTGAGCAAGCCTGCAGATGAAGAAGCACCAAAACCTGTTCAGAAGCTGATTTAGAGTTACCAGGGGGACAATTTTGCTATGCTACAGTACATAAACATTCTGCACTGACAACGTTTTATGGCTGGTCACAGTGCTGATAAATATATTTTATGGAATATCTGCTTGTAACGTGCAGACGGAGACAGAAGAATTCTCCATTTCATTTTGGTTTACTTTACTTTGTCATTTTAATAGCATTTAGAATAAACCTGATAGGCCATTAAAAACTAGCAAATATACCTAGCTCTTAGTTACACCGATGTAAATTACAGTTTGCTGTCTTTGGTAAAATTATTCCACACTTATAGAACAATTTGCAGATTGTAGATATGCCTTGAGGCATTACAGAGATGTAAAATTAAAGCAAATGAAATAAGCATGAAACCTTCCCTGGACATTACTAGGGTTTTTTTATTATTTAAAAAAACACCAACAACTAAGCATTTAAAAGCCAAAACAAAACCATCAAAAACCAACAGCAAAATAAAACCCTACACATGATCCTTTTATTTACTATGCTTTTACATCCTGAAATAAAAAAAAAATCTTCTGATTTAATAATATAAATATAATTAAGCTAAATATAATATTTGCTTTAGGCTGTTTGTATCTAAAGAGTAAACTACTGATATTGAAATAGGGGGATCAGCACCTGGAGAATGCTGACTTCCTAAATTTTCAATTCTTTTACTGATCATTCTGTCTTAAAATTTGTCGTAAACTTTGTAATCCTGCATGGGTCATTTTAGACATCTTTTCCCATGAACATCAGGACAGGGAAATATGGGACTATTTGTGAAACTCTAATCCTCCTCTTTTAGTCTGTGAGAAGTCAGGTGAGCCCTGTTTGTTATCTTGTGTTTTGTTTTGTCATTTACACCTGAATACTTCAAGAAGCTGTGAATTAAAATTCCTGAATATTATTCTGCAGCACTACCAGGGCACCAAGGGCAGCTTCAAATCTGTCTAAATCCTGCAAGGCCTTCCCAGTCCCAGAGGGTTTTGCCAGCATGCCCTGGAAGAACCAGAGTAGGATGAGACTCGGGTGTGAAGCTTTTTCCAATCTGCCCTCTGAAGAGGACAAAGAAGGAGCCTAGCAGAAAATGAGAGCTGCTCTTTGTGCTTTGCTGCTGTTTCTTATAGACTTTTCAGTACAAATTACCTTCTTAACAGCTGGCTTAATTTGTTTAAGGTTCCTGTAGGTTGTGGAAGAGAAAATCTTGTTCACAGGTTGGGTTATGTGGTTTGACTTTTGCAACTTCTGAACGAGCAGAAATAGATTTGCAGATACTAGCCCTGGCTTCCTGTGGAGCTCTGTCTGGGACTGTGCTGAAAGCAAATCCCTTGCAAATCCTCATTGGTGTCAGTAGGAAGCTATTTGACAGGCCTCAGAATTGCCCTATTGCAAAGTGTATGGTTTCTTTTCTCTAGACTGTACATGCTGCTTTGTGTCCTACAGAACACTGAAATCTACTATGGTGGGGAGTTTCAGGGTCTGCTGAGATATTTTCAAGGCATGATAAGCCTGGGAAAGTGCTGTGCCAGGAGTCACAGTATGCCAGTGTCAGCTACTGGGTGTCCTTGTTTTGATGTCTTGCCATGACAGCCAAGTTTTCCTATTGCATGGGAGCTGTCGTGGCTGAGCAATGGCTTAGTCAAGCTGGAAGGAAAATCACACTATAACACTAATTGTCTGGATTCTCCTCTCACAGTGCATAGTCATGAAGCTAGTAGAGGTTATAATGAAGCTTGAAATTTTAGCTTTTAGCTTTGAATTTATAGAATTTTTTTACCTATAACACATCAGGTTTCCTGAAGAAAGAGGAAGCATAGGTGATGTGTGTGCAGGACTTTAGAAGAAACAGAAGAAAAAGCATGAACGAACATTAGCTATCCTGCATCTGTGCTACAAGCCAAAATGTATATTTCTTCCTTTGAAATAAACTTATTTTGCATTAACATTTTCTGTCTCTTTTGTGCATGTCTATTTAGCCTCACAGTCTAACCTCTTATGTTTAAACAAGATCCAGAATGTACCAACATGGTTAAAATATTTTTTTTATGAGCTCATGAATTTGAACCATGCTCTGGATCCCACCCCAGAGTCTTGCTTACTCACAAGCACGGCTGTAAGTGGGTGGCTAGGTGGATGTAAGTGAATTCAGTCAGACTCAGAGTGCTGTTGTGCTTTATAGTGCCAGCATGAGAGACCACATAAGATGGAAATAAATCTTTGCTGATTACAGAGCAAGAATTCAAGAGGCACAACTGAGATATCTGGCTTTGGCATTGTCCCTCCAGAGCCCTTAAATTTGAGCTTGAAGAATGGCAGTTTTTTGACTTATGTGGTAGCTGGAGCCTTTGCCTCATTACTTCAGCTAACAGTTGTATCTTTTATACCCTCATGGACATGTCTTTTCTGTGATGATGGTTTTCCAGAGCTGAATGTTAGCAGGGTCTCTGTATTGGCAAACACACAGAGAAGCTGTGCCCTTTTGAGCAGTGCTATCACCAGTTTTGCCTTTTTCTGCCTATGTAGGATTTATGTGAATGTTTTGTACAAGCATTTTGTTTTCTTCTCAAAAAAAGCTGAGCTGTACAGATTTCCTCACCATAAATTGTGGGAGTTGTCTGTCCTTTTATCAATAGTGGAAGAACTATGGGCAGACAATGAGGGTCTACAAGCATTTTCCCTTCTTGCAGACAGAACTGGCCAGCAGTCCAACTAGAGGTGTTTCCTGTGCCAAAAAGTTAAAAGCACCATTAATTTCAGGTCAGATAGTTCTGAGTTTAGGCAGGGAAGAGGTCAGGAACAATGGCTGTGTAAGAGCCTGGATTACCTATGGTGTGAATACAAATATTAGTCAGCCATACCATAAGGGCACACAAGTGCTCTAAGTGGGCAAGTCCCAGTAAGGCAAACAACTCGACAGAGAAATTGCTAGTTTTTCACTGGGGTCATGTCAGTATTGATTTGTAATTCAAAAATCCTGTTTCACTAATTGTGTATTTATTTGTATTGCAAATCTTAGAAATAAAAGCAGGATCCTCATCAATGTAAAAAACAATCTTTGTGACTGGGTGTGCTTGTGTTGATTTGAAATTAATGCCACTGCAGTTAACCCTGCTGAGTGTAAGGAACTGGACTTACTGCTATTTGTTGATATCTTTGTTTCTTAAGGTCTAACAATGGCTGCAGCACCTGCTCTTGCTGGTTATCTGGCTCTGTCACATTTCCCTTACAGTTCTTTGTCCTTCTTTCTAGAGGCTTGCAGAAACTTTTGAAAAGAACCATTGGTTCATCTCTGAATGCTTAAATCCCTGTAATAGGGTTTCTATTAGACATCTTGTATTGAATATAATCTCTGTATTCAAGCAGAAACAAACATTAAATCATTGGAGAAGAATAAAATAATTTGGTTTACTTCGGTGATCAGTTATGCACAGAGAATGATGGGGAAAGCAAAAGAATATTAAGACATAAATGTGTAAGCACACTTAAAGCTATGGCATTTGAGAACCTTTACGGTACATGTGAAGACTTGGTCTGAAGAAACTCTTTTAATGACTCTTACAAATCAGGCATTGTATTTCAAAAATGTTCCTTTTAACAGAGCTGCTATTTCACTGTAGGTTTTTCTACTAGAAATATTCTATAGTTGCTGTGTAATGATGCAATAAATTCACCCAGGAGCTTGTTACAGTTAATAACCTGTAAAGGGCAAAGGTATTTGGACAATGAACATGAAATTAAACCTGTATCATTCACTAACAGTGTAAGTTATTTCTTCCTTTGTCCTTCAAAGAAATGTCATTTTGTAGAAAAAATGGAGGTCAGCTTATTTTCTACATGTTTAATTTTTTACAGCCAGTGACTTCTTTGTAAATAAATAATATACTTTGCTCAGAAGACAAGCATCAGTTCTGAAAAATTATCGAAGACATTAGGATACAATGCTAATGTATTTCATGCTTCAAAAGCTACAGCTGCCAGAAATTCATAGCAATCAATCAACATTTTTCGTTTGCTGTTTTTCGTGTATTAGCAACACACCAGGGGTAATAATTATGACCCTGGCTGTCCCCACTCTTTCAGATAAATGTACTGGTTCTATTGATTCACTTAATATTCCTCTGTGGCTATTTCAAAAGCAGGTACCATTTCAGAAGACAAGCAGACGCCTCGTTCCCTTTCTCTGTAGAATGCTTTTTTTTTTTTTTTCAGACAATTTAACACATTTCTTTGTGTTTGAATAGAATTACCTTTTCTACTACTGTGATCTGTAAATTAGAAAACTGAACAATAGAGCTGAAATAGAGAAAGGCTTCCTCTCTTATAGCCTGTCAAGTCATTCTTCCATTCTTTAATAGACTAAGTCTGGTGATCACATTGTATGCCCTGGTGTAAAGTATTCTCTAAAAGAGAACTAGCCAGGGGGCAATGCCTTTGAACTGTAGGAGGGTGGATTTAGATTGGACATTAGGAAGAAATTCTTCCCTGTGAGGGTGATGAGGCACAGGAACAGGTTGCCCAGAGAAGCTGTGGATGCCCCATCCCTGGAACTGTTCAAGGTCAGGCTGCATGGGGCTCTGAGCAACCTGGACAAATAGAAGGTGTCCCTGCCCATGGCAGAGGGTTGGAATCTTCTAATCCAAACAAGCCTATGATTCTACCTCCATTTATTAGAACAAATGTTTGTACAGTTGATGTCAGAAATATCTTTAGTAAATTCTTGCGTATAGACTGAATTATTTCAAGCCCTGAAATGCTCAAGATGCAGGGGCTTTCTAGGTCAAGGCTTATAGTGCAGGCAGGAGAACTTGTATTAAAGGAATCTGCATTATGGGCTGTCTCCATTTAAAAGACTTAACTTTCCAGTCCTGTCTCTCTCATTTGACCTTCACCCAGAATAGACTGCAATAAAAACTATTTTTATAAGTGACAAAAAGGAAGCACAGGCACTGCAGCTATAACAATGTAAGATTACCTGTGGATTTATGAGTAGGGGATGTTGCTGCTTTGGTTGTAGTAATGAATCTCACTTGTGCTAATAAGCAGTATTGTCTCTGCCCTGTCAATGCCGGGGCAAAGTCGTGATGCTCTCAGAGCTGGTTATGCACTGTGGCAATGAGCTCTGGTTTCTGTCTTTCACATTGCATAAAAAAAGGATCTATCTTGAAGAGAAAATGGAAATTACAAAATGCCTATTCATAACTTTGCCTTGTTTTTTTTCCTGCTTTAAATTACTGCATCTACAAGTAATTTCAAAATTAGTTTCTCAGAAAATGAGCTCTCGTCTCTCATGGTAAAGGAAAGGCCTTGTTATCCAGAGAGCCACGGAATAACAGACTGAATAAATATTCCCCCTCACATGAGGGGGCAGGGAGGTGGAAACTGGGTGCACAAAGTTGTTTTCTTGCATCTCCTTTTGTTTCATGTGAAATTTTGGCTGAGAGGTGCCCTGATACCTTCTGCTTATGAAAAAATATGAGAGGAATGGAGGACTGTGGGGATCAGGCAGTAATATCTCTCCTATTGGCTTTAGGCTTGTGCAATGAAGGAGTACGAATAAGTAAAAATTGTGTCTAGAGAAATTAAAATAGCCTGTTGCAAGGTGAAACTAGGTTGTTAAAATTATGTTCTGAAATGCAATATTATTTATGTGATCTTATATGATATCCTAATTTTGTGGTTATTGCTGTAGTAATTTCAGGCAAGATATACTTGTATATATGTTTGTAGATTTTAAAAGTACTTCAGAGCTTTTAACAGTTGACTACTTTTGTGAGGTGCAATTTTTGCAAGCCTATGATACTGATATGTGACTGAAAGTCCAGGGGTTTTTTCCTGATACTGCAGAGGAGAGGAAAAAAGCTAGTTCACATTGCTTTAGTGCTGCAGTAGTAAAAGTAGTGGAGTCATTTTTATTTTTATATAAAATCAGAGGATATCAATTTGAATGCTTTAAATAGAGTATCTCTCTATGCACGTTTAACGACTTTCCTATAAAACCAAAGACAAAACCAATATCCAAAACACTTTCAGTTTTCGGCTATGTCGGGGCTTTGTTAGTTGGAACACAGCAATTGTATTTTAGTTAGATCTGTTGGGTATGTACACAGAGATGTGTTCAGTGGGTTTTGCTTCATATGTTCTTAGGTATTAATAGCATTTTCCAGAAAGATATATAAACTTTCTTTTACACAGAGCTTGGCGAATAATTTAATACCAATTACTGCAGTGTTGCTATCTGTGATGGTTGGTGAGTGATGCAGCAGCTGTGCCCTCACTCAGGAAATTTGAAAAGTCTCCATGTGCTCTGAGGAATGAGGAATGATCTCTGTTTGCTCATGAAAGAACAATATAATGGTAAAAGGTAATGGAAATAAACCCCTTTAACAGTTGTATTCAGATAGTTAACTACAATTAGAAAAGAATCCCAAACCACTACCAACGAAAGCCCCAACAGATTAACTTAATATAAAGCTAATAAGGACAGAGAAATTCCTGACTTCCATTTCATAACAGCCTTGAAGGTCATTCTTTTTCGGGCATAAGATACATAAACAACAGTGTTCATTAATCTTTACAAAGTGTTAAGAAAAGTGTGAGGAAACAAAAGAAAGGCTGAAAGAAAAGAACACACTTTATTAAATGCTTAGGAAGCTGCACTGTGTCCCATTGTCCATAATAATGAAAGAGATTCTGCTTCCTTTCTGCATACAAGATGATGAAATAGAAGTTACCTTGTTTTGTAACATCAGCTTCTAAGGGTAAAGGGTTAGCAAAAGACAAGATGCAAGGATGATTTTGAAGGATGTATTGATCTTTTATTTATTAAAAAGGGGGATATTTGCAATTCATGTAAATTGCTAGTGTTCTCCCTGAGATTGCATTTATGCCTGTATGCAGGATATGTAAAGTTGAAGGCAAATAATTTTTCCAAGGGTTTTCCCTCTTTGAATTTTTGAGTTTCTGGCAGATGTGCCTTCCTCAGGACTAGAGTTGAACAACAGCACTTAAAAATCTACCAGTTTCCATTCAGTCCTCAGTTACCTTGGAAGTCACAGCCCCTTATGAAAGGTGAGAACTTTGAATTGCTAAAATGCATGGAGACTAAGCAGTGCTTAGCAGTTGAGTGCACCAACCTGCCTTAAACTCATTTATTCTATCTTAATTTGCAGAGGAAAAGCTTTTTGCTTATCTGGACATTCATAATGCATGAATGGGTCTGAAATGGATCGGTTGTTCATGGAAAAGAAAAGCAGTAATTGATGTGGGTCTCTCTCTCCTTTTTAATTTTTATTTCCTTATCTCTGTAAGGTATCTCGGGGTAGGGAGAAGTAATTTTCTAATGATAAATTGTGTATTCATGTTAATAACAGAAAAGCAACCATACATTCTTGTGTGTTATAGATAGGAGAGCTGTGACAGGAGCAAAGGGAATTCTTTCATTTGAGTGCTGGTAAGACTCTCAGCTATGGGACTGCTAATTTCAGTACTGCACTTCAAGAAAGATAATGGGCCAGACACAGCAGGGGAGATGCGGAAATAATGTGAGGTTTGAAAATCTGATTTGAAAATTTAAAAGAAGAATACTTAACCAACTGATAAAGAAGGTCAAGATTCTTCAGAATGTTGGCTGGGACTGTGATCCATGATGTTATAGCAGTAAATCTGGCCAAGGATCCATGCACTCACATAGGTTGTAGCAATTAATACTATGGTTGTGAAGCTTTTGGTTTCAGGACTAGGCTGTGCTGTACTTTGGAAAGGCTTGTGGTGCCACTTGTGTTATCCATAGTGTAGTTTGGACTGCCTGGCCAGACATGGATGGATGGGTTATCCATCACATATGGTTTAACAAACCAGGTAGAAAAGCATGTGTCAAATGTCTCAATATCTGGTGTGTTTTGAGATGTGAGATGGACCAGTTGATCTCTCAGGATGCTGTGTAGCTTTTCTATTATTTATAAGTGCTAGATATTTTTTTCAAAGTCCTTTAAGCCTAATGTTGCTCATACTTACAGCAGTGTTGGGGTCCTGGCATAGCTGGTTTGCATTTTCTCTCATGGACTGCCTTCTTTTATGGTTCAGATTTTCTGTCTGAAAACAATCTTAATGAGAAACTTGGTGACTGCCAGTGGTGGTTCAAAAGACAACAGAGTGAGTCTAAAGAAAGGAAGAATATAAAAAAAAATCAAACATTTGGAGTAGTGCTTATAGATCTTTTGGTGGATTTTTATATATTTCGGAGTGATTACATCAACATTTCTGGGTTTTATTTTTACTGATGCATATTTATTTACCTCTTTGCAAAAATATTAGTAGCATTCTTTGTTCTTTACTCTTTCTTCTTTGTACTTGCCTCTTAGCTTGGCAGGTTGTTTTTTTCCACTAGTTGGAAGAAATAGAATAAAGTGAAAAGACAGCCAAAGAGGATGTGAAGAAAGGTAAGATAAAAGAGACTGTTCAGTTGTGAATTAAGAAAAAAAGTGTAATTGCCCATCTAGTAAAAATGAAGGTGCTCAGAAGAAATGTGACAAAGGGCAGAAAACAAAGACAGATATATTTTCAAATAGGGAAGATGCAGTCTGTAATTCTTCCTTGATTCCACACCCGCCCATTCTTTTCATATGTGACAGAGAAGAAATATAGGCTGTTAAATAAAAAGTGCACCTCTCGTAGAGTCCCTGCACTTTAATCTAAAAGGTATAAAAGTACTGAAGTCTTCCAGTCCCGCTAAGGGAGCACATAACTGCTTTGCCTTCAGAGCACATCTGGGGTGAGATTATTTGATTGCCCTTGTTAGTGGAAAATAGTGTGGCCGTAGCTGGACTGCCCGTGCTGGTGGAGAAGGCAGATTCTGAAGATTTGCCCTGAAAATCTTCCTTGAATCCCATCTTCCCATGGCTGGGGAGTTTCCAGCACTAGCTAGATTCTACCTGTGTGGCCAGGAGACCTGTTCCCCTGTGTCTGGCTATGGGGTATTCTTTCCTCTGGGACCCAGTTTGCTGGGGATAACATGTCCTGAGGTCAAGGTTGGTGTGCTGGTCTTTCTGGTTAACTGTTTAAAGGATGTATGGAAGTGACTTTTCTGGTGCAGTCCCCCTTCTATCTGCCCTAGACAGGTTGGATTGTGGGTTTTTTTTGGGTAAGACAGTCAATTTTTTGTTATATACTTGTTGGGTTTTGATTAAATAAGCCACTAGCTTTGCAAAGATCTGTTTGCCTTGGTCTTCTGAAATAATTCATTACAATTCTTGGTGTAAGAAATTCAGTAGTTGTTGTTTTGCAGTTACTTAAGTTAAACACCCTTGCACCCTGATAATTTAGAAAGTGAAGGAATTTTTAATTCTCTGCAAACAACTTTGGACAACCAACCAAACAAAACTCAACCCCATTCCTTTACGCAAGCAATGTCCTTACAGCGAAGAAGCAACATCTTATTCCTACAGTATTCCTACATTAATATTTAAATTAGCGAGCAATCCTTTCATTCTGAGTAGTTTTGACACAATTGCAAATGTAAACAAGATCTAAAAGGAATATAAGTGCTGCCAGCTTACTCAGAGGGCAGTTCTTACAGCACTTGAGTACACTGGTGACATCTTGCTGGGACTGCCATCTGCTCAACAGGAGAACACAGCTCTAAGGGTGGTCTTACAGAAAATGTCCTTTTTGGAAGCAAAACACAAAATACAGATATTCCCTCCCCGTCCCCTCTCCTCCCCCCCCTCTTATTATGTCAGTATTACTGATATTATTATATGTAACTATATTGCAATTTAATAAAGCAGTACCAGTCATACAGGAATGTACACATTATTTTACACAGTTTTATTACTATTATCTCCATTGCTTTCTTCTGCTCTTTTAGCTTGTTAATTTCTCTCTTTTCCACACTTCTCATAACAACTGGATAAACAAAAATTAGGTAAAATTTTACTCTATTTCATCTCATTTTCCATGGTGCCCCACATCTGTTTTCTCTTAGGCCACATCTAATAGTGGGATCTCAAATGTGCATTGTTTCAGTGAGGTGTGTGCAACACTTGGTATGTGTGTTTTAAAATAATACATCTGTTGGGGACATACCCTCCCTCTGAAGCTGAACTATAAAGTGGGTCTGGCTTTTGTACACAGCTGGAAGAGCTAAGTCTCACTTTCAATTGCTGGATCTTGGTTTGAAACTAATTGTGTTCTCTTTCTTATAAAAATGAAAAAAAAGAAGCAAAGCCCCACAAATGAAACTAAGCTGTAACCCCTCCCCCCAAATCTTACAGGAGCAGTTGGATTGAGGCAGCTCCAGGCATGCATGTATTATTATAATAGTGTTGATTCTGCTATGATTTTTAAAGCCAAAAGAAATATTTAGGAATTGTAAATTTTTTTTCAGGAGTTGATATGATTCTTAATTTTCTCAATGGATTGATAAAATTAGTATATTTCTATTCACACACTACTAACCCATGTAACTTGTGCGCAGTTAAGATGGCTCTTCGGTTGTATTACAGTAATATATTTTTCATAAATGGAGACTTTTGTGCTAATTTATGAGCCTTTGAATTCTAAGGTAGCTTTGCTTTACAAGTTTATGAGTGGTGAAACTCTTTCTTTTCTCAGCTAGAATGTTCCTAAATTCTCCAGTCATTTGGAAGAAAAGGGAACAACTTCTTGGAGGGAAGATAAAATGAGTCAAGCAGTTGAAAGAGTTGTGATTTACTGCTCTAATGTCAGTCTTACCCATTTACACCTTGAAATTTTTGTCTTAATTATAGATTTTCACAAAGCTAATAGCCCGCAACTGGCTTTGCAGCAGCTTTATTTGCCTACACGTGTAGTTAAGGCTAAAATTTAACACAGCTGACATACACTCAGTTAAAGCAGTATACAGAAGTTATAGAAGTTAAGTTCCTTGTTAAAGTCTTTCCTGTAATGAAGAATTTGACAGGAGCTCCAAAGGAGTTGTACATACAGGTATTAAGAGGAAATTTAGAAAAAAAACTAAAATGGATTAACTACCTCAATTTCCTTTGAGAGGAATGAAATGTTAACCTTTTTTTAGGTGCATACAGAGTTTGCCTTATCTCCCTAGCCAATAGCTGTGTGAATAAAGACTTATTTTGAGAAAGAACTTTTAAAAAACTTTTTATATCTCTCTGAGAATACCACAGCTAAATTATAGCAGTCTAAATCTTGGGGTTGTGAAATACAGTTTAGTCTTGAGTGATTCTCTTTATAAGATTGAATGTATTATTTGAATATGTCCAAAATACGTGGACTTGCATTTAAAGTGCTCTGCTGTCAAAAACCAGTTATGAATGCAATACAAACAAGAAATTATGGGAAATAATTTTCTTTTATAAGCATTATTAGGATTTTCCTGACTGCAGTGCCATTTGATGAAATTTTAAATATAGATTAATTGGTACAGAAATAAAGACAAAAGCAAGAGGAAACAATCAACATGAAGAAATGTATATCTGTGCTCTGTACTAGTAATAAAAATAATTTTGAGTGTAACCTTGTATTTTATGTGCCATCTGAACCATCTCACTGTATTTATATGCCTGTAATTTAGCCTAACTTGTATGTTCTGCACTCATTAATATGAAAAGAACCCAGTGAATGAGTACCTATTATATGCAAGATCTATGGCCTGGGGACAATTTTATTTCACTCATAAATTTTAATATCCCTACTCTACTACAGTAAAAATAATGAGCCTGTAGTGGTTTTGTCCATCATTACAGAGAACTTTTTTAAAAGCTGTAAAAAGGAATTGTGACTGATTGGAATTGATCCACAAATCTAAAACTAGGCTTTTCTTTTTTTTTTCCCCCCCCGTTTTGTCAAATGCAAAACAGCCTTTGGCCAGTGTTAGCTTATATCTGGCAACAGGAATGATTTAGTTTTTTCTATTATGCATAATTTCTCAATAGTTTGTCGTGAAAAGGGCTACACTATTTTTTTTCCCTTGAGCAGAATAGTATGGTTTTGGTTTCGCTCTTACGTGAAATATTGGAATTTTTAACTTATCTTTGATAATGTATTCCATTAAAAATCATATTCTTAGAATCATAAGCAATTAGAGTAATTCTTGATGGATTTCAGCGCCTTTTTTTTTTTTGCTAAATCACCTTAGACGCCTTTAAAAATCTAAATCATAATTTTCTAGTGATCACTATATGTAGAAGAAAATTATGGCTTTAAGGTGTATCCAGTCCACATAAATCCATGTATGCAAGTTTCAGTGGGAGACTTCAACCACAAGAACTCAGCAGTTCAGACTGTTGAGTCTGTGGAATCATCTGCTGGTAGTCTGTGAATGTGTTCAACAGCAGATAAACACAGGCAGGTAAAGCTGCCTCCCCAAGGGGGAGATGTGCTGGACTGGGTGAAACCAATCCATGAGTTCAGTTATCAGACCTGCAAAAATAGAGTTGTTTATATCAATGCTGACAACGTTGCTCCCTAGCTTTGAAACTCTATTCATGTTCTATTTCATGTTTTTAGAAGAAATTCAGGCTCAAGCTGTAATGAACATAATGCTCAGGCTGTGGATGCCAATGCTTAATTGCACAAGTCATTCATTTACTTGTATTTCAAACGTTGTATTAAAAAAAGAGGGTTTGATAGTAGAAGACAGATCAGGAAAAGCACTTTCAGAATTTTCCAAAATTAAATGTGAACTTTCTTATAAATGGCATAGAATACATCCCTACATTACAGGTTATGCAAGTTTACCTTGAAGAAGGATTGTATTTTGCCTTCTAAAGAAGCTCCCCTAATGATTCACAAGTCTTGCTTTACTATTTTATGTAGACTTTCAAGATTAATGTTGCCTTCCAACCTAAATTTTGGTCTCTAGGATCGTATATGATTCTGGGTTGTTTTTGGTGCTGAATTTAAAGTATTAATTCCTTCTGCCATGTCATGAGACCTCTGTCTGAGAGATGAGGATAATCCAAAAATCACATGAACCTCTGTCACTGCATCTCAGGTATTTTTGCCCTTAAAATTTGGCCCTGTCTTCTTTTTTTCTAGTCTGCTTTTTAAAGTTGTTGCAATACTTTCTGCTCAGCAGTTCTTTGAGCAACATATAAAGCCCAAAGAGGAAGGGTAAAGAGACTTCAGACTGGTTCCTGCTGAGACCATGCCCACATACACTCTTGCTTCTTGGCCTTCCTCAGGCAATTATCCTTCACTGCAAAAAGTTATTTTCCAAGGATATAGTATATGTACAGTCAAGCTTCCTTTTTCATTCAAATGATGAAAAATTTTTAATCTCACTGTACCTGCTCTGACGTTGGTGTTACCTTTTGTGGCTCCCAAATTTACAATCATGGTCAAACTCTGTTGCGCAGATTCTCCCACCCGTTGTCATGGCTCTTAAGTGACAGAGGTTTCCTTCCTGTGTTTCCCAGTGCCAGACCCCATTTAGCAGTGGAAGCAGTCTTGCACCGACGGGCAGGCAGGCTGCTGAGGCTCTGGGACAGAGAACACAGTGTCGCACTTTAAACGTTTTCTCCTAAGCCTTGTACTTGTACTTGAAACAAAGGCGTTGTTCTGACAGTGTCTCAGATTTTGATGTGTCTGCGCTTTCCTAACCTATCTGTGCAGCACTTCTCACCCTAATTGACATATTCCTTCCTGGTCACCCACCTACTGCTGCTTTTTGTCACGACTCATACAACCAGCAGCTACTGATACTCTTCTTTGTTCGTAGTTTTTGTCAAGGTCACTTTCTGTGGACAGACATTCCTGCATCTGCTCTGTAAGTGCCCCCAGTTTGGCGCTCAGACATCTCTTTTCTGTCTTGTTTCATCAACAGTTTCTTTTCTGTGGAGGGAAAATAATGATCAGAATTCTGGTATAATAAGTGCTGGATCTAGCTCTGTAAGCATCAGTCAGGATTGAAAGAACCCAATTATCTCTTTATGAGTGACAAGGGCCACTGGTTTACCATTTGTAATTATTCATTTTAATAACTAAGATGATTACTTAGCATTATATGGGTCACATTGTGTGGTATATTACATTAAATTGCAAAAAATTCATAACTGCCATATGATCCCCAAATGATACTAAGTTATTCTGTTTGCAAACCGTTCCCTCCACAGACTATCTCATATTTGCTAAAATATCACAGTAGTTTTCCTAATTCTCATTTCCTACTTGAAAGCAGCTTATGATTCTGATTTTACTTTGTTTTCCTGAGATGTCTATTTTTTGTCTATTTAATTTGGGTCAAATTCTTAAACTTTATTATGTATTACAGTCAGTAATTTGAAGTTTGAGGTTTAAATTGGTAGTCAAGTTTCTTTGATTTCTTTCATCTCTGCACTTCCACTTTTACTAAAACTTCTCTTGCCGGTGGAGATGCTTAAGTTTAAAATAAACCCCCCTCAATTATGTAAGAAAACTGAAAAAGAATATTGAACTCTGTCAAAACATGATCTTAAATTTTATCTTTTTTACTGTTTCTTGGGGGGCCAGTATACTTTACGTTTGTAAATAGAGTCAAACTAAAACATTGAAAATTTTGATTTCTAAAACTTGAGCTCAGACACACCAAAAATATTACAACTTTTATGAAACATTCTGAAAATTAAAAGGATTTATTTTTTATAAACTCCATGAGTATTTCTTTCAGCAAATTTATTGTTTTTATGAGTATTTTTAATAGCAAAAAAGCTACTAAGTTCTCAGCTAAGGTTCACAGGGGTGCTTTATAAGGTGAGTCTTCCAGCTAAAGCTTCCTAATTAGCTATTTAGTGGGTGCAATGATGCTTATGGGACATTGATTTATGCTGTTTCATCACTGAGGGTGGAAAAAAACCAACCCAAAACAAACCGGAAAAAAGCCAGCCATTCTGTTGGCTGAAGGTGTTCAATAATAAATGCATCTGTGCTTTGGGTTGGAGCAGCACAGACCACTGGAGCGGTCAGTATTAGGCAGTTCAGAGGCCCCAGCAGCAGCTGTGCTGTTTGTAAAGGTGCACTATATTCTCTCCAGGGCAATCTGTTATTTCTTACAGCTGCTGGAGCTATTGTAAATTTTGTCTTTCATGTCCCATGAAAAATCTCTAAACCAGGTATTACAAAAGTTGTAGATGGATGTCAATAAATAGCATTCATTGTATGGGATATTTGTTAAAGGTGTTATTTCTGTTTTCATACTACAATACTTTAACTCCTGGTTACAATGTTAGTTCCCAGGGACAGTTGTATCATAGGTGGTATTGCACAGAAGGAGAGCTAAGCTGAAGAAGAATTCAATAAATTTTTTCTCTTAATCCTGTTCCCTATGATTATGAGAAGGAGAATGTGGCCAGGCACTGCTGCTTTCTGATGCCCTACAATTTTCAGGGGAAAATGCCAGGAACTATGGGCAGTCTCTGGCAGAATAATTGATGGCTGAAGAAACAATGTTCCTCCTCTCTGCCTCCTTAAGGAAGGGGAAATACTGGGCTGGATTCTGAGCTGGTGACCAGTGGCTTGTGAGCCTTAGCTTCGAGAGGGAGGAGTGAACAGGCCCCCAGCTCTCTGCATTTTGGGCTAGGAGATGGTGCTCCCTGTGGCTCAGATGGCAAAGGGTCAGGGGTGACAGAAGGACTGCCATGCTACTCCCAGCCTTGGAATAATTCCCTGGCAGGCCCTGGGACCTGCTCACTTCGGTAGTTTGATTGCAGGTCTTCATTTCGATGCAGTGGTTTTTGTGGTTTGCTAATTTGTAGCCAAGTACAGGAAAGTGATGGTGGGCAGAAAAGAGTTTTAATGAGATTACACACAGTCTTTGGCATAAATTTGATTATTGATTTTTGGAAATTACTACTAAACGTTAAAATATTTTCTGTTTTAAATAGCCATTTGATTTCCAGAAGAAAGTTCAATAGGTCAAATACTCAGTACCAGAAAAACTTCTTGTAACATTTATAACACAGTGATCTTTCTCTTTGCTGCTGTTGGCTATAGACACAGTTGAGTGATCATTGTGCTCTTTTGAGAGGATTTTAATGTTACATTTGAATTATGTTGCATAACCTTCAATGCAAAACTGCAATAAAAGGCAATGTTTTTATGTGCTGAATATTTTTCCCTAATGACTGCTTTTACAGAGAAGTTGGCTTCTTTCTGACAAGGGTGTGCCATGCTGCTGCTGCCATTCATGGTTTTGGAATGGAATTCTTTATGTTAAATTAACAAAAGCAGTAGGAGTTTACTATTTGTTTGAAGCAGGGCTAGGATTTCTCTCTTGGCATTGTAATTTTGTCCCAGCTAGTGTCACCAGTCCTTCATGAATATTTGTTTTTCCCCAATTTCCCTCCTAAGGAGAGTGAAGTAATTGGAATTCTAGATGGTATTTCAGGTATCATTTATATCTATAAATTGCACGAAAGATTCAAGTTGTCAGATTCCTCTTGTGGACTGTTGTACTGGTTTTATTCTTTTATCTTTGAGTATAACAAAAGTTTGTTTTCCCTCTTCTTTTTATTATCTGCTGGCACACATGCCAACATGCATCTTAAACAGTCCTTTAAGATCAGGAAGCATACTCTAACAAACCCAAAGTGGATCAATATAAGTTTTTAGTGGCTATATAGAAACCAGATGTTTTGAAGTTACAGCTTGCACTTCTACTCAGTCTCTAACAGTGTGTAGTAAATGAAGTTTTTGTCTTTCAGGTTAATATGAGTTATGCTCACACAAAATAAGTAAAAGAATATTAGAATGGTGTAGGTGCAAATTAGAAGAGCTGTTTTTCTGCTGCAGGTTTAGTGCTATTTGAAGCTTCCAAAGAGCATTTTAAAAAGAATCTTAGAATTACTCTCAGGTAGTTAAATAAACTTTCATTGCAAACACTTTTTGTAACTGAACCTGTGCACGTACAAAGACTTTTAATGACAGTGTACAAGACCTTTTCATTGATTTAAATACTTTTGCTTTATGCAGCCTGAATCATACACCTGCCCTAGTCCTTTACAACTGCTGTAATAAAAACCTCTACTATTTTATATTTTTAATGGTTTGTTTTCACTTTCTCCCCTCTTCAACTTTTTCATGTACTTTTTTTATAGGATCTCCTTTTCCTGGCTTCTGGTATTTTAGTACACTTTTCGTAAGGTGGTCATAAGACTATTTATTTTCCTGGCTCTTCAATAAAAACAAGCAGCAGCAGACTGGTCTCCTTTAGACTAATTCCATCCTTTTTAATTTCATCAGCCCTGGAAATTGACTTGTAGTTCAGAATGCCTTTTTTTTTTCTCTCTCTAATGCACAATTTTCAAACATTTTAAAACATGCTATTCCAATGTCAAGCTCAAAATATAATCTTTGAAATTTTTTGGGAAAGATGAAGGATGATAACTCATTTATCCATTGTCCAGGGGGTATTAAACACCTTGCTGATTACTGGTGAGGGAGATCTCAACCCAGATCACTTTGTCAGATGAATTTTCGAGTAGTTACAATCTGGAATGGAAAGGTTGGTCCTGTCAACATCAGAGATGTACCTGACCAGCATCATAAGTTAATTCATTCCCATTAAAAGCAAAGGCTGAATTGCCTGTTTCATGCTGCCTCTGGAAGACTGCAATCACTCAATTCCTCATGAATTTTTTGTCTGAAAAGTAATTTGCTCTCTCCCTTCTCATAGTTTAATGTAGTAGAATAAACATTTAAGAGAGAGATTTCTCTGAGCCTTCTCCTGTGATTAAAGTATTTTATTGATAAGTGGATATCAAGGCACACAAGGTCTATGAAATTATGGAGTATGTCAACAGCATAAGCTGATTACATTGTAAAGGGAAAAACCCCAACCAGAGCCCTGCAGTGAGAGCTGTGAATAGCTGAGGGTTCTTCTGAATAAAATTGGTTATTACCAGGGAGTTACAGGCAAGATTCATCTACACAAGAAGATATAGAGATGCAAAGCAAGGGTGAGCTGAAGCTTTGCACCTTCAGATTTAGAGAAAAGGGATAAATGGGCGCAGTAAAAGGCCTGGAGGAGATGTTTCATTACTTGCAGGAAATCCCATGGATTGGTGCTGATGCATTGATACACTGAGCTGGGATGCTCCTGCAGCATATTGCAGGGTTGTCTTCTGACCACGCATCCCACTGCTGCCAAGGTAAATGTTTGCTGTACAAAGCAAGGTAAATGTGCACCAGATTGAGTGGGTGTAATTGAAATGGATCTGAAAATGATTTGAATATGAAAATTAACAATGTAGAATTGTAATTTTTAAAAAAAATTGTTTAACTGCTTTCTCAAGATCAATCATCTGACACTTTCCAAAACAAAAGCCAACTAAAAAACCTGTAGCAATTTTCTTTGTGGCTCTGAAGGTGCTTGTGCTGGTGCACAGGGTGGATGACAAGCCACAGGCTTTGTATTGAGCCGGTTTGTCACACCTCTCCACCATTCTGAACTTTACTCAAACACGAGTAATTGTTGCAAAGGCATTATTGTTTCTTGCACAAGTCGCTCTAATTTGAACCAATTAAAATATAATTACACTATTTTATGCTTAATTAGACTCTCAAGTAGCTTCTTCAGGCTGAAGTTATTCCCCTGGCTCTGTATTTTGAGATCTCTCTTGTCTCCAATGGAAGACTCAGGTTAAATAGGAGGGCCTCTAAACTCAAGAAGTGATGATGCTTTTAAGTTCATTAAATTACTCTTCAGGAACTTTGCTATTCCATAGTTCATTTCTTCCAGAATGTTGGAACAAGTACCATATGGTGGCAATTCACTGCACTTGCATTTCTCAGGTTGCTCTATTATTTCCTTCGTAAAGTGTTCAATCTCTCTTAAGTCCACACTGTGAATTCCTATAAGAAATGCCCTTGGAATAGAAATTTCCTCATTATCCCTTATGATAAAGGCTTGTGCCAAAAAATAATTTAATTTCACTAGTCTCGTCATTACTTTTAATTCCTTACATATCCCTCATCCAAAAAGAGCTTGGAATTGCTCACATATTCACCTTGATATTAAAGCATTTAGATATTTCCATGCATACAGAAACTCAAACCCATAATATGATGCTGACTTTTCAAATATTAATAGTTGTGAGCTAACCATGGACTGCTTTCTTGTATTTTTAAAGGCAGTTTTTTCTGCATAAAGAATTTGGAAAAAGGAAATAATTGAAAAAGGACTTTGACTAGTAAAAATGAAGGGAAAAATGCAAACTAGATGCCTATGATATAATAAGGTTTAAGCAATTTTTATCCTCATTCCAGTGGAATTACATCTACAATTCATTTGCACCAGTACCATCAGTCACACAGGATCTGTGTGGCTTTAATGTTAGGTACAGCTGTATCCTGTGAAGTCATTTACTAGTAAGACAGTTTTCTTTAATGTTTACTCATAAAAATGGCAAACTTCATCTTCATGTTAGTAATTTACTCACAAAAGGCTTACTAAGACTACATATTTACAAAGACTTTGGTGTGCTTTGTTAAATGGAAGGTTTTGAATTTTTTTTTTTATGTCAGGTAAAACCAGACATTTGATGTACTTTGGACTTGTGTAAGCAATCATGTGTATAAAGAAAAAGAATTCTACTATTATATTCTAATGAATAATGAGTAGATATTTAATTTTATTTTCAGTATCTATTGCTGCTATTGTAGTGCTTTTGTGGGGAAGAAACTCAACAGTGAGTAAAACAATTCCTGGTGGTACATTAATCTTAAGCAGCCTTGCTGTCTGTGTTGTGGCAAGCTGAGAAAGGGGTTAAAAGTCTGAAATTGTTATGTAATGTTTCTCTTAGCTAATCACTAATATCTCACCTTTCTGTCCACCTTTTTAAGGTGCAGGGCAAATGCCTGATTGTATTTTCACTTTGTGTTGTTTAGGAGAGACATTTACAGCAATGAAGAGTACTCTAGCTTTAGGGCTAGGAATTGCTGGTTTTCCCCTGAAATGATACATAAAATAAACCAGGCAACAGCTTAAATTTTTATACTACAAAGTATAAGCAAAAATTATTTATTAAAAAAGAAAAAAGAAAAAAAAAGAGAGAGACTGTGGCTACTTGAAGAGTGGCAATAATGATTTTTGGTTAAATGAGGTATGAAGTGAATTATTTTATTATTTTATATTCTTCTCTGGAAAAATCCTGTTCAAGTAGATAGTTATTGATGTTTAGAAAGAGGGGAAAGAAACCTTCACTTTCCAACGATCAATGCAGGTATAAATTATTAGTAATAAATTATTAGTCTTAAAATTATTAGTAATATTAGCATTAAAATGGAATACTTGAACATCTGAAGAGCTCACATCTTGTAAAGGAAGAAGGTTTGCTCTCTCTCATTGGGTGTGTAGCAAAATGAACTACCATCCTTATGATTAACTGAATTGGAGATTCAAGTGTATGGACTCTTACTTAAATAGCGGCCTGAGGTTCACCCAGATGGGCCGACACATAAAGTAGCAGGAAATTACACCAATTCGAATCTTTCTGTAGTCTAATTCCATCTGCTGTACAATATTTAGTGTCACAAATCTCAGATTCTTGACAGAATAATGTTTTGTCTGAACCAGGTTTTCTCTGCCAAATAATGCAATGTGTAATTCCACCTGTTTGAGGCCTATTCTTCAGGGTTTATATCCTCTGCAGGTGGTAGAGGGATGCTGCAATACTGCAGATGTCCATAAACCCCTGCAGGTCTTTCTGAATCTATTGCGTAGCAGGTGCTGACAGCAACTAATGGCACCTAACTATTTATATACCCAGCTATTATATTTTCTAATTCACTGATTTTAGTTTCAGAGAAAATTGATCTTGCTGGCTGCCTGGAGATTTGAAATCTTGAAATTTGCTCACCTGTGTTACAATTCTGGACTTATTCAGCAGTGCTAGATATTAGCACAAAGGCTTTTAACCCACTGTACTAACCTTTTATCTTGATGGAATAATTCTGCTTGCAAATACTGGAATGATAGCTATGAAAAAGTTGATATAGCATTAGATTTTTCTTCCCTTTATTTCTGTTAGAAGTCTAAAAGCTACTATCAGTATACATAGCATCTGCATATGGCATTAATTCCCCACGTAAGATATGGGAGTATTATTTTTATATCCCTTCAAAAATCCTGAACTTTTTTAGTCAGTGTGCAAATTATCTGCTCAGGTTGGCTCTCTACATTTTTCTTTGATTCTTCATACTACACATGGATTTTCCTGAAATGTAGTTATACAAATTTCTTCATACCTTTCTGACACACTATTTCTGTACTTAATCTTATTAGTGAAGTCCTAATTCTGCCTTTGACAAAGGCACTGTCACCTGTATTTTTATGTCAACTAGTGTTCTATGACCTTTCATCTGAGATTAGGGATTCCAGAAATAGAAAAATAATTTCAAAGTACTTGTGGAAGTCAATGAAACACTCTACAGTGTCTTACTTGGGAAACATAGTTATGAATTAAAATTAAGCAAGGCAAGTATTTTTTATTTTAAACCTAGTTCAATCAAAACATTTCTAGAAATTCTAATGAATATCTGTTGCCTATACTGGAAAGAAACAAGGAATATTTTTACCCACTATATTAGAGAGCCAAGACAGAAATTCAGTTACCATAAGGAAACCTTGTGAACTTTCAGCCCTGCAAATTATAATATTACTTAGAATCTTCTTTAGCATGAGGCTGAGCTAATGCAAAGTCTTTGTTAGCTTTGCTATTGTAAAAACACTAAATAAACAAGCAGCCTTCAAAGAAATATAACAGATACTTTTGTGTAAATCAAAACTAATCAAATATTCATGACTGGTTTTTATGTGTACCTGGTAGTTAGTAAATGGAAAAGAACAAAGGAGAGCTTAAGTTCTTGGCACCTTTCTCTGCTTCCCTGCTTTCAAGCATTCACCATTCATGTGTCTCATGGATGTTTAGCAATCCATTTCTAATCCCTTCTGATGAGAATAAATTGTATGCAACACTTTTTCACCTGTTATTTTCTTGAACAGATGCTTCATCTGCAGTGCATGCACAGATCTGATTTGTTTCAGAAAGTTATGCAATTTTGTTGTACAGTTTGAGAACTTTGTCCTTCGGGGATATGTGTGTGCACTAATAAGTAATCAGCTTGCAACAGAAATGATGTAGCATAGCGTTATTTCAGTAAATGTCACAGTATTAAAATGAATGAGGAATAGTCAGATAAATGGGTAATGGAGGAGAAGCGTCCCTGAAAGTCTGGAGGGAGTATTAATACAACAGAGAGTCACCAGTATAAGGTTTGTGGCTAATATTTGGCTGTTCTAAATTTTTGTACCATACTTTGAAACTTTCTTTTACATGCCAAGAAATAATGTAAGCTGGTGTAATAATGTAAGCTGGTGTTTTCAAACAAGAGGCTGTGGGCTGTGGGAGAGGGCTGTTGGGGCAAACTGAACAGCATCAATGTCCCTTCCAATAGCTAGTACTTAAATACTTAGAGCACAAAATTCAACAAGCAAAAAAAGCAGTGTCAGAAATAGGGTGCTGGAACCTCGTTCTGTCGCTTCTTTCACATGCAACAGCACAGTTTGTACAGCAGGGTTGTTACCTAGGGTATTCTCTTTACTTCTTTTGTGCAACAATTTATACATAACCATCTAAATAAAAAAAAAAATTAAAACTGTTTTGAATATATTTTATTTGATCAAGTTTTTACATATAATATGTCATGTATTACTTTCAATGAACATTATCTGAGTTGCAGTACAGATTTGTTGTTTTTCACTTAAATTCTTTTATGCAAGTCTCTTCAGTGCCAAACACCACCTCTGTTGAAGGCTTACATCACTTTTCACCTCCAGTTAGAGCATTTTTTTATGCTGATATAATATTGTTGTAATCATGTGCATCTGCCTAAGTGAACATTGAGGCAGCAGTGTTTAATAATAAAACAGTGTATTGAACAAGGCAAAACCACTTAAAGTACAATAAAATAGGACAATTTTCCTAAGTTAAGGTTCTTAATTTAACCTGTTGTTGCAAAAAAAGGTTAGAGAATTAGTCAAATTTATTTTAATAACAGCCAAAAATCAGTACTACATTGGAGTATTCCAAACAACTGTTTTGAGGGCTGCTGCTTGATTTTCTGAATACTCTGGAAAGCCACTTAGTACTATGGAACCTGAGAAAACTCAGCAAGGAGAACTCCCAGACAAAAATATATGGAGTCTTTCTAGTACTAGTATAGAAACTAGTATTTTGTTAATATTTTCGGCATATGGTTAACTGCAGGAGTTACTGCTTCACATCATGTCTGAAGGTTCTCTGTCTATAAAAAGAAGTATTTATAAAACGCTGAATACTGACAAAAAAGATATGAAAACTGGTAATGTTGTTCTCTTGTGCTACGTAATCTCTGTCATGCTAACAAAATGTCATGTACCTCTCTAAATGTTGTATTTAGGCTTCTAGGACTTATGGTCCTTCCTTTTTGATGTGCTTTGGTTTGTTGGGAGGTTTTTTGTGTTTGTTTGTTTGTATTGGTTGTTTTTTTCCCCTCATAATTTGAGGAAAGCGTAATGCGTGAGCGGATAAAAAAATTACAGTGGGTGCTCTATCACTTCTGAAAGGTTTTTCTTCTACAGATTCCATCTTAGCTAGATTAGCTCCCACTTGATTAGGCATGACACAGGAATTAGCAGATAAAACCTTTTTGATATAGGTCACAGAAATCAATGCAGAAAACTGCAATAGATCAGATGCATTCTCTGGGTAAAAATCTATGATTCAAGCACCACAGAATATGCACTGATGAAAATGTGTAAGTCTTTTCAGATGAACCCTAAGAAATACTCTTATCACCTAATGCTTATTTTACTGTCAAGGAAGAATTGGTGAGTGCATGAGGACGGGGTCTGGGAGTGAATCAAAGTTTTCCTTGGATTTGTAGTATTCAAACGGTTTGGAAGAGTTAATTTTAGCAAGTGTTTCTCCAAAGTAGAGAGGTATATGTCTCTGAGAAGTCTCAGTGAATGTGAAACTACATTGAGGCCACATCAGTGCATGGGCAGTAAATACATATACAGGTTGTAGAGATTTGGGCTGTGGCCCTGGGCCAAGAGATGTGGCACTAAAGAGCCTTTCCTACTAAACTTTTGGAGTTCCATGCAAGCACAGCCCTTTACTGGCCACGTCTCAGAGCCCTGGGATGGGAGCTTCGCGCTGCCAAGACCCACAATCTGCCCACTGCTGTTCTACAAGAAGCTGCTGCCCTCTACCTCTGGGAAGGGGCAGTCCCTCTTCCCTCCAAAAAGAGGTGTAAATTTTCTTTCTTCTGTAAAGAACAAATTCAGATCAGTAATTATAGAAACAGACAGGCTAGTCAGACTAAAAGTGAAAATAAAATATGTTTATGAATCAATAAATCAGATACTCTAATTATGGATAACATATACTAGAAACTAACCTGAAATTTTAATATTCTGAAAGCTCATCTGGCAAATATCCTTTCTGTGTGGGGTACTTCAGTTCCATAATGAATATTAATTGTTTGACAGCATTTTACCACTGTAATCATTAACTGTTGGATCAATAAAGAGCATTGAACAGGTTCAAAAAAGAGAGCAACACATCTGTTTATACCCCTGAGCTGACTCAATAGCCTACTAAAAGATAACACAAAGAAGACACCAGGGGATGGAAAAAAACCCAGTATGATTTCTTTAAAGGAAGTCGATATGCTTCACAAAACCATCAGGAAGGATAGCCCTGCATGCAGATGGTCTCACCTGAGCTCAGAAAGTATCTCAGATTTGTTTGTGCAGTTGCAGCAAGTCCAGAGGAGATTTTTTTTCTGGCTGAAGTTACTTCAAGAGAAACTGCCTTTTCTCAATGTTGTGATGCTTTGAGAGGATTTTTTCTTCTGATCTCCATATAGCTTCAGAGCAGAGGAATATCTGATAAGTAGAATTTTTTTTTTATTAAATTTGGTCTGAGTCCAAATGTTGTGTGCTGAGCCTAGCAGTGGCACTTAACAAGGCACCATTTCAGAGCTATTTTCTGCCCCCCAATTCACAGTCTGGCATGGTGACTGAAGTATTTAACACTGATTTCTTGTGGTATGGCAGACATTTATTTTTAGCTTTTATGAATGATTTGTTGCTAATTATCTAACACTGAAAGTACAGTCTGGGTCTAAAGAGGCAGATGACCATTTCAACAGGCTACATTCACAAGACACCTTGAAGCTGGAGGAGGCAGCTATCAACTTATGCAACAGACAGCTTGAAATCTGCCACCAGATGAAAGATCAGCAACAAAAGAGGCTGTACATCCCTGGAAAGGGTCAGTTCTTTTGATGTGGTTTAGAGGCCCACAGGAAGCAAACGTTTCCAGATTCAGATCCTCTTCAGTAAATGCAGTGTGAGGGCAGAGGGCTGCAGAACTGCCAGCAGTATCTATGAGCCTTGTGGTTGGATTTAGAAAGAAAAAGAGAGATTCTAACAGATTCAATTGTGGGAGAAGTTATACATGGTTCTGGTTTTGTCACCTATCCTACATCTGGTTTGCATATCTGTAAATAAACAAGTTTGTTTCAGTCTGGCCTGAGTTAAAGTTGATTTCAATGTAACTGATATTATATATAATATATATATTATAGATAATATATATATTATAGATAATATATATATAACATATATATATATATATATATATATATATATATATATGTCCTTATATTCGGCTCTGGGGACAGCCAGTAGCTGCCTTCACTGAGCTGTGCAAACTGCTCTGGGAACTTCTCTTGCAGGTGTATGGGTGGAGAAAATATTTTCCAGTGGTCAGTGTTGACAAAGCTGCCAATTATCGTGGCTGCTGGAAGCTCAGAAGGATGCCTTGCCATGATGATCAAGAGGGGAATGACGAAATCTTTGGAATTAGTATAGTTAAAAAAATGCAAGGATCTGGTAAGAAGAGCACATTTGAAGTTGTCTGTATATATTTAAAAGAAATAAACAAGCAAACCCCTGACTGACTTCCTGAAATAGTGATTTAAACTCAAGTAAGCTCACACTGAACTGAGAGTAAAGGCAGAGTAGTAGTTGTGCATGTGTTTGGATCTATGCTTAATTTCCAGATGTACAACTGAGTTTTTTGCTTTGAATTTTAGACTATTATTTAAAGATGCTTCTGGTAGCCTGGGATGTTTTGCAGCTGTGATTTGACGTTAGTTCCTTGGCATCCATCCATGCCTTTGAAACCAGTTAAAAGACAACATAAATGGGTGGGATAGTCTTAAAACCATATTGTACTGATAAAACCTTCCATAAAGCCATATGACATTTTATCTTGGAAAGCAGAAAATTAAAGTAGAAGTGAAATCAGGTGTAGCTGGAACCAGGTTAACATCACTGTATGCTGCTGTTACCCTTTCCAGTGTGTGGAGCCAGGAGATTTCAGAATGCTGGATTAAAATTGGTTCATTAGCAGCAAAACCCAAATTTTATAAGTGGAAAATGGGACTAATATTAGATCTGGCAGCTGAACTAAATCATTTAGGTTCTAGGTTACCAGCTCCAGAGCTTTTATTAAGATTGATAACATGGGAGCACTGCACAACTCTGTTCAGTGGAGACTGGAAAAAGCCTGAAATCATTAGGGTGTCCATAAATAACAGACTAGAACTGTCTGTGGTCAATTGTTTGTATAGACAACTTCAATAGCTCTTTGAATCCAGCACTGACACTGCTGGGGTGACGATTGTGTTCATTAGCAGCACGTGACAATTTGGTTCTCCAGCAGGAGCTTGGATGTGAGTAATGGCGAAGATAAACTGATCTTTTCTCTCAGTAAGAGATCCTCTAGATCAGTGTCTTTTCAGATCTTTTTAAAAAGCAAAGGAGTGACCTTGTGGAAGTTGCAATAGATGCAGTTATTGTGGCTTGGTAGCTTGGGTTACACAAATCCTTTCTAGTTGCTGTAACTCAGAGATAAATATCTGTGGCTTCTTGTTTGGGTTTTTTTCCACTCTGATATGTGGAGAGAGAAAAAGGGGGATGTGGAAGGAGAAATATTTAAAAATTGGCAGAACATTTCAGTTGGATGTTTTTCAACTGTACCTTTTTTTTCATGCAAGGTGACAAGGTTTGTTGTAGGTAGAGAGAATGATTTGAAAAATTTTGTTTTGGTTGGACCAGAATGGAATCCTACTCTCCAATATTTTCCACTTTGAACCTTTATCTAGAAAAATTTATGCATAAAATGCTATGGGTCCTGACTACTGTCTCAGAATTTAATTCTAGCTTATACTGGCAAATTTGATAGATGTGACCAGATTTATGTGTTTATTGAGGCAAGCTTGACTGTAAATTCCTAGTGGCTAAAGAATAAAAGCATCTGACACAGCAAACATCTGACATCTGGTGCATTGTTAAAGCTACAAAATTGTTTCTATGGATCCAGCTTAGTAATGAATATAGTTTAATGAGCCATAGAATACTGCATTGTATAATATTAAAATGCATCTGTTTACATTTTATTTTACTATATTACATAATAATATTTCAATTTGCTCTGTTGGAGTACATAACAGTTTTCAGGTTTTCATGAATTAAATAAATAGTTTAAGAAGAAAGGACAATAAATTCCTTACACTAGTAAAATCCATAGGCAGTGTAAACAATGGAAAAATTTGCCTCAGCCAGAATTCTTCTACCAAAACATTAACCAAATATTTTTCTAGTGTGTGAAATATAACAGAATACCAGTCCAAGGCACGAGTTGTTCTAAGCCTTCTGTGTTCTGTGGGAAAAGTGATTTTAAATATGAAATATGGAAATTACTACAGTCTTTTTTTTTTAAAACAATTGGATCTTGTCAGAGAGTATTTCAATATTGTAGTACTATTACACAGCTTGTTCATATGGAAGCAAGAAAACACTAAGTTTTAAAATGTACTAAAAACTCACCAGTGCCTCATCAACATAACTACTGAGAAGCATGTGATGAAAAAGTCTAGAAATATTCACTAAATTGATGGTGTAAATCTACTACTTCAATGCATACATTTTGTTGCATGTATTGAAAAAACCACCAGAGCTCCATATTTTGATATCTCAGTTTGGTTTAGTTGAATAGCAAAAACCAACCAAATGAAAAACTTGAAGAAAGCAGTGTAACTTGTTAGCTGCTTACATGTGTTGTGAATGTATTTATTTGACATACAATTATGTCCCCAAATAATGCCTAGAACATAGCACTAATAAATGCCATAATTGGCAGTTGCAGTCAAATATTCAAACATTATTCAACTGGATTTCACTCTTTGTTTTGGTACTTTGAATTATTTCTAGTTTCTACCAGGAGACCAACCTATAGTGCATTTTTCAAGAGCACTATGACTCTGGTGATCCCAAGATGAGATGTAAATAATCTCTGAGACAACTTTTATTATTATTTCAATTTTTACATCAATTTTAGAAAGACATTTTCTTTTTCTGTTGTCACATGTCCCCTTGGAATACTCTTGCCTCTAGAAAATATTTCCAGTTAGAATTTACTGTTTGCTGACCGAAGTTTTTCACCTATAAAATCTATAATCTGATTGTGTTATTTTTCATGAGAACATAAAATCTTTATAGACTCAGTCTAAGTACAATGTGGCTTGAAGTGTGCATCTAGGGGAAGGCACAGGAACAGAACACATCTGTAGTAATACTTTACTGTAATACTCATTCAGTAAACAATTTATTGCTGAGAGAATTCCTGAGCCAAAGGTGACCTCTAAGTTTAGTATTGTTTTGCAATTTTTTTAAACTCATGAACATGTCAGTCTCTTCCTTTACCAGCTCTGTCTGGAGCAAGGAGTTCCACAGCTTATCCATGGACTCTGTGAAGAGCCATTTTTTGCAGTGTGTTTTAAAACTCCACCTTGCAGGCATACCAAGATGCTTTCAGCCCAGCTCTCTGGTCTGTAGTTCAGGCACTACATGACATTTTTTGCATCAAAAAACCCTTGACTTATTTCTTTTAAGTGAATTTGCACAACTACTTTCCTTAATCAAAGTTTGGAAATTCTACTTTACTGCGCTTTCCATTAAATATTTACAAGCAAGATTTGTGATCCTGAAATTAATAGTCTCATCTAAACTATTTTGTCTTTTTACTGCCTTGGTGTTCAATTACACTGTGATCTCATCCATTTGCTCTGAAAGTGCCAGCTGCTGGGGAACTCTGATGCTTCTGGGATTCCCTGCTGTGACAGTGAGGTCTTATTCCTACCCACTTGCAGTTGAAGCATCTGGAGTACTAAGCAGTAAGTACAGCATCCAATTCCTCCCATCCCTTGTTGTAAAACAAACAGAGAATACTCCCCATAGAATGGTTCTTTTTCATTCCTCCAAACTGAAGCAATACTGAGAACACACTCCATGGTGCAATTTGCAAATAGAGTCAGCAAACATAAAATATTAACACAAGCCATAATGTACTCCAGGCACAAATAGTCATTATGTCCATGTTGGTTTTCAAGGCGATTATATCAACTTCACTGTGCTTTCAGAGGGCTGCCATAAAGGGAAACCAGCCAAATATGGCCATTTTAAATGATGAGACTCACAAAGGATATTAGAACACTTGAGGAAGGATTGCTCCACGTGCATATTGGGAGCTCTGCTCTGGGAATTTCACTGCATGAAATTGTTGCATAAATTATCTGAACTCATGAGAGTTGAGATGGTGTGAGTTTCTTTTAAGAGAAGCTGTGGCAAGGAGTGGCTTACATGGGCATATGTTTGTGTTTTTATGCATGTATATATTTACGTACTCTTAATTCTGGGTCATATGATTGTAAAGGATTCAGTTATCTAGCATGATCAGCGGTACCTGAGGTTCCCCTAAATTAGAAAAGAAAAATAATTTCTCTCATCCTGTGTCACTGCAGTATTTGTAATTAATTTTTGCTGGTAATTCTTTGATACTCAGCCTACACACTCTAGTTTATAACTTTAATATATTTTTGGTGCAGTAGCACAATTTCATCCTTGAATGTTGGCTTAGGCAATGCATATTTTTATCAGCTTCTCATACCTCTTTCTTCCTGATTGTGTGTGTCTGTCAGAGGTTGGAATCCTGAGAATACACCATAAAACTGTGAGATCTACATTAGCTCTTGCTTACGTTATTGCATTCAATACAGGCTCATTCTTTCTGAAAGTGTTTGGTTCTTGCAGGTGAATTACAGCTCTTTGGATCTGCTCAGTTGTTTAGGGACTGGGAGTATCTGTACTACATGAAGCCATGTGACACAGAATTCTCAAACCTCTCCTCTGCTCTGATTTTTCTTTTTAAATTGAAACAAAGTTTAAGACCTTAGTTTCATCTCTCCTTTCTCTCAATGCATTTATTATTTGGATATGAACCCTGATGTTCAGTCAAGCACTAAGGACAGCATCAGAATGAGCTGCAATTTTGGGAGTTGTCTGGGTGACAACTTCTAGGCATTACTTACTTCCACCCCAAAGAAATATAGATATAGTAGGAAAGGGATAAAGTTAGGTTGCTCTTTTTCTCAATAAGTACTGATTAAAGGAAGAACAAAACTTTGAATTTATGCCAGTGGTGAAGAAGTGGCCAATAGAATTTATAAAAAAATAGTTTAAAAAAATCCTACTTGTTGCTAACCCAGGCTGGTCACACAAGAGCAGTCATAAAAACTGCAATAACATGGTTATGGAAGGTAGAGCTACATTAGATAATTTTTAAAAGGTTCTAAAGTTTTATTACATATGAATTTTTTCTCCTTTTATTTTTATTTCTGAAAAATGTATGCCACAAGAATCATAGTCCAGCAGGAACTTATTTTGCAGGCAAAAATAGATGAAAAATAGGACCAATAAAATTCAAAACTCCATAGTAAAAAAATTAACTCCTGATAAATAATTTTTCTGTGAAATATGTAGCATATGTAGGTGTCTCAGTGCCATGGTTATATAAAAGGTATATAGGCACTTAGGAATAGTGCTGTCATTCTAACTCATACCTATAAGAACTCTATATTGTGTCATGCCATCCGGAATTTTTTACGTGCTCTGTGCACATATATATTTTTATTAATAGTTCTGATCAGTTAAAGGTTATAGGTACCTCTCTCCCCCACCACATGGCAAAATCACTGTTTTTCCTGACATGCTGTTTTCACCTTGCTCACTGGTGATCCTTGCAAGACACCCTTTTGGCCAGGTTAGATATCAGGAAAAGAGGCAAAGACTTTAGCTTTCAAATCTAAAAGTGGGACTAGCAGATGATGCCCTCTGTGGATTCATAGCTGTATGCTTTTCTGAAGCTTAGTTCTCCTCTGAAATGCTATTGCATTTCAAGGGATTATTTTGGGGGGCCTGAATTTGTTCATTTATTGGGGGATTCTGTGCTTCCAGGAGTAAAGAAGAAAAACAACATTTGGTCAAGATATTAGCAAAGTTTTATGTACACTATATACTAAAACTGGGAACAAAATAATTTCTGTAGTCAACTGGCTGAGAGCAGTCTGTTAAACTATGGTATATCTTTAGGGCAACAGGAATTAACATGTATCTTGAAAGGATCTACAATTTAGAACAGAAATATTCCCTGTTGAACATCATGTTGGGAATCACAGACAGTGAAAGTATAAAGAGCTATCAGGAGAGATGGGGGAGAAAAAACCAGCACAATTTTCAGGTTTGGTGGTTTTTTTGAATCTCGAGTTTGAACTAACTCTTCCTACTAACTCTTCTCCCAAAGGACTTCTTTCTGTAAAAAATTCAGAACTTGCTGTGTTCAAAGTAATCTATGCTGAGACATCCTCCAAGTATTTCTGTAGTGTTCTATTGTATTAGAGGAAAGGTAGGTTGTTATTTTCTTGCTTTTTACCACCCCTCTACAATACTGTCTCATCCTCTCTGCTGGGAATCCTCCCAACACACACGGAATTGTACTGGAGTAAAGACTACTAGAAAATCAAGTATATTTACCACCTTCACAATGTGTTCATGTCACATGAAGGGAAAAACAAAGTGTGTTGGTACATGCCTGACTCATTTGCTGGTGTATGCTTGGGAATTACTGCAGTGGGAATAATTTTAAGCTGCCTCATGTCTTAAGCTCCAGTGTTTGTTGTTTTGTTTTTAGCGTTTTTGTTTTGTGTTTTTTCCCAAGTGTGCTTGCTGGCAAAAAGTGACCAAACATGTGGAAGCACTGAAAAATGGTCATTGATGCACAGTGATACAGCAAGAGAAAGGAGAGGGAGTAATTGCATGGGTAAACTCCAGATGCCTGGCAGAACCCAGAGCAGTCAATGGTAAAGGGTTTCAGATGATACAAAGTCAGAGGAAAATGCAGTGTGTTGCCCTTCAGAATAATACCGTGCTTTACAAGTAGATTTACAACAAACCTCAGTTGTAGCCCCTGTGGTGTGACCTGTCCTTGCTGGCTATTTACCTTTTGGTAGGTCATGAGCAGTTTGCATTGACTCCTCTCTGCATTAGTCACCATGTCACTGCAGAGAAAGAACATCCCTGCTGGCTCTGCTTGAGATGGGCTGTGTAAACCAAACCTACTGTACCATTTCAGAGCCATCATGGCACCTTTTGCACTTTAAACCTAAGAACATCCACAGTATCAATTTCTGATTCATATTAAATCCACTGGGCTAATTAGTGCAATGAATATGCAAATTTAATTAGGGAGGATATGCATGCAAAAAAATTAATGTTAATCTTGATAAATATTTGACTAACTTCATAACAAAGATGACATTTGATCAGGGAGCAATTTCTTAGAGCTGCTTTCAATTGAAACAGCAGAAACATTTGAAAGAAATGTTTTGGTTGTCTGTAAGTTCTGCTCCCAAGGAAAAGCAGATGAGTTCCAAGTTTAGGCCTCCTTCAAAGATAAGACTGATCAGCGATTAATTTTAAATGTACTCAGTTTGACACTGGTTTTGAAGACTTGCACTGCTACCCAGTTTCCAGGAGTTTTAAAGGACAGACCGTGTGCAGTCTCTGCGTGACTGGACACTGAGCAGAGAGCTGTGTGAGACAACAGTAGTAAAATCAACAGGAGTCTAATTATGACAGCCTGAAGCTGTTTATAATTATAATGCTTAATTAGGTGAGACACAAACAAGGAGAGAGTTCATTTGGTCAACATTCTCTACAGTAATGTGTTCTGATGGGAAATAAAATCTCTGTGCTGACCAAGTAATCAAAACAATGTTTTAAACTGTTCATAGCCTTTGGCAGAATTAAACTTTGTAACCATGACATTTTATGAAAGGTTTGAACAAAACCTTACCTATTTTAAAAAATTAAAATCTACCTGTAAAAAGCAACTCTTCTTGACAATAATCAGATGCACTCCTTCCCAAGCCATGTTTTTCTTTTTGGAGAACTGAAAAATGTTTTTCTGTAGAAGCTGCCTGGTTATTTACCAAGTTGTGTATAGCATCTTGTAATCTCTTGGGTAAGCAAGGTGTTTCACAGCACTGCAGTCTGCCCTAGTGGTGGACACATGGAGCTGCAGTGCAAGTATCCCAGCCAAAATCCCACAGTAGGTGCTGGGCAGCTCTTACCCAGGGTCTCCACAGAGCTGGGAGCTCTTTGCAGAGAGCTGTGTCATTGCTCTGTGGTAGAACTGCAGAGCACTCAGTGATGAGAAGCCACAAGATGTCAATACACGTCCCCAAAGCCAGAGCTTTGTTTTCTAGACTTTCATTTGCTGAGCTGTTTGTAACCTCCTTATCATAAAAAGGTGTGTTCCACATTGGATTGGTGTCCTCATGGCACCTCATGCCCTGCAGCAGCAAATACATAGGCAGGAGAATGAAAAAGGATTCAGGGAATAAAAAAAATCAGTAATATTTTCACAGGAAACACCTGCAGCCTTCAGAAATTTTATTCTCTGAAGGGCATTTTGAGCCAGCTGTATCTTATGTGTAATTCTTCCTGAGGTATTTTTCCATCTTTTACCTATTTTTCTTCCAACTGCATCTTTTGTCCTGTTCTGGTGGCACCTCCCTCCCTGCCCCAACATGAGTCTCTATTTTTGTAGTGAAAAGGACCCTTTTGCCTTGTGATGGTTTCGCTGCAGTGCAGTTTTATTGGAGACTTTCACAGAGTCCTCCCAGAGGATCAGACTCCCAAACATCATCTGATGTGGCACGAGCTCTGTGCACTTTATGCACACACTGAATATTGGGTACACACTCCAGTTTTGCTGTGCTGGCAAAAATCAAGAGGTAAAGCAAGACACAAATGTGTATGTTTTGGGCTCAGAGGAAGATAAGAGCTCTGCTGCAATACAGCAATTGTTAGCAGTTTTGTTCTTTTTTTTTCTCTTTTTTTTTAATGTGGGACATCACTTAATTGAGACAAAGGTGAAAGTTTTTGCCAGAAATACAGAGTGACTTAGTTTTTCTGCAAATTTTTGCCAGGTTGCTTTAGTTAAAAAAAGAGGAACGTGTGAAAATTCCCCAAAATATCTAAAGAAAAGTGTCACTTGAAAGTGTCTAAGTTTAAAAAAGGGGTCCTGATGCACTCACAATTAAGGAAATATTTTGCTGAAGCTGACTTTTTTCAGCTAGAGAGGGAAAAAACCAAAACCAGTTTCATTAGTTCTGTACTGTAATGGTCTCTGCTCACTGATATCAGTACTGAAAGCATAACAGTGGGCAGCATGTGAAGCAGAAATTGTAAAAGCACTGCAAAAAATACAGAAAAACGTGATATTTTTTTCATTCTGGGCTTCAGTCTTTGGTAAAGAGACTGAAGTAACAAAATATTTTACTAAACTAAAAATTAATTTGATCATTTATCTCATGTTTTAGGAAATAGTTCATTGTTGTTTGTAATTGTGCAGCCATTGCAACTGTAGAGTGAGTTAATAAAAATGACTTACAGTGCTGAGTATTAATTTTTGACTAACAAGTTGTAGTGCTCGCTTCTGTGCTCCAGGGATTGTTTCTTCTTTAATGCAATTAACATTTTTATGCTGAAGGAGGCATGTTCTTACTCAAGCCATAAATTATTAAGCAACCTTAAATAAAAAATTTGAAGTATGCATGTATGAATTTCTGTGTATTTCTTCAGGCAATTAATTTTTAATTTAACAATGTTGTGTATTGGCAGTAACTTTTAGTGCAGTAAGGTTGTTTTATCCATTTTATTGTCATTTAATACATCAACTGTAGGCTACACACAGAAGCAAGTGCTTTTCGAGCCAGGGTGTTGAATTGAATTATTTTATATTTCTGTACACTTTCCAGAAAATAAGCATTAAATGGAGTGATAAACCTGACTCAGAATAAATCATGTTAAAACGAGGAAGCAGAATGTATTGAAAGATTATTTAATAGAGTTCCTGAACATCAGTCTTGGAACCAATTTTGTTTAATGTTTTTAGTAATGGTTTTGGCACAAAAAGTGCAGTATTCTGTTGAAATTTACTAAAGATTCAAAGTCAGGTGGCATTGTCAACAGGACAAATTGAATTGCTGGGCAGAAAGTGCAGAACGACATAAGGTGGAATTTTTTATTTCTTTTTTTTATGGTACCTTTCCCAGCCTCAAAAGAGAAATTAAATTCTACAGTAAAAACCATAAAAAAATGCACTTAGGGAACGAAAAAAAATTTCCACATTATACTAATTGCCCATCCCTTCAGGGAGTAAATAGGACAGAGTATAAGTTGATCTAGGTGTGCCCTGGTGATGTGTCCAGTTCTGGGCTCCTCTGGACAAGAGAGACATGGAGCTCCTGGAGCAGGTCCAGTGGAGGCTGCAAAGATCATGAGGGGACTGGAGCATCTCTCTTCTGAGGCAAGGCTGAGAGAGCTGGGCCTGCTCAGCCTCAAAAAGAGATGACTCAGAGGGGACCTCACCAATGAACATGAGTCTCTGCAGGGAGGGATAAGAGGAAGGACCAGGCTCTGCTTGGTGGTGCTGAGCAATAGCACAAGAGGCAGCAGGCAGAAACTGATGCCCAGGAAGTTCCACCTGGAAATGAGGAAGAACCTTACTGTGCAGGACACCATGCACTGGAATAGATTGCCCAAAGAGTGTGTGGAGTCTCCCTCACTGGACCAGATGATCCACTGTGATCTCTTCCAATCTGCCCCGTTCTGTGATTCTGTATGGCTGTGAGTGGTGCAGCTGTGGGGAAGAAGGAAAATTCAGTGACAGATTGCAGCATTCAAAATCTTTCCAGTAAAATTACCAGAGTGTCAGACCCCAATGCAAAATCCTGTTACTCTGTAGGGGATTATATACACTCTGGAGGGACTTATATATTCCTACATAAGAAGCCAGTATTATTGCAGGTGAAGACTGAATTTGATGTTGATTTTGGACATTTTATATCATAGCATTTGTGGGGTTTTTTCATACTAAGTATCATGTTAGATGCCATTAGAGCAGTAAAATAGCTAAATCCCTACAATTCCTCCTTACGTGTGAGAACTAGAGGTGACCTGGAGTGCCTTGACATTGGGATGAATAGTTTTTGATGCTTTCTTTAATTATTTTTCTTTCTGAAAAATTACTTAACATTTCATGACTTCAGACTCTATAAGTCAAAGTATAAAATTGTAAATCACGTCACTTCTGAAAATTCATACTTAAGAACAATCAGTCTATTCTTTGTCTAGTGGATGATAAATATGCTTTATTCCTTTGTGTTTGAGACTGATACCTTACTAATATTAGTTTAAATATTTTAAATAATTTTCATTAAGTGTATTTCTATAACATTATATAAGAGCTTTTATTTTATTTTTAAAAGGGCTAAAAGAGCTCGTTAAGGATGCAAAAATATATCTTTGTATTTCTCAGAAAGGAATCAAGGTATTTATTGTAAATATAAACATAGTTTTCAAAATGTATTATTTTTACATATAGAAAACTGGAGCATCAAGCAGTGAAATATTCACAAGAGAGGATTTATGGACATTAACATCTGCTGTGTTATTTGAGTGTTATGGAAATACACTCCAACTGCAAATAGAAATAATTGCACATTAATGGGAGAGATCCAGATTAAGTCTGTTTATTGATATACAAGAAGGTTTTGGTTTGTATAAAGTTGAATGCTGACAAGTCTAAATACATCATAATTTCATATCAGTGACAGTGGCTGCAGCCCATATTGACCTCATTCATGGTTCCTCAAGCCTTATCACGGATAACTTTCTGGAATGATTGAATTTTGTAACTTTGTAACTTGGGACACTTTGGGGTTAGTGACTGTGGTGCATGGCAGAGCAAGAGCAAAGACAAGGGGAAAGTCTTCCAGAGATTTAACACATGTCCAAACATATTCTACTTTAGAAGAGGAAGAAGAGGTGACTTGCTATGGCTTAGGGTCTGTGCCCCAAGTGAGACCCTCTCACGTCACTAGGGGCAGAAGCTGCACTGTACAAATATTTCCTGGGCCTCTTTCTTCAGTGCCACAATATTTTTCTGACTGTTAGAGGCTGAAATAGAGGATTTTTTTGGTGCTTTTTTATTCTTGGTAGGCCCACCATGAGTAGACAGGGCAAACTGTAACAGTATTACCATCTCATATTTTATTTCAAGCTATTGACCTATCTGACAAGTATTTACATGTTTATAAATGCACTACTTTAAAAGATTGGATTTTTCAAATACTTTTACTCTTCCACACCCTTGGGCAGATGCTTCTACTTTTGGATTTTCAGCTTGCTAAAATGGAAATGTTTCAGTTTAAGACACATGATTTTATAAATAAACAAGATGTGATGAGTTGCTGAGTTAGTCATGTTCTGTTCCCCTTGGACTTGCTGGAGATCTAGTCTATAAACTCAGTGAAACTAGGGTTTAATTAACATCAACCTCAAGGAGATGTTTTCATGTGATCAGCTACATAATGTTCTAAAATTGCCTGGTTTTCTTCATCAGCTACAAACAGAGCTAGGCACATCCATAGTGGTTCAGTGAACTAATTCATTTGTTTTCTTAGTTCACCACAAAATGGGTAAAATCAGTGGGAATAGCTTAATGTATGTTGCCTTGTCCTTACAGCTTTAATAACAAAAGCTTCTGTTGGTGAGGATGAAATCAGGATTTCAGTCCATATGTGTTTTTTTATTGTTAGGTAAAGGGACTCTGGGGAAGATGTTATGCAACAACAAATGCCAAATGTTCCTGATGGTCAGGCCAAGGCTTGGAACAAGTGATCTATAACCTTTAAGATTCTACAGTCTATGAGACATTTCTTAATGAGATGATAAGCAATAAATACTGCTAATCCAAAAAACATCACCACTTACGCTACAGGAAAAATTATAGAAAGTAATTATTTTGCCCAGCTTTCTCAGCTGGCCTAAGAGTCTAGCAGACTGCTGAATTCCAGGGTCACAGGTATCACCTATGACTAGTCTTATGATTAGTGAGTTCAGGAAAGCTTGTCTGAAACACAAAACTATAAACTGCTTTTAAATTTTTGTTAAGATGAACTTTTGATTCTATGAAATGCACACAATATCTTAAATTATTCTTACTGAAATTCTTACATTCTTGTAACCCTGTATAATGTTCAGTACTCAATAAAATACGCTGTTTTTCTGTGCCTCAAAAGTTTTTAATGATTAGTGGAAAATTGGAAGCATTGTTTATAGTTTGAAGTTTTTTTCTTGGCTTTTAATCTAGAGATAAAGGCATCACCAAAATTGATAGGATTTATATTATTACTATTTTTCAATATTATCAGTTGTGTCCAGTATTGTCAACCAGAAGAATCCAATTATAAGGATACTGTTTAAACTCTAGACTTGCTCATCCAAAGGCAAGTTAAAAAAAAAAAAATAGTAT